>NC_057720.1:83458745-83546828 GCF_004010195.1 Chiloscyllium plagiosum | reverse complement strand
CTCCCCCAAGTCCCTCCTCCCTACCTTTTATCTTAGCCTGCTGGGCACACTTTCCTCATTCCTGAAGAAGGGCTTATGCCCGAAACGTCGATTCTCCTGCTCCTTGGATGCTGCCTGACCTGCTGCGCTTTTCCAGCAACACATTTTTCAGCTCTGTTCTCCAGCATCTGCAGTCCTCACTTTCTCTTCAATGCTGCACACAACTGAACACAAATATTGTCTCCTCAACAACCTCCTTCTTCCTACCCCGATAACTGCATCAGCTCAAAAGTGGAAACATCAGTAACTATCCAAGCCAATAAACAATCTAACCATGTAGACCCTCAAATTCAGTAATAAGTGGATAAGGTGAATAGTCGAGGTCTTTTCCCCAGGGTACAGGAGTCCAAAGGTAAAGGGTGCAGGTTTAAGGAGGACATAGAGAGCGGATAGATTTAAAAGGGACCAAAGGGACAACTTCTTCATGCAGAGGGTCGTACGTGTAAGGAATGAGCTGTCAGAGGAGGTGATGGAGGCTGGTACAATTACAGCATTTATAGAGTCATAGAGATGTACAGCATGGAAACAGACACTTCGGTCCAACCCGTCCATGCCGACCAGATATCCCAACCCAATCTCGTCCCACCTGCCAGCACCCGGCCCATATCCCTCCAAATCCTTCCTATTCATATACCCATCCAAATGCCTCTTAAATGTTGCAATTGTACCGGCCTCCACCACTTCCTCTGGCAGCTCATTCCATACACGTACTACCCTCTGCGTGAAAAAGTTGCCCCTTAGGTCTCTTTTATATCTTTCCCCTCTCACCCTAAACCTATGCCCTCTAGTTCTGGATTCCCTGACCCCAGGGAAAAGACTTTGTCTATTTATCCTATCCATGCCCCTCAGTTTTGTAAAGCTCTATAAGGTCACCCCTCAGCCTCCGACACTCCAGAGAAAACAGCTCTAGCCTGTATTTAAAAGGCATCTGGATGGGTATATGAGTAGGAAGGGTTTAGAGGGATATGGGCCAAATGTTGGCAAACGGGACTAGTTTAATTTATGATGTCTGGTCAGCATGGACGAATTGGACTGAAGGGTCTGTTCCCATGCTGTATATCTGTGACTCAATTGTCCTCCTGGGAACAGATGCGGCATAGATGGAGGAATTAGGAATAAGGGATGTCATTTTTACAGGAGCTAGGTGGAAGGAGGTGTAGTCCAGGTAGCTGTGGGAGTTGGTGGGTTTGTAAACCTCCAACACCTCCTCCCATCCTGCCTCCTGTAAAACCGCTATTCCTTATTTCCGATTCTTCCACCATCCACCCCACCAACATTGCATCATCCTCTTCGATTTCAACAGACCCCACCACCAGGGATATATTTCCCTCCCCACTCCTATTTGCATTCCCTCCGCAGTTTCCTTGTTAGGTCCATGCCGCCCTCACCAACTCACCATCCACACCAGGCACCTTCCCCTGCTACAGTAAGAAGTCCAAAACCTGCGCCCACACCTCCCCCTCCCATCTCCATCCACGGGCCCAAAGGATCCTTCTACATCTGACAGACATTTATCTGTACTTCCATACACATCATTTAGAGCATCCAAGGAGCAGAAGAGTCGATGTTTCGAGCATAGGCTCTTCATCAGGAATGAGGGTTTGGCCCAAGGGGGCTGAGAGATAAATGGTAGGAGGGTGGGGTTGGGGAAGTTAGCTGGGAATGCAATAGGTAGATGATGGTGGGGCTGAAGGTGATAGGTCAGAGAGGAGGGTGGAGCGGATAGGTGGGAAGGGAGATGGACGGGTAGGACAGTTCAAGAGGGCTGTACCAAGTTGGAAGATTGGATCAGGGATAAGGTGGGAGGAGGGGAAATGAGGAAACTAGTGAAATCCACATTGCTCCCGTGTGGTTTGAGGGTCCCAAGGCAGAAGATGAGGTGTCCTTCCTCTAGGCATCAGGTGGCTAGAGTTTCGCGGTGGAGGAGACCCAGGATTTACATGCCCTTGGCAAAGTGGGAGGGGGAGTTAAAGTGATCGGCCACAGGGCGGTGGGGTTGTTTAGTGCGTGTCCCAGAGATGTTCTTTGAAACGTTCCGCAAGTTGGCGTGTTGTCTCCCCAGTATAGAGGAGACGACATTGAGTGCAATGGACACAGTAGATGGTGTGTGCGCTAGTATAGGTAAATTTCTGTCAGATGTGGAAGGATTCTTTGGGGCCTTGGATGAAGATGAGGAGGGAGGTGTGGGCACAGGTTTTGGACTACTTGTGGTGGCCGGGGAAGGTGTTGGTAGTGGAAGATGAGTTGGTGGGAGGGCATAGACCTAACAAGGGAGTCACACAGAGGGAATAGTCTCTCCAGGATGCAGATAGGAGTGGGGAGGGAAATATATCCCTGGTGGTGGGGTCTGTTTGTAGGTGGCAGAGGATGATGCAACGTACACTGAGGTTGATGGGGTGGAAGGTGAGGACCAAGAGGGTTCTGACCTTGTTGTGATTGGAGGGTGGGGTTCAAGGGTGGAGGTGCAGGAAGTGGAGGAGATGCAACGGAGAGCATCATCAATCACATGGGAGGGGAAATTGCAGTCTTTTGAGGAGGAGGCCATCTGGGATGTTCTATGATAGTACTGGCATCCATGTTCTCACTTAGCCATGAAACTCTAAGTCCTTTGTTTTCCAAAATCCTATCTACCTCTGGCTTAAAAACATGCGAGGCCTCTGCTTCCACTGTCTTTTGAGGAAAACTCATTCACAAAGACTCTACCTTCTGCATAAAGAAATGTGTCATCTTTGTCTTAAGTGGATGATTTCTTCTGTTTTAAATAGTATTGCCTTATCTGGGTTTTCCACCCACGTGCACCCTGTCCAGCCTTCTCAGGATATTATACATTTCAATCAAGTTATCGGAGGCTGAGGGGTGACCTTATAGAGGTTTATGAGGTCATGAGGGGCATGGATAGGATAAATAGACAAAGTCTTTTCCCTGAGGTAGAGGAGTCCAGAAGTAGAGGTTAAAGGTGAGAGTGCATAGATTTAAAAGGGACCTAAGGGGCAACTTTTACAGACAGAAGGTGGAGCATGTATGGAATGGGCTGCCAGAGGAAGTAGTGGAGGCTAGTACAATTACAACATTTGAAAGGCATCTGGATGGGTATATGAACAGGAAGGGTTTGGAGGGATATGGGCCAGGTGCTGGCAAATGGAATAGATTAATTTAGGATATCTGGTCGGCATGGATGAGTTGGACCAAAGAGTCTGTTTCTGTGCTGTACAACTCTATGACTGTACAATGCTCCTGGGAATAGATGAGTCGTAGGCGGAGGAATTGGGAATATGGGATAGTGTTTTTACAGGAGGTAGGGTGGAAAGAAGTGTAGTCCAGATAGCCGTAGAAGTTGGTGGGTTTGTAAACTCCTACACCTCCTCCCACCCTGGCTCCCATAAAAATGCTATCCCTTATTTCCAATTCTTCCACCTTAGACCCCACCAATCACCGGATACATCGCATCATCTGCTAACTACCTACAAAACAAAACCCACCACCAGGGATATATATCCCTCTCCACTTCTATCTGCGTCCCAGAGAGACCATCCCCTCCGTGACTCCTTTGTCACCAATCCCCCACCCCCACAACCTCACCCTCCACTCTCGGCACCTTCTCCTGCCATCGCAAGATGTCCAAAACCTGCACCCAAACCTTCCCCCCCTCACCTTCACCCAAGTCCTCAAACGATCCTTCCACATCTGACAGAAATGTACCTGTACTTCCACACATATCATCTACCATGTCCATCGCACACGATGTGGTCTCCTCTACACTGGGGAGACAGGATGCCAACTTGTGGAATTTTTCAGAGGACATCTCTGGGACACACGCACTAAACAACCCCATCGCTCTGTAGCTGAACACTAACTGTCCCTCCCATCCGGCCAAGGACATTCAAGTCCTGGGCCTCGTCCACAGCTAAACTCTAGCCATCCAACGCCTGGAGGAAGAACGCCTATATCTTCTGCCTTGGAACCCTCCAACCACACGGGATCAATGTGGATTTCACCAGTTTCCTCATTTCCCTTCCCTCCATCCTATTCCAGATCCAACCGTCCAACTCGACACTGCCCTCTTCAACTGTCCTACTGGTCTACCTTCCTTCCCATCTATCCGCTCTCCATCCTCCTCTTGACCTATCACCTTCACCCTCACCATCATCTATCCTATTGCATTCCCAGCTATCTTCCCCACAGACCCACCCCCCCCACTTATATCTCAGCCCCCTTGGGCCACCCCCATCATTCCTGATGAAGAGCTTATGCTTGAAACATCGAATGTCCTGCTCCTCGGATGTTGCCTGACCCGCTGTGCTTTTCCAGCACAGCACTCTTCAACTCTGATCTCTAGCATCTGCAGTCCTCAATTTCTCCTAACTACTGAATTAGCATGGCTCGTGTGCAGACAAGGCTTGCAAATGAGTGACCCTGGTCTCTAATGATTTCAAAACATCAAGCTCACTCTCTCTCTAAAATCCACCATTATGGCCTCTTGAAAGCTATGGACATGTAGTCTGTATTTTGATTTCCTCAAGATAGTATATCTTCATACACCATCCAGAAATTTCTCCAAACACACTCCAATCTCAATTCTAGGCAGAACCTCATCCAGTTTCTTCCAGTTGAAAAATCTCTGATGCAAATGCCACAACACAACTTGACAGAATAGAAAGATTGTGCATGTCTCTAGATCTGGCCCTCTTACTCCAGTTACTGAAGTCGTGAATTGTACTACAGTATATGAACTTATTCTTTGCATTTATTCCTAAATATGCCATCAGTAAGTCTAATACAACTAAACAACTGGAAGTTATCTGTTGAATTACTGTTATGTAGCATATTTAATGCAGCAACGTGCCCCAAAGAGGTCGACAGGATAGCCATCAAGCAGAACCTGACACTGACCCAAATGTTCAGATTGTGGGACAGGTCTCTAAAATGTTAAATAGTTAGGACCAAAAGAGGGGAGTGTAGGAGCTCCTGTGACATTGCTCCTACCTTTGAGCAGGGAGGTCCAGATTCAAGTCCCACCTGCTCCAGGTGCCACAGCATCTCTGAGCAGGTTGATTTGAAAATACTGAAGAGGGGTAGAGAGGGAGGTGGAGAAGTTTAGGTAGGTTAACAAACTTCAGGCCCAGGCAGTATAACAACTTAGAAACTCCGATTTCACTTCTTATGGTATGATAGTGAATGGAACAAAGATTTTTTTTTGGGAGTTAAATCGTTCATGGTACAAAATCTAAAATATTGGCCAGCTCCAATTTCATTTCTAAATTGTGCTTCTGCCTATGACAAAGTCAATTGCTCACAGCAAAATTCAAGAAATAATAAAGTTAAAACAAAAATCTGATCTTCAAACACAACAGAACTATACTCGCTGCACCTGATACACACAGGTGGCTGGTGAAACACCTGCATAGGTCACTTCGTGCATCAGGGCACAGCATGTTGAAATATACTAGTGTTGAGATGCCCTGATCAAAATATTTGTTCAAAGTTCTCTCCAGCACAGTTTTTGTTTTTAAACACGTGTAGATAGGTGGAGAAAGGCAAGAATGAAACAGCCAGACAGGTATTATCATTGCTTATTTCACCACCATTTTCTCAGGCGGCCAGAGTCATTTAATTCTCCAATTATCCCTCCAGACAGCAAATTTAAAGTTAGAATTTCCATTTGCATAACTCTTTCACATTGTCAGGGTGTGCTGCATAGTCACTGAAGTACTTTCAAAGTCTCGGATTACTTCAACTGCCTGGATCTACCCTAAGCAATTTAGTTCTATTTGTGCTTACATTTCGCAAAATAATTTGTTTGAACTTATGTCCCATTGGGTCTGAATATTTGGAAACTGTTGTTCTTAGCACTGTAGCCTCTTTGGTGGATAAAACAGTTTACCAAGTTTAGTCATCAGCCAAGACTCATGCAAACTAAATGAAGGACAGATTTTAACTTGACATGTAACAGAACAAATCAATGGTCCAGAGGGATATCATGAATGAAATTCTGACCTGGGCTTATCTTGGCAGTGGCCTACTGCGAGATGGGCCAGAAGAGGATTAGAGAGATGCTGGGGCCAGGGAATATATCTAACAATTAGTTAGTTTACAATAACTGTGGAAAATCAGACATTTCGCCATGATCAGTGTGTTCATGGATCCACTTACATCACAGGTTTTTAGTTAACTTGCCCTCCGGCACGGACATATCCAATTTCATCATTAAATATTGATTGGAAGCTATTCTTCCATCCCATCTCAGAGACTGGCTGTAATTTCAGTGCCAAACTGAGTCATTTATAGACTAAACCAAATCTCAACAAGGCAGACCATTTATCACTGACCTATTTCGGCACTGCATCACTGGCATCAAAATTGTTAAAAACAGTCACCACTTTTCTTTCTTCTAACTCCTCCATGCCCTAAGGAAGCTTAGTTTCCAACTTTCCTACCAATTAAAAATTCTCCCATTTTAAATGCTTGTTTTTAAATTCACTCATGAATGTTGCTGGCTGGCCAGCATTTATTGCCTGTCCCTAGCGGCCCTTGAACTGAGTGGCTTGCTAGGCCATTTCAGAGGGCTGTTAAGAGTCAATCACATTGCTATGGGTCTGGAGTCACATATAAGCCAGACCAAGTGAGGATGTCAGATTTCCTTACCCGAAGGACATTAGTGAACCAGATGGAGTTTTCTTTCAAACAATCAGCAGTGGTTTCATTAATAGCAGTAGATATTTTTAAAAAGTAACTTATTTTTCAAATCAGCTTGTTCAGAGATGCTATTACACATGGGGCTTGAACCCATGTTTCCCAGTTCAGGGAGAGGGAGGTTACCAGAGCAGTACAAGAGAACCCTCCCCCCCAAATCAGGAGATTCTTAAGTTCAGGTTTTTAAAAATTGAATTCACCGTACCTCTTTCCATCCTTCTCGTTCTATGTTATTCCTCCCTGCATAGCTACTGATTAACTATAGTCCAGATCCTGTAAATTATACAACATAACTAGCAATTATAGAATGCGTGTGGGAATAAAAAGTTAGAAATCACACAACACCAAGTTATAGTCCAACAGGTTTATTTGGAAGCACTAGCTCAACCACCTGATGAAGGAGCAGCGTTCCGAAAGCTAGTGCTTCCAAATAAACCTGCTGGACTATAACTTGGTGTTGTGTGATTTTTAAACTTTGTACAACCCAGTCCAACACCGACACCTCCAAATCGTGTGTGGGAATGATCTAGATTAACTAGCCTTTCAACATTTCCAACATCCTCCCTATCTCTCTCTGCAGATAATTGATTCTAGGCTGGCAGGCACAAATCCTCCAACCACACCACAGTCTGAACTAGAGGAGTGTTTTAAATTTGCACTCAGCCATTTGTGTTTGGTGTTTCACCTTCATTGAACATGACAGCTGAAAGCAAGTTTCACCAATCAGTAAATATGGATGGCAAAGCACTTCAGTCTCTGAATCTGTTGTCACTCATAATAAAAAAGAAAGGGAAATTTGAGGGCTATTTAATTGAAATGTGAGATGGAAGCAAAAACACTTGGATACTTGAGGTTGACACCCCCCTTTTTTCTGAACAAGGTGAACTCAAAACTTAAGCCATACTGGATTTCTACATCCAGATTGAACATGTACCATTCCCAAGTACTCAAACTCCTTTCTGCTCCTAAACCCTGCATGACCAAAGTGTCCTGAATTCGCCAGAGGGGATGCCAAAACATGGCTAATGCAAAATAGAAATGTAGGTACGTTCCCCACCTGTTGAGACAATAAACCATTTGCAGCATCTCAGGTGCTAACAAATTAACGAGACAAACTTGAGCACTTCGCGCACAAACACCAAGTATGTATCACACATACACACACACACCCGTGGCTTTTTGGGCTGAAGACTGCGTTAAAATAGCAAAGAGAAACTTCAGCAGTAAAATGGGTAAAATTTATCCTCCCAAAGTGGAAAAATCCCAAGGTGAGGATAGAGAACAGTTTTGTTTTGTTAAACTTTCCCATAGGAAAGTGGATTGGTAAGAACACAAAAAAAAAATCGCTCGATATTTTTAGCAAATCTCGACCACACTGAGACGTGGTTCCATGTCTTTCATTCCTCTGCATGAAATAAACAGAAACTCCCTCGGGCACCGAGAGGAACGGCTAAAAGCATTTCAGCACCAGGCCCTTGGCCAAGGCGTAGCCACATAGTAAATAAGATTATCACTGCATCAGTTCCTCGGAGATATGTAGGACTGCAAGCACCAGCCACCCCTGTCATAATGTTCAGTCCCCATGACGACCGTGTGCAGCCTGTACGCCCATGCTCAATGCCCCAGCTATGGCAGCACTCCGGAACAAAGACTCACTGAACTGTTTCTAACAAGGCACTGCAGGGCCACACTGCAGATTAGCAGTGAAGCGGAAGGGGCCAGCGATACTTTCAGAGCTGCCAGTCACGTGATCTTCACCCCCCCCCCCCAACTAAGATTTTGGGAAAAAAACACAATAACTTCCACACAGGCGAACTTTTCTCCCCTGCAACTTTGTCGATTTGCTCTCTCTCAGTACAGGTCCCACAAGCTGCCTTTCCTTCGTGTGAAAGTTGGGAATGGTTTGCCCGGCTAAAGGTTAGGCATTCTGCTCAATTCTGCAGTTCTTTGCACCACAGCCCACTGGAACCAATATGGAGTATAGAGACAGGGGGAAAAAAAAGGAAAGAGAGAGAGAGAGAGAGAAAGTAAGTGTTAGAACTCCAGTCTTAAAACTGCAGCTGGATCTGTGAGGAATACAGAACCTCTGCATTCCCTAAATCACTGTGTTAAAATACTAGCTCACAGCTCTATATTATCTTTTGCAAATTCAGAAGAGACTGAAGTGCTTTTCAGTTAATTAAGCAGTTTTATCGCATTGGAGACAGAGCAGCAATAGGGATTAATGAAACATGACCTTTTGTCTTATTGCTTGCTGGCCCAGTTGTTCTGCATGCATCCCATGTCAGTCTGCGCATCATCTTATATGTGGCTTTATGGTGCCACATTAAACAGTCAGCAATGCATGCAGTTACCAAGCAAACCCACAGAATTTGCATACTTAAAAATCACTTTGTGTACTTGTCACGCGAGGCAAGTTATCAACTGTTAACTGAATTTATGATGGCATAGGTTATAGACTGGCAAAGACAGTTGGAGGTCCAACAAAGTAAAAGCTATCTTAGGAAAAGGACAAGATGAAGCAGAGATGCAGGGGACACAATTACAAGGATAAACAAATGCTACAACTGGGTTAAGGGGAGTCCTTTCCTTGTTGATCTCTCATCCACTGGTTACAATAAACTTTAATATTAAAAAAGGGAGTTAATAGAGACTGTACAATGCTGAGTTTCGGAAACAACTCAGCCTAGGTTCCTCAAGCAACAACCATAAAACTGGCTAATTGCAAACAAAACTTAATCAAGCAAAGATTAAAACAAAGGTTTAAACCTATGCAAAAATATGCAACCATCGTTTTTGAAAAATCTCATACACATCTGGCAAAAAAGCATTAAACTCTGCAGAATGTTAGCTTAAAATTTTTGTCCAAGAATTAAATTCCAAGGACAAAGAATTATTCACAGATTAGCGATAGACCAACATTTGGGCAAAGTCACTTTGTGTGCAAGCTGTTGGCATGGACATGTTTTCTTGGATCAGTTATGGCTGGTTGAAATCAAATTTCTGGAGACAGTGGTGAAGATTTCAAATTCTCCTTCTAGAAATTCTTCAAATATTGTACAGAGGTTTCCTACTTCAACCTTGAAAGTGATTATACAGCAAACAGAGGGGTTAGAAGTTGTTACAGCAGGCAGGTTTTCTCTGATCGTGTGATCAAATCAAACGGTTTATTCCATCCACAAACTCGGTTATATAACCTCTCTCAAAGTTTTGGAAGCTTACTGTCTCCACTGGAGCAGCCTGTACCTTGCAAATGCAACATTACAAAGCAAAAGCTATGGCCACAGCAGCAAAAAACTCAAGTTAGCCACTTCTGGACTATGGCGAGCAGTTCTGGTCTGCCGCCTATAGGAAGGATGTTGTGAAACTTGAAAGGGTTCAGAAAAGATTTACAAAGATGTTGCCAGGGTTGGAGAGTTTGAGCAATAGGGAGAGGCTGAATAGGCTGAGGCTGTTTTCCCTGGAGCGTCGGAGGCTGAGGGGTGACCTTATAGAGGTTTATAAAATAATGAAGGGCATGGATAGGGTGAATAGACTTGATCTTTACCTTGGGGTGGAGGAGTCCAGAACGAGAGGGCATAGGTTCAGGGTGAAAGGGGAAAGATTTAAAGGGGACCTAAGGGGCAACTTTTTCACGCAGAGAGTGTTGTGTGTATGGAATGAGCTGCCAGAGGAAGTGGTGGAAGCTGGTACAATTACAACATTTAAAAGACATTTGGATAGGTATCTGAATAGGAAGGGTTTAGAGGGATATGGGTCAAATGGGACTAGATTTATATAGGATATCTGGTTGGCATGGACCAAGTTGGACTGAAGGGTCTGTTTCCCTGCTGTATATCTCTATGACTCCACGTATGTCCAATCAATAATGTTATTAATTAGTATTTCGGGTAATACCTCTTCATAATATACAGACAAGTACTACTGGAAAGCAATGGTAAAACAAGTGCACGCCGCAAACAGCAAAGACTAAGCATTTAAGAATGGCCGAGGAAAAAAACTCCTGTCGCTGTTACTTGCATTCAGGCAGCATATTTAATGTTATAAATGTCCTGAGGTGCATCCCAGAGGCATAATAAAATAAACACAAAAGCAAGATACTGCAGATGCTGGAATTACACAGCAAAACAGAAATCACCTGTGTTAAGAAACAGAGTTCGTGTTTCAGGTTGATACTGCCTAATTTGCTGTATATGTCCAGAACTTTCTATTTTATTTCATTTCTAAAACAAGATGTGATACAGAGCTCCATTACAAGACATTAGGGAAGATTATCAAATATTTGTCTGATGTTCTTTGTGGCTTTCTACATGTTTGTCTACATAACATCAGAGTCAGATTTTTACTGAGACAGATGTCTTGAAGTTTATAAACACTGACCCTTTACACAACTACAAATCACAGATCTAAACTGTCTAGGTTCAATGTTTACTGATATCACCATACATCATGCACACGTAGCTGACCACACTGACTCCACTACACAGACAGTGTGACTGAAGGCAAGGTGAGAACACTTATACAATGTCACATAAGTGAATTACAGATACAGGCCTGTCTGGTCTGGAGTCTTACATAATAAAACCTACCACTTTGGACAATGTTGTCAGGAGTGTGTAAAAGGAGCAAAGTGAGGTTGAGAGGCTAAATGGTGTGAGAATAAAATTCCAAAGCTTAGGGCTTACACCGCAGAAGGTGCAGCTACCAAAAGTGGATGAATTAAAATCAGGATGCTGATGAACCAAGAATTAGAGGAGTCCAGGTATCTCAAGGGGTTTGGGGCAAGAGCTGATTACAGACCCAGCAAGGAACCAGATCGGAATTGATCAAGAGATTTTATTTTATTAATTCATGGGATGAAGGTGTCACTGGCTGTTCCAGCATTTATTCCTATCATTAATTGAGTCAACCACATTCTTGTGGGTCCGTAGTCATATATAGGCCAGAACAGATAGGATAGCAGTTTCCTAAAGGATATTAGTGTTTTTTCTGACACTAAACAATGGATTTGTAATCATCATTACACTCTCAAATGACAGATTTTTAAAAATGAATTCAAATTTCACCATTACCGGGGATTCAAACCCCAGTCCCCAGAATATTACCGGAGACCCGTGACTAACAAGGCACCATTAGGCCTTCCCCTCCCCAGCAGTTAAAATTCCATTCCGAATTTAGTAACAATTTAACTTTGTTCTGCCCACAGAGTTTGCAAGAAACATTATTACCATCAGTTATGCATTGGTACTGATTTCTTAACCACTGCAGCTCAATCATGCCATCACATTGTTGTAGCTGAGAATGAAGACAGACAGGATCAGAAACCACCAGGGCACAACCTGTATAACCACGTAATTGTGCTGTTAGCAGACTGGTGGAGAACAATTGCCACAATACCTTCCAGAGCAATCTTCATTGAACAAGATTTAACTCTTTCTTATGTAGAAGTGATAAGAATGAGAAAAGTTAGATCAAAGGACTGTCATAGACTCATCTTAACATCCAGGTAAATGATTATTTGTACCTCTTAGCATACCAGAGCAAGGTGCTATCAACACATACTGCTCTGAAAAGCTTGAGGTCAAATTGCAAGTTTGTAAAGCGATTATAAATAACTTCCTGTCCCATTTGAAAGGACTCTTCAGATACTCTCAGGTTTTCTAACTGGTCCAAATTTTTGTTGGGAGAAAATGCTCTTGAGGACATGTAGCAATGCGTTATCCTTTCAGAGAAGACACAGCTTCCATTCATGTAAGGGGCAGCATGGTGGCTCAGTGGTTAGCACTGCTGCCTCACAGCACCAGGGTCCCAGGTTCGATTCTAGCCTCTGGTGACTTTGTATGGAGTTTGCACATTCTCCCCGTGTCTGCGTGGGTTTCCTCCAGGTGCTCCGGTTTCCTCCCACAAGTCCAAAGATGTACAGGTCAGATGAATTGGCCACGCTAAATTGCCCTTATTCTTTGGAGGGTCAGTGTGGACTTGTTGGGCCAAAGGGCCTGTTTCCACACTGTAGGGAATCTAATCTAATCTAAAGTGGGTCTGAGGCAATCAACAGTAGGATCACATTTCGATTGTTTGTTGATGGGAGTTAGCCCACATCCATGCCGGTGACCACCAACACACTTTATTCAGTATCGGGAAGCACAGTAGTTAGCACTACTATCTCACAGTGCCAGTGGGTTCGATTCCAGCCTTGGGCGACTGTCTGTGGTGAATTCGCACAATTCTCCCTCTCTGTGTGCGGGTTTCCTCCGGGTGCTCCAGTTTCCTCCCACAGTTCAAAGACGAGTCATGGGAAATGCAGTGCTATAGGGATGGGATGGGTCTGGATGGGATGAGCAAATGCGAGGTCTTGCACTTTGGAAAAAAGAATACAAGCATGGACTACTTCCTAAACAGAGAGAAAATTCGTAAAGCCAAAGTACAAAGGGATCTGGGAGTGCTAGTTGAGGATTCTCTAAAGGTAAACATGCAGGTTGAGTCCATGATTAAGAAAGCAATGCAATGCTGTCAATTATCTCAAGAGGGTTGGAATATAAAAGCACCGTAAGTGTTCAAAGTTGATGGAATTTGTGGATGAATGCCATGCTTCTAGGAATTCCCTGGCTGTTCTCTGTCTGGCTTGCCCTATGATAGTAGTGTTGTCCCAGTTGAATTCATGTTGCTTGTTGTCTGCATGTGTGGCTACCAAGGATAGCCACAAACTCCATCAACAAACACATCGACCTGGACCCAATATACCAACCACTACAGCGGACAGCTGAAACTGACAACCGGAAGCGGCAGGGACAGACCACTATAAACACCGGAGGAAACATCAAAGAAGCGCTTCGCAGGAGGCTCCCAAGCACTGATGATGTCGCCTAGCCAGGGGACGAAACGTTTGCAACAAAAACTTCCAGCTCGGCGAACAGAACCACAGCATAAAAGCACCGTTGTGCTACTGAGACTTTATAAAGCTCTGGTTAGGCCCCATTTGGAGTACAGTGTCCAGTTTTGGTCCCCACACCTCAGGAAGGACATACTGGCACTGGAGCATGTCCAGCGGAGATTCACACGGATGATCCCTGGAATGGTAGGTCTAACATATGAGGAACAGCTGAGGATCCTGGGATTGTATTCATTGGAGTTTAGAAGATTAAGGAGAGATCTAATAGAAACTTACAAGATAATACATGGCTTGGAGAGGGTGGACGCTAGGAAATTGTTTCCGTTGGGCGAGGAGACTAGGACCCATGGACACAGCCTTAGAATTAGAGGGGGTAAATTCAGAACAGAAATGCGGAGACATTTCTTCAGCCAGAGAGTGGTGGGCCTGTGGAATTCATTGCTGCAGACGGGAGGCTGGGACGCTAAATGTCTTCAAGGCAGAAATTGATAAATCCTTGATGTCACAAGGAATTAAGGGCTATGGGGAGAATGCGGATAAGTGGAGTTGAAATGTTCATCAGCCATGATTGAATGGCAGAGTGGACTCGATGGGCCGAATGGCCTTACTTCCACTCCTTTGTTTTATGGTCTTATGATCTTCTGGAGATTCGGTGTGGACTTGCTGGGCTGAATGGCTTGCTTCCACATTATAGGAATTCTAATTCCTTGAGTCTGGCTATAAACAGTAGATGAAAAGGAGGGACACCTTTGGAACCCTCCACAGTTCTATATGATCTCACATCATTATGACATAGTTCCTACACCAGTCTACAGTCCAGGAAACAGGATGCACACAACAGATCTCTCTGGCCAAGTTAAAATTGTGTGCAATCAGCAAACCTTTCGGTGCAGCATACCACTTAGAAATACTGACAGACAGTCATAAGCGAGTCAGGTTCAGATTTTCGAAAAAACCACGGAAGTCACCTGATAATCATATGGAGCCACTAGTCAAAGAGTAAATTGCATTTCCAGGAAAAATGCAGGTACCAAAAAGTGTAAAATCATCAGGAACCATTGAACAGCTTGGTGTTCTTTTCTCTAAGAAGATGGATAAGGAGAGACCTAGTAGAGATATTTAAGGTAATGAAAAGATTTTATAGAGTAGATGTCAAGAAGATGTTACCACTTATATGAGTGGGTCAGAGGCAAATCAGTGGTAAGATCATATCTGGGTTGCTGACAGAAGTTAGCATACATCCATGCCAGTGACCATTTTATTCAGTATAACTACATACAGATCTAGAACCTGACAGTTGGGTCCCAGTTCGACTATGACATAGCTCCTTCTACACATGCTCAGTAGCGATCATGAGTGTGACGGTTTAGTCACCCCTCTGCTCCACTTGTCCATATAAAACCAACAAGAGATCAGGCAAAATCTTCTTCAGCAGATATGGGTTAGAATATGAAACTTGCTGCCAGAGGGAGTTGTGAGCCCAGCAAGCAAAGATTAATTTCTAGTCAAGATAGATAAGTACATGAGAAAGGAATGCAAGGATTTGGCATGAGAGCTAGATAAAGCACAGTGGGAGTAGGTTTGGGTGCAGCACAAACATTGGCAGAGGCCAGTTGATGGCCTGTGCTTGCTGCAAGTTTCTGGTAAAAAAAGATCAGAGTCATTAATGATCAGAGTAAAAACAGCATGCCTGTAAATGAACAAATACAGAAAAATGCAAGGATGATGACAATGATGATGACGATGGTTAATAGAATATGCTTTGCAGATTTTCCAGGATCTACTTACCACTAGCTTCCAAAACTTGGGAGCTCAACACAAGGTGAGCAGCAGAAGAGGAAGTGGGAAGAGAAAGTACAGTGTGATCTGCTGAACATACAGTGCCACACTCCCTCTCTCACTCCAAGCTGAAAGGAGGTTCTCAAAGTGTTAGGGGAGAAAATTAAGAGCATGCAAATAAAACAGAATGCAGGGAACAGCAGCCTTTTTGACATTAGGCACGCTACACAGGGCTCTGGTCCAGCATTATTGAAGATCATTTTGTCAAATAAGATACGATGAGGCATTCATTAAAACTGTTCAAGTGAGACATCTGAGCAACAAAACTTTTTTCAATGTCCAACAGCAGGAACAAAAATTATTTCTTTTTAGTTTCACACAGAGAAGAAGGATTGTATTGTCTGTATCTGAATAAACGTACGTGGATGAATGTGCTTAGTTCCTCTGGTAACCCCCTTTGCAGCACAGCAAGCTTATTGTTTTATTCTATGATGACAACATTCAGCCCCTCAAGGTCAGGCAATTGGTACACAGACGCATTTTTAATTAAAGTAAAAAAAAATCACGATCTCTTCATGTGCATGTTGTTAAAAAAAGCCATTCTGTTCCAATGGGTGAAAAGCTGCAAGTTTCCCTCCACATCTCAAATTATCCTGACTTGGAAATATGTTGCTGCGCTTTCATGGTTACTGGGTTAAAATGCTGGAACTCCCACCCATCAACATTGTGTGTATCATGTTCCAAACCACTGGGATACGGCATTGGAGATCAAGCTCCGCTATTTGCGGAGTCATCACAAGAGTTAAAGATTTTGAAAAGTACCCAAAATCCTTCAGTTTAACCATCTTTTAGACCAGTGGTTTTCACCCAGTGTGCAGCACACTGGTGTGCCATTAGAGCTGTCCAAGAGCTGTGAAATGTTATGCACAGCTAATAAAAATCAATGTAAAACAAACAAACCAAAATCACAATTCATGAAACTTATCAAAACTAAACATCAAATTAAAAGCAAGGTATTGGCAAGCTATTGCTGTATTCTTGCTGGTTCTGACAACATACCTCTGTCAGCTAGCATTTTCAACACTGGCATATGTAAAAGACAGCAAGTGGGTGTGGAGCAAGTTTTGTGAATGGCCCTGCCATCAATTCTTCCCTGGATCAAAAGGCTCTGCGCATATGCCAGTCGACCCAGGTTTCCCACTAACACAGTAATTTGCAATTTACTATAATTTGCATTTTGCTCCGATCCAGTGCATTTCAATTATATGTCAGTTTAACGATTAAAAGTTGTATTCTTATAAACATTGTTACAAATATGAAATGCCACGGGTGAAATTCAGAGCCCTGAACTGACTGCAGTGATTGGAACACATTTAGGGCCATGAATAGTTAGAAATTATTGAGTTGAGCAGATTTCAAAAGTGCGTCTGCACTTGTAGTTGAAGGCGGTTTAGTTTATTCTGGGGGATTTAAAGCATTAATGCTTTTGATCCTTCCTTAGCTGGCTGCAAGTACTAAGTTGCCAGCCTCTCTAGTACAAATGGTCCCTGTTCACAAATCCGCTGAGACGGTTCTTTTGACCTATCAAGACATGCTGCTCCTGGACTCTCCTTCTCCAGCTAATTTCACTTAGAACAGAGAACAGTGCACCACAGTACAGGCCCTTTGACCCTCGATGTTGTGCCGACCTTTTATCCTACTCTTAAGATCAAACGAACCCACATACCCCCATTTTACTATCATCCATGTGCCTATCCAAGAGCCGCTTAACTGTCCCAAATGTATCTGACTTGACTACCACAGCTGGCAATGCATTCCACCCACCCACCCACCACACACTGTGTAAAGAACCTACCTCTGACATCTCCCCTACATCTTCCTCCAAGCACCTTCAAAGTATGACTCCTCATAATAGCCATTCCTGCCCTGGGAAAAAGTCTTTGGCTGTCCATTCTATTTATGCCTTTCATCATCTTACACTTCTATCAAGTCACCTCTCATCCTTCTTTGCTCCAATGAGAAAAGCCAGAGCTCCCTCAAACTTTCTTCATCAGACATACCCTCCAGTCCAGGCAGCATCCTGATCAATTTCCTCTGCACCCTCTCTTAAGCTTCCACATTCTTCCTATAATGAGGCAACCAGAACTGAAAACAATATTCCAAGTGTGGTCTAACCAGGGCTTTACAGAACTGCAGCATAATCTCATGGCTTTTAAACCCAATTCCCCCTGCTAATGAAAGCCAATTATTTGTAGAAGGTACAGGGTAGCTTGTTCACACTTGCAAACTCTCAGGCTTACTGATTAAGAGTCACAGCTTACAGCAACTACAGAGGTTAAAAATTAATCTGGCTATCTTCAGGTTTAAATTTATTTCTAAATTGTGGAGCAAAAAATAGTTAGTTGTCCAGAGGCTTAATGGTTTCCATCTAAATGTTCATTACAGCTACCAGAGAGCCGATTACATAGCCACTGGCAGTCCAAAGGACTGTGTCATTGTTCTGTGGACTGTGACCAGTTGTCAGTGAGCTGTCATCAGCCAAAGTTCTATTCATAAGCTCCTTGGAAACTAGTACTGTTTCAAGGAGTTGTGTACAATGAGTGACCAGTTACTTGCTTTTAAGAAGTGGAGCAATCCTTGGTTTTTAAAAAGTTCCTTTCTCATTTCAATCCATAATGAAGAATACATAAAAATAAAAGATACCATCTTTATAACCTACAACACATCGGTTGGTTCAAGACGGCAGATAGCTACCATTATCACAAGGGCAATTAGGGATGGCCAATAAAAACTGGCCTGAACAGTAATGCTCACACCAAAGAATACATTAAAAAAAACTGCATTTTGCAACAATAGATCTGGTGTTCTAGCAATTTTGGTGCTTGGAGAGTTGTACTCTTATACAGGGACATATACACTAATCAGGAAGCATCTCTCACTTGAATCCAATTCTTCCAATCTCAGAAAACAAATTTCCACAAATCATTATCCGTTTCACCAAAAGACAACAATCACCAATTCTTCAAATCTACTCAAATTTTCCTAACATGACAGGAAGAAATGCAGTCAGGCTAAGTGCCTCTGATGTGAGGCACAGCAAGATGCAAACCGAACATCAACAGTTTGGATCGACTGAAGACATTACTGAAGATTCAGCAATATATGACTTCACCTCAAAATGCTATCAGGCAGAATTATAGATATTTTCTTCAAGCATGCAATGGATGCCCCCATCTGACACTCCTTTGATCACAACAGGGCAGCATTTAGTTTTGTGTAACTGGCAGAGTGTACTGGCAGACCAAAGACAAGACATGTAAAGACTATTATTAACCATGTCTCCAAGGTAGCTGAAAACTGTTGATTGCAGCTAAAAGTTAACAATTAGCTCACAGCCCAATTCATATTTTTGATATTGTGTAAGTGTGAAAACTAAAACCACATCAAATAAATGTACATGTGATTTAGATTTAGATTTAGATTAGATTACAGTGTGGAAACAGGCCCTTCGGCCCAACAAGTCCGAGGCAGCAGTGCTAACCACTGTGCCACCGTGCCGCCCATGTGCTGTCAGTAGAATGGTAAAACCATGCTCACCAAACCCCTTAGCCTCATTGAGTTAGGAGACGGACATACCTATTTGACACCCAATCCACCAAGATAATTGAGATGAGATGGAATTGTATATATTGTACATTTCCAGCGGGTACAGAATTTCAAAAGGGTTTTACAACCTCAAGAAAAGATGGAATCTGTATCCAAATCCCTCCAGTACGTACAGCCTGAAACAAGTGCAATGTAAAATTCATAAGCATATTATAGGTCAAACCCTTGCTTCTGTTTTCATGAATTAATGATAAAACATACATATTTATCTCACCAATCCTAAGCAGCACATAGTTTACCCATACTGACCTTGGTTCCGTAAGATGGATTCTGAAGGAATCTGTTGTGGCACTTTTTTTTTTCGAAAAAATATATTGAATATGCTCATCTGACCTCATCACCAATTACAACTCCAAACAAAGTTGGCTCTATGAAAGATGATTACCTTATGGAGAAACAATTGTCAGTTTGCCTTGACTATCATCAGTTTGCCATCATCTACTAAGACACTTGTCAATAATTCTCCATATCCCTTCTTGCCACCAAGAAAGAATCTTATCTAAATTATATCTCAACATGCGGTGGCTCAGTGGTTAGCACCATTGCCTCACAGCACCAGGGTCCCAGGTTCGATTCCAGCCTTGGGTGACTGTGTGGAGTTTGCACATTCTCCCAGTGTCTGCGTGCGTTTCCTCCGGCTGCTCTGGTTTCCTCCCACAGTCCAAAGATGTGCAGGTTAGGTAAATTGACCATGGTAAATTGCCCGTAGTGTTAGGTGCATTAGTCAGAAAGGAATGGGTCTGGGTGGGTTACTCTTCTGACGGTCGGTGTAGACTTGTTGGGCTGAAGGACCTGTTTCTGCACTGTAGGGAATCTAACCAAAACAATTTCCCTCTCAAGACTGCCATCCCCCCTCCTGAACTTAGGTCAGGTTTTCAACACCAAGACCTGTCATTTCACTTCTTTGATGCTTTGACATCGGACTTGGGGAGGCAAGTGAAGCTGCCATTCTCAAAGTGGCCAAGTGAAGACCAAAACTGATTGCACTCTCTGGCTTCCCATTATTAGGTGACTTCAGAGAACCGCTAAGATCCAATCATACTGATATGGGACTGGAGTCACTTACAGACCCAGCTGAGTCAATATATTTGTATAATTAGCAGAGGCAGAATCCATTGTGTGTAGCCTCTGAAAAGGGGAGCAGGCAAATATTTGGAGAAAAATGATTTGAAATCGGGGTAGGGAATAGGACCAAATTGGAAAGCTGCTTCAGAGCTAGCAGAGGGATAATAGGATAAATGGCACTGTTTTGTACTTGAACCTTGTTTTGGTTCACAGCTATTTGTGAAATGTTTCATGTGACTGAATCAAACGTGTTTCCCTTCTCACTGCACCATGCAAGAGGTCATAGGGTCCACTATGTGTGCACAGGATTGTTCAAACATCAAAGTTGTTCAATCAACACTGATCTGACATCTCGTAACAGACAGCTTGCGGTTCAATGAAATACAGCATCCTAGCTTTGGAATGCAGGAACATGCCTATTAAAATGTTAATGGAAGCCTAGTCTCTTTTCAACAAAATTGAATATTCACAGCTCCTGTCAAACATAGCACAGGCAACCTTTCTGAAGGAAGATAAACCGTCCAGAGACGAACGGAGAACATACGTTACATAAAAATGTGGAGGCTGAGCAAAAAGGCACTGGGTCACTGACACAGCCAAGGATTTGTTCAACAGAGAGTCTATTTACTTTCGAATAGATATGGAAAGGTGATGCACCATTCGGGTGGACCAATCAGAGCTCAAAGCATAGCAGCTGGGGCAGTTGGAAGCCAACTAATGAAATCACCTGATGAAACCATCCGCGTTGGCAACCCAGGTCAAATAGTAGGTTTTTACAATTGAACATACTGGCCAATGTGGAACAGGGAGCCTGAGGCAGTCAGTTAGTTAGTTCAGTTGGATGGACAGTTGCTTGCAAAACAGAGTGATGCCAGCAGTGTAGGTTCAATTCCCCTATCAGCTGAGGACACCATGAAGGCCCTGCCTTTTCAAACTCACCCCTCGCCTGAGGCACGATGACCCAAAAGGTCAAACTGACCACAAGTCGTATCTCCCTCATGACCAAGTGTCTACGGTCCTCTGAAAGTGTGACTTTCACTTTCATGGAGATTTAATACCAGGTATTTGCTGAGTAATCTTGAAGCCAAAACTCAATCCACTGTCTTTGACTTTAAAAAGGTGGAGGGAACAAAGCCTACAGAAGCTAGGTCTTCTTTTTTTTTCAGTGAGCAATGTGATTGAGCAATTCTTCACCGATATATCTTTCACCAAGCAATGCATGAAAATAGATCAGGCGAGAACAAGTTATAGTTTGGCTGGGGTCGCCTCTTTGGTAAATATCTTCCAATCTTCTGCCTAAGCTGAAGTGTATAATGGCAGGATAAGGGAGGGAGGTGTGTGTGTGTGTGTGTGTGTGTGTGTGTGTGTGTGTGTGTGTGTGTGTGTGTGTGTAGTATTAGCTTCAGTACGTCAAAGTTTAATTTACTGAGCAACAATTTGACTAATTACAGATGACTGGCTCATTGGAACAGAAATGCCTCACCTTTCCCCAGTTTATCTTTGGCAAGAAATGAGGGTGAGAGTGGGAGCGGGAGCAGGATATTTATGTTCTGTCAAAAAATGCTGTTTGCAAAAAGCGTGTGTTATTTTACCCTATACTCACCCATCTCATGCAGGACCAGATGCAAAGCCCACTCACTCAATGCTTCTTGGAAGCACCACATCTGGTACACTGGAACAATGCTGTTCCTGAAATGGAATTACCAGCCGTAGAATGGGCTCCTATCACTGCTGGCCAATGTCACAAGCCTAGCAAAGGATTCATCAAGTTGCAAATGCATACTTATTTCCTTGGCATTTCTCCCAATCAGTCCCAAAGAGTAAAGCTTGTAGTCAAACACGTGCATTGTTACTATCCACCCACACAAATTTTAGAAATCCCAACCATGAACTGAAAAAAAAGCTAGAATGTGTATCTCCCATTGCAGTGGACTTGGTGAAAGTTTAAGAGAAAATCAATTTTGCACAGTGGTATTCCACATGTGAAGCCCCCAGGCCCAAAGGCCACCTCCATAAATCACAGCTGTTAAAACCGCTCTGGAGAAATGATTTGGAGATGCCGGTGTTGGACTGGGGTGTACAAAGTTAAAAATCACACAACACCAGGTTATAGCCCAACAGGTTTAATTGGAAGCACACTAGCTTTCGGATAACCAACTAATGAAGGAGCAGCACTCTGAAAGCTAGTGCTTCCAATTAAACCTGTTGGACTCTAACCTGGTGTTGTGTGATTTTTAACTTTCTGTTTTATGTTAGTGACTTGACTCGCATTCAACTTTGAAATTCACAGAGGAAATGAAATTGTTACTTCCTTCCAGACTCAACACTGAGTGTAAAGTGCCTAATTGACAAATGGGGTGCTATTCCTTGTGCTCACATTGAGATTCACTGGATCCGTGAGTTACATTGTACTTTGCTCAAAAACTGCATGCATTCATGTAGAACTCTGAGCTCAAAAACTGCATGAATTTATGTAAAACTCTGTTATCTCACTTTTTAGATTGGAATCAATCTAAACATCATGGCATAGACAGAGAACACAGGGGGCTAACACCTTCAACATATTGTCTAGCTATCACCATTGTTAACAGCTAACCCGAGAATGCAACTTTTTAAAAAAGTTTTGTGATTTACATGAAAGGAATGAAACTATCACTGTATTTGAACAGCTGAAAGGCTTAACAGACAATCAATTTTTCAATGTATAATTTCAGTTACATCACACTGTAAATTTTTGCTATAAATTCTGTGTTACGATCGAGCCCTCCACAATCACCTGATGAAGGAGCTTCGCTCCGAAAGCTAGTGTGCTTCCAATTAAACCTGTTGGACTATAACCTGGTGTTGTGTGATTTTTAGCTCTGGAGAAAGAAAGACTTTTTTTTTCAGTAAATTCACCGCTTGTGAGCTGTGGCCTCTTCCAAAACTCCCCCATCGCCCCAACTTCTACAATTCTCCAAAAAGGCATCAGCAGCACAAGTGCCCTTGCATTCAAACACAAACCCCCCAACCCCCGTGACAAACATTACACTTAAACACAAAACATCTGCGCCTGCCAACAAGGCTGCAAGGCTGGAATTACATCCATGTGGTAGAAATCAATGAGTTCTCAGCACAGAACCACGCAAGGCAAGGTCACGGTCAGCAAGTCAAGAATAGCTTAAAAAGCCCACAAAATTACGACTAAGAATGTGCTCCATGAGACAAAATCATCAAATAATTTGAACCAATTAGCAGTGTGGATCAGGTAACAGTTGCCTGGCTTTATGCCTCAGGAACTCGCTCTCAGTTAATTTACCAAACAAATCCAAATCACTGCAATATACTAAACAGGAATGTGCAGTTTTCTTCTGACCGAGTGACAGTATTTGTCCCTCTTACACTGGGGTACCATCTGACACGTGCCTGCAGTATATCACTTCTGCAACTATTCTTCATTGTCAAATTGTCAGCCATCTATTTACACAAACTCACATCTCATCTTTCCAACAGGACTAACGAGTTTAGCCAATGTATTTTTTTTCTCTCTCCCTCATCATCCTCTGCACCTTGGGAGGGGGAGTTTAAGCATTAGCCAAGTAGAAAACAGTCTCGAAATCAAGAATCAATTATGGTAATTTCTGCATTTGCAACAGTCTGCAGGGAATAAATTTTTGCCCATTTGCCCGTCCAAAATTGCTATGTACAAGATCTGAAAAAGGCGGCGTGAATGCATTTTGTTTCCTGAAATACTTTCCACAGACGTGAAGTTTACAAGCAAGGTGGTGCCAGATGAAACGAGAGACTGAGAGACAGAAACATGCAATCAATAAACAAGGAAATGGCCCCAAGTCAAACATCAAGTTGTGACAATTCAGTGCCAAAAATCAACAACAATTCCTCCAGGACGAAATCAAGGCAAGAGTACACTTGGCATGTGAAAGCATTTCTAGAATTTAATTAAATTTAAAGGGGGCTGGTAAAGTACATTTAACCGCAGTCAGTTCAGAACTTTTGGAAACAGCAACCTCTCCTCCAACATCAGCAAAATGAAACAGCTGGTCACCGACTTCAGGAAATAGAGTGGAGGGCATGTTCCTATCTGCATCAATAGTACTGAGGTGGAGAGAGACTCTCACAGCACAGAAACAGACCTTTCGGTCCAACTTGTCAATGCTGACCAAGTTTCCCAAATCAAACACTCGTCCCATTTCACTGCATTTGGCCCATATCACACAAACATTTCCTTCTCATCAACTTGTCCAAACGTCCTTTAATGTTATAACAGTACCCCCTCTGGCAGTTCATTCCACACACAAACCACTGTCTGAAAAGGTTGCTCCCATATCCCTTTTAAATCCTGCTCCTCTCACCTTAAAAATATGCCCTCTACGTTTGAATTCCCCAACACTAGGGAAAAGACCAGGCTATTCACTGAATCTATGCCCCCCCCCATGATTTTATAAACCTCTATAAAGTCACCAGTCAACCTCCTACCCTCCAGCAAGAGGAGATCCAGCTTATCCACCTCTCCTCATAATTCAAACCCTCCAGTCGCAGGAACATCCTAGTAATTCTTTTCTGAACCCTCTCCAATTTATTAATGTTCTTCCTACAGCAGGGTGACCAGAACAGGCCAAATGGCCTACTCCTGTATTGTAACTATTAGAATAATAGAATCCCTACAGTGCAGATAGAGGCTATCCGGCCCATCAAATCTGCAGTGACCCTCCAAACAGCATTCCACTCAGACCCATCCTGTCCCCACAACCCTGATGTTCGAAAGCATCAAGGTCCCGGGAGTGACAGTCTATCCTGGTCCACCTATGTCAACGCGACAGTCAAGAAAGCACGACAATGCCTCTACTTCTTCAGTTGGCAGAAGGACCTTCAACATATCCACAAAGACTCTTACCAATTTTTTACAGATGCACCATACAAAGCATGATAGCTAGATGCACCACAGCATGTTATGGTAACAGCTCTTCCCAAGACTGCAAGAAACTACAGAGAGTCACAAACACAGCCAGTCCACCATGCAAATCAACCTTCCATCCACTGACTCCATCTATACTTCCCACTGACTCAGGAAAGCAACCATCATCAAAGACCACTTCCATCTCTTCCACCCTCTTCTGTCAGACAGATGATATAAAAGTTTGAATACATGTACGAAAGATTCAAGAACCGCTTCTTCCCCACTGTTATCAGACTTTTGAACAGACCAAACATTAATGCTTGATCTCTCTTTCTGGACCTTCTCTGTGGCTGTAACAGTATTCCGCACTCTGCTTTGCAACCCTGATGTACTCTCTTTGGAACAGTCTGCCTGTACAGTACACAAAACAAGCCTTTTCACTGTATCTTGGTAGATGTAACAACAATAAATCAATCTGAAACTCAACTACTTCGACAATGATGCCACCACCAATATCCTGAATGTTCTTTTATTGCTTTCTTCACATGCAGATACCAGCAAATCCAATAACACCAATAAATACCATGAACCACCTAATGAAGGAGCAGCGCTCTGAAAGCTAGTGCTTCCAATTAAACTTGTTGGACTATAACCTGGTGTTGTGCAATTTTTAACAATAAATACCAGTAAGACAAGCTCATGAGCTAGACTATAAAGGTGTTATGAGGGCCGCAGTGAGGGAACTAAATGAGTCATCAGTTGACATACACTCATTGACCGCCTGGGATTTTTAAATAGCAGATTGAGTTGAAATCCCTTTGTACTGTGGTCCTTGGTAAGTCGTGCTGCAAATTTCGTGAAAACGAAGTTGAGCAATTCTTTGCTCTGGATGCCAAAGTCAATGAATTTCACCACTTCCGTGACATCAATTCATCTCCCCAGATCTTGACTTCAACCTAGAACCATTTAAAACCGAAGACTGACATGACCGATTTGGGAATTTTCAATTTACTTCATCATCTTTGCTACTTTGAAGATGACCTTATTGAAACAAAAACATTGTTTAGTGGTATAACAGGGTAAATGCTGAGAGGATGCTTGTTCTCAAGTGAGAATTTAGAACCGGGGACAAAGTTTCGAGAGAAGCAGTTTCCCACTTAAGCCAGGGATGGGAGCGAATTTTGTCTGAGGAGATCATTAGCGTTCGGAATTCTCTTCCCAGAGTGTGTCCAAACCTGAACATTAGAGAGAGACTTTAGATTGCCAAGGGAGTTAAGGTAATGAGGTACAGAATACAATGTGGCATCATAGCCACAAGCAGATCAGCTACGGACTGAATAGTTTCATCTTGCTCCTATTTCTCCTGAAGACCTGCACCAGATTCTGTGATCTCTCCCAGCCCCTGGATTTCTCAATTTGAAAAATAAGAGTAGCACAAAGCATGCTGTATACACCTTTAGTGGAAATGATTGCGCTTGTGAAAAAGAAAAAAAAGCTAAGTGGCAATCTCAGAAGGTTAAAATATTTAAGGCTCTGATAAGGCAAACTGCAACAGCACAGTTGGACCACAGGTCCTAAAACCAGTCCCTCTTGCAGAGTTGGATACATGTCTAGGATAAATATGCTTTACAGAATTGCAAAAATAAAATATTTAGGGGTATCAAAACAGAGATGGATGTCAACTCTAAAGTTAAAATGCTGCAGCAGCAATAAAGATTCTGGAATGTGTCAATTTGCCAAAAACCAAGATCATATATCACCAATTCTTAACAGAGTGGCTCCATTGCAGTACAGTACTGTTTGGGAACAAAGGCCCAAGTTTAATGTTATCTCTGTTAGGTTACTTTACTATCACTCTGTTTGGGGTCAAGGTATCCACTCAAGGACTCCCATGGTCACAATGGCCCATATCTCAAATCCTATCTGTCATGGAAAAACTCCTACTTTGTCACCAACAGACTCAATTAATCTGATGTTTTCTTGAAGCTCACTCACAACGTTACTGCTCACATTACAATACTACATGAAATTCAGTCCACCCTTCACCATTCCCTTGCTAACCTCAGATTTGTAAATATTATCCTTGTGTTTAAATGTCTCTAATGGTCTCTATCTTCCATCTCTCTCAGCTTTAGTGGGACTGCAACCTCTTTCTTTGCCAAAACTCTCTACTACTGGCTGCAACCTCCAGTGTGCCCTTTATTTCACTTTGTCCCTTTGAACATAAGAACTAAGAGCAGGAGTTCACATTTCTGCCCTTTGTGCCTGCTCCACCGTTCAATCTCATCTCAGTCTGTACACCACTTTTCTGTCTGGTCCCCACAACCCTTCAACCAGGTACTAACAAATAATGTCTTTCTCCTCTTTAAATTTACTCAATGTCCTGTCATTCACCACATAAAGGAGTAAGGAATTCCACGGATTCACGGCTATTTGAGAGAAGTAATTCCTCTCCATCTCTCCCGTCTATTATCCTAGAACTATAGCTTTCCATGTGAGACTACCCCACAAGCGGAAACAACTTTTCTACATCTACCCTGTCAATCCTCTTTAGCAATCTCTTCTCATTCTTCTCAATTCCAGACAGTTCAATCTCTCTTCATAAGACAAACCTCTCATCTCTGGAATCAATCAAGTGAACTCCCTCCCAATACAACTGGGGACCTCAAGTAAAGGGACCAAAACTGTATGCAGTACTCCGGGTACGGTCACGGTAACGCTTTGTACAGTTGCACAACACTTCCCATATTTTATATTCTATTCCTTTAGCAATAAATGCTAAAATTCCACTTGCATTCCTTATTACCTGCTGTACCTGCATACTAGATTTCTGTGATTCATGCAAAAGGACACCCAGATCCCCCACTCTGAAATTTTTGACTTTCAGAAGTGAATGCTCTGCTGACACAAGGGAGAGATGACCCATGGATGCAAGTCTATTGTATATAATTGGCATTTCTTTCATGGTTTTCAACATTATCCTGCGTGCTAGTAACTTCATTTCATTGTCTATCCTCACCCTTTCCCACTAGAATTTCTCCTTTGATGAGCTATACTCCGAAATAACTGTTTCTGTATTGGCGAATGAAACACTTCCTCCACACATTGATATAATATGTTCTGACCACCTGTGGGCCAGTACACACAATAAGTTATTCATGATTATACCAGCACTTACAGGAGAATGACGGGCAATTTAGTACTAGAAGCATTCATTGCAGTTTTAGTTTACATTATTTTGCTGGATTAAGAGAACAAGGAATATGAATCTGTACTTCCTCCTTGATGTCTTGTTTTATAATATAACATTTCATAAATTTTTTAATTGAATAATTGCTGTCCAATAAAATCATCATGTATTATAACTCCAACAAAGACCGGAATCACCACTCTGGTAGCATCTGCATCTAGTGGTTACTGTAATGTGTCGGCAGGAAACTGGTCTGAACTGCACGTTTCAGCTCCACCAACAAGATGCCAAATTATGGGAGTAATGTGATGCATTTACTTCCAGCACAATAATAAAGTGGGGGTCAGAACCCAATATAAGGCTGCAAGCTAAATCGTGGGGTCACAAATGCCAAGACTACACTGGTCAATCCCCTCCCCCTCTCTCAGGTTTTGTCCTCTCTCCGCCTCCACTCTTGCAGTTCTCTTTGAGAGGTTGGGACAATTTTTAAGCCTCAAAATGAGGTCACGGTGAGAAAAGGAAATGTCTGGGAAGCGCTAACTTCAACGGCACTCAGCAGGAATCGCTGAGAGAGAAAGAGAGAGAGAGAAGCACAGAGTGCAGTGCAAACACAGCAGCATAGCTTTCTTCATATGGCGAAGAGGGGGAAGTTTCTGTCTCTTATCTGATTGTATCTGGCAGAGATTGGATCAAAGCTTGACGAGTCAACTTTAGCCCGGAGGTGCTCTGAACACATTTCAGCCTCAGCACAAACCACAATGACATTTTCTGAAATAATTTCTGCAGCAGGTCATATTCGACGTTAGCTTCCTTCCCTCGACTCACGAATGCACAACACATGTCGGGGTATAATAAGACCCAATGAATATCAGGCAGCATCTTGCATCAGTAGAACGATACATACTAACACAAAATTTCAGAAATAGCTCCAGAATGGTCTACACAGGTTACGCAAGTGTCAGTTGCAATCCAATACTGATGAAAGCTCTACATGAGAGAGATTAATGCATGCAAGCACAAATATAAAATTAATGGTACTTCAATGGTGGGGGAAGATAGTGTCTGTAAATGACCTTTTACATTACACAGGCCACCATTAAAAATGCAGCTAAAGTGGGTCAAATTCTATTTGCCAGCGCCTAACAGTCCATTGGTACCATTCTCACTATTTACCACTCTGTTAATTTTCATATAATATGTTCTGACCACCTGTGGGCCAGTACACACAATAAGTTATTCATGATTATACAAGCACTCTACTAATTTTCATATCATCCATAAACTTCATACCCCCTATATTTAAGACCAAATTATTAACATACATCTCAAACAGCAAGGAACTCAGCAGAACAACACTGGAAACAGACTTCCAGTCACAGAAACATCTCTCTGCTTCCTGCCTTTCAGCCAATTTTAGATCCAATGTGCCACTTTGCTTTCAATGACTTTCTTGACTGGTCTGTCATGAGGTACCTTGTCAAAAATCTTGCTAAAGTCCACAAAGGCCACATTAAACGCATTACTCTCACTAACATTCCTAGTTACCTCTTCTAAAGATTCATTCAACTTTGTCAAAACATGATTTTCTCTTAACAATTCAATGCTGACTGTTCCTGATTAATTGTCACCCTCCAAATGCAGATACATTCTGTCCCGCAGAATTCTAATAACTTCGCCACCACAGATAGTTAATTTGATTGGCCTGGTCTAGCCTTTCACCCCTTTATTTTAATAATTTGACATTGCTAACAATCCTTCATTTCTTGAGCATGTCAATTGCGTCCAGTGAGGATTTGAAAATTGCTGCCAGGGCTCCTGATATCTCTTGCCTTACCTCCCTCAACAGCCTGGGATACATCTCATTCAGGCCTGCAGGCTTGTCCACTTAAAACTGCCAAACCCACCTGATACCTCTCTCTGTCTTAATTCCTTCTCAAATTTCACAGTCCTACACCCTAATGTCTATACTTGCATCGTCCTTTTCCACTGTGAAGGGCAACATAGTACTCATCGAGGGCTGTACCCACACCTTCTAGATGCACACACAGATTACCTCTTTCGCCCTTAATGGGCCCATACTCTTTGCCTACTTATTCTCTTGCTCTTCTCATATCTAAACTCCCTTTGGTTTTCCTTTATTTGATTTGTCAATGCCTCCTCATTGTCCCTCACAGGTCTACCCCCAGTCTGGTTGCTTCTAGGTCTTCTAAACCTTCCCTGCTCCTTTGAACCTCACTGTCACCACTGCAGAATCCCACAGAGGTCCACCACTTGTCTGCCTGCCTCTGGGACCTCTCCTGATGCTTCTTTTCACCTCCGTGTCACTGCTCCTGAGTCTCACACATATCTGACAGCAGCTGAAAATGTGTTGCTGGAAAAGCGCAGCAGGTCAGGCAGCATCCAAGGAGCAGGAGAATCGACATTTCGGGCATAAGCCCTTCTTCAGAAATATGCCCGAAACGTCGATTCTCCTGTTCCTTGGATGCTGCCTGACCTGCTGCGCTTTTCCAGCAACACATTTTCAGCTCTGATCTCCAGCATCTGCAGTCCTCACTTTCTCCACATATCCGACAGCAGTCTATCTGCTTATATTTGAAAGCTGTAATTGCCCAAAGACTCCTCTATGAAAGAGTGAGATACTGTGCTTATGTTTTCAAGCTGCAGAGAGGTGATAACTATGCATCAACATGGGGGGAAAATGCACAGGTGGTGTCTTGTATTACTGAAAAGAACAAAAGCAGCCAGCAACTGTGGGTTAAGTTAGACTGCCCACCTCTGTGTGCCAGGGCATTGGGTTGAATTGTTCGAAAGACCATAAGACCATAAGAAATAGGAGTGGAAGTAAGGCTATTCGGCCCATCAAGTCCACTCCGCCATTCAAATCATGGCTGATGGACATTTCAACGCCACTTACCTGCATTCTCCCTGTATCCCTTTATTCCTTGCAAGATTAAGAACTTATCAATCTCTGCTTTGAAGACATTTAATGTCAAGGCCTCCACTACACTCAGTGGCAGTGAATTCCACAGGCCCACCACTCTCTGGCTGAAGAAATGTCTCCTCATTTCTGTTCTAAATTGACCCCCTCTAATTTTAAGGCTGTGCCCACGGGTCCTAGTCTCCCCACCTAACGGAAACAAATTCCCAGCATCCACCCTTTCTAAGCCATGCATTATAACTTTTTATTAGATCTGCCTTCAACCTTCTAAACTCTAATGAATACAATCCCAGGATCCTCAGCCTTTTATCATATGTTCGGCCTACTATTCCAGGGATCATCCGTGTGAATCTCCGCTGGACACACTCCAGTGCCAATATGTCCTTCCCAAGGTGTGGGGACCAAAGTGGACACAGTATTCTAAATGGGGCCTAAATCAGAGCTTTATAAATTCTTAGTAGCTACTCACTGTTTTTACATTCCAACATTCTTGAAATAAATTACAACATTACATTTGCTTTCTTAACCACGGACTCAACCTGCAAGCCAACCTTTAGAGAGTCCAGTACCAGCACTCCCAGATCCCTTTGAACTTTAGCTTTATGAATTTCCTCACCATTTATAAAATGGTCCATGCCTGTGTTCTTTTTTCCAAAATGCATGACCTCGCATTTGCTTATTGAATGTACAGAATCAATCAAATGAAGCTTTTGATTTAAACAAAACAGTGTGGATGCAGGACATCGGAATTAAAAACAGAAAGCGCTGGAGAAACTCAGCAAGTCTGACAGCATCCATGCAGAGAGAAATAGATTTAATGTTTCGAGTCCAGTATGACTCCTCTTTGGAGCTTTTGATTATATAGTTTAACATGAGATTACTGCACCACTTTCCAAAGCTAGTGTTTGAAGCGCCCATTTTATCAAATACACATACGCAAGACCTCCTAATTGCAGCGACAAGCTGATATTGGCAAGTATCTCCCCAGCCTCTCAAAATCCCATGGAATCCAGTTTCACTGATTGGATTCTGGAACACTCTACTGTCTATTAATGAACAGTGCAACTCAATCAAAACTCTGCCACACCACAGTAATTCTCATTTCAGCTCCACAGTTAAGATTCCAAGCCAATTATTCTCTGCTCCTGTCTCTGATATAAATACAAGTAGTTTGAGACCACTTCAGGTCTTTCAGGCAAGACGCTAAACATAGTTTCATCTCCAGGCTCTGCCGGATGTCAAAGATCCCATCCATGATTCAAAGTCGTGCAGGAAATTCTCTTACTATTCCCGCCAACATATATTTCCTCGCCAACACTCCCAGAAAGATATTAACCTTTCACTCATCTTAATGCCATTTGCTAGCACGACAGTCAATTTACTGCACAAGTAATGGGCCATACAAATGGCTTAAAAACATTTCAAAAGATGGCGCCATGTGTATTGCTATGACTTCAGGCTGTGGACGCCTGCTTACTTTACGTCACCAAGTGGATTCCACGGAGCTATTGCAACAGTCAAAGCACATGGAAACCTGCAGATGTTTGCAAGTTGTCTCTTGCAGTTCCATCACTGACTATTGCATACCTTCCATGATGTTTTGCGAGCCATTGGTCAAAATTGAAAGCCAGGGCTTCAGCAGCATATGGAGTGGCTGCCGTGGCCCTGCTCGTGTAGTCTGGAAACCTCAGAAGACACTCCGCCCAACACATCCCCACACATGGCCACCCCATTATCGGCTGGCCAGAACCCTCAAGAAACACAATTTCTCCTTTCACTGTCAAGGGGGAGGTGGAGGCAATCCACCCAGGTAGAGAAACTGAGGCTTTCACTGGCACAATGCCCATCTAAACTGGCTCCAAACCAGCTTCATACAATCAGGTAGAACAACCACTTCACGTCATCCTCAACCCTCCTCCAAACCCCACCACAGACATTGCCTGTTGTTATTAGCAATCTTCACTGTATTTTTTTGTGTGTCTCCCTAACTTAATAAATCCTACGTTCAATCAAAAACTGAAACAAGCCCCCACGCCCACACCAAGCGTTTCCATGGCAGCGGCAGCAGCAGATCACAGTTTCCTGATGAACAAAAGCAGTCCCTATCGCTCCAGGCATCCTCAGCTCCTTTCCAAAATTACAGCCTGCAAATTTCAAAGATCATGCCGTGTCATAGTGATTGCAGCAGATCCTTTCACAACCTAATACCTCAAAATATTTGCTAAGACACCATCGAGTGCTTTGTGTGAAAGTGGAAGCCTGCCAACAGGATAGCAGTTTTTTTATTAAAAGACCATGGGGGTCCATTAGTAAACACAAAAAAATACAATTTACAAAACCAGGGGAAGCCCCAGTCTAATCTGCCCTGACACATATGTGCCTATGCACGTGCATGAACACACACCCCTGCCTACTTCGGGAAATGGAGACATTCTTAGGTAGAAGCTGGACAAGGGAAGCAATGGAAAACAACAAACATATTGTTAATGCCAAGATGACTGGAACTAGAATCATGAATCAAGATGAGAGATAGTGACTCCACCACTCCTCCGTGGGACAAGATACTGCACAAGCACTGAGCTGCATGGAATCAAGGACTTTGCTGTTTTCTCTGTCAATTGATCAAGTCATGGAATCTCTACAATTGACTGGAGTCTTTCAGGCGTGCTGGTATTGGGGAAAAGAAAATACCAGCCAGAATGCGTTCTGGGGATGACTACGACATGTGGGATTCCGAGAAAGGTTCTGAGACAACACTAATGTGCTTGTGGTCAAACCGCTTGCAAATACACGTTCCGGCCAAAGGCATCCAATGCTTTGAATCAGCATCTCCAGGAAGGAAGTAGAAAGGAAAAGTGCAGAAGGAATGAAGCTGGTAGGGACAGGGATGAATATCCGTTACAAGTCCCAGTATCGACACGGTATCTTCTGACTGGCCATGGAGACAGATGGGGAACTAGTCACCATTTCAACATTCCCCATGCAGTCATTTGCTCATATCTTATCAAGTTAAGCAAAAGGTGGCACACTTGTCATGAGAGTATAAAAGCACCCGTCTCCTGCCGATCGTAATATTTAATCAGGGCCACTAAAAAGCTCCAGAGTCTGGAGGATATTTGACAGCTCAAAGAAAGTTTGAGAGGTGGGAGGAAAACAAATCATAAAAAACGGGCGGGGGGGGGGGGGGGGAAACAAGCACTACCAAAGATGTTAACACTGAAAAAGTAAATATTTAGCAACAGAGGATTGTCTGCTGCACAACATTCCAGTCTGCTGTGTCAATATGAAGGTTGCCAACAGTCCACTTTCATTGACATCAAATCTTTCGAGATGCATGACCTTTGAAAGCCACCAGATTGGAGCAAAAATTAAACATGCCGATTGTCAAGAACTTCTGTGACATTCAAAATATTTCACTAGCAATTAACTTTGTCCTCCATCTCCTCAACCATGTTTGACAGAATTTGGCAGCTACACTGATCCAATAACACATGGTATCCTCTTCCTAAGTATTATCCAGTTAACCTGCTTGGATATGCATGTGTGAATATTTAGTAAAGTTGGGCACAGGGATATATTTGAAAGCAGTCAACTCTTCCATTTATATCTAATGCAGCACACTAGTTGTAAATCTATTGATGTGGTGAACAAAATTTTACCCTATTGAATCCAGAAAGTGACAAATCCAGGTCAACTTGCAAAAGCGAACCAGCTCATGTGACCCTAAAGCACCAAAATCATTTTCAAGACAAACTTTCTCAAGCACTGCTCTGCTATTGAACCTGTCCCTCCCTCAGGAACAATGCAGCTCTTGTCTGCGTCTCAGGGAGTATCTATTACCGATGGAGCGAATGCAGCCCTCGGCTTTACAAACATTAGCACATTCATAGGTGTTTGCTCTGTGCAAAAGCATGCCTCACCAAAGGATTGTCCTTTCTTTGCTTGTGTTGGGTTGCCAGCTGACGTTCTATACCTAGTACAATTAGACTCTGTAATACAATCAGACCTGGTCAGTCACCTTACTTGCTGTCAGAGCTCGATGCACATAGACTGACTGTTGCATTCACGCACTAATAAAGTGCCTATCCTTCAAAAGTAATTTATAGGGCACACACCATTTAGAGATATTTTGAGACAATAAGCCTCCATGCAAATGCAAGTTGTTTCAAGGTGACTTTGTGTTAAAAATTTCAAATTGGAACAGGATCATTTTATTGTGGCAGTTCCTTGGCCACATTTCATCTGGATGTCATCTACCGGAGTCAAGTTCTTGTTGAGACTGTGACCAGCCAAATGTTTGATCAAAAAGAAGGGTTTTAAGGAGTATCTCCTTAAGACAAATTTGAGAAAGGCCAAAAGGCTCAGCCATCAATGGTGGATGGTATCAAGGGGGCAGAATCCGAGGAACAGAGAGGTTTCAAAAGGTTTATATGGCTGGAGCAGGTCACAGGCATAGAATCAAGTCTGAAAGGTGCTGGCTTTCAAGGACACTGGAGTGTTGGAGGCTGAGGGGTGACCGTATTGAAGCTTATAAACTCACGAGGCCATGGATAGGGTGAATAGACAAAATCTGTTCCGCAAGGTATGGAAGTCTAAAACTAGTGGACATGGGTTTAAGGTCAGAGCAGATAGATTTAAAAGGGACTTAAGGGACAACTTTTCACACAGAGGATGGTGTGTGTGGGAATGAGCTGCCAGAGGAAGTGAAGGAGGCTGGTACAATTACAACATTTAAAAAAGGCATTTGGATGGGTATATATGAATAGGAAGGGTTTACAGGAATATGGGCCAAGTGCTGGCAAATGTGACTAGATTAGTTTAGGATATCTAAACCTAGGCATGGACGAGTTGGACCGAAGAGTCTATTTCTGTGCTGTACATCTCGACGATGCTATGGCCAGAACCCTAAACAAGTGAGCAGGCACAGGCTGTTGGGCTAAGTAGGGAAGGGGTAGGATACAGGCAGCAAAATTTTGGATCTTACCCAAAAGTACTCTCCAGCAAGTTCCCTATGCTTGCGTGTCTGCATTTGCAATCCCAGCCAGGATAGGAACCAAATTTTCTCCACAGCCTTTCATGCAGATCAGGATGTGTCAAAGTCAAAGTCACAAGTGTGATCCTTCAGTTTGGGTTTGGCAATAAAATGCATCACAATATCACATGAGGGGCAAAATTATTCGATACCCTCTTTGCAACTTGAAGAGAAAGCTTACTCGTGGGCACTAAATTCCTGTAAGTGTGAGGGTGATCCAAACTGCTCTCTTTTCAACCATCCTGTGGCAAATCAAGGAAGTAATAAAGAGCAGAGCAAGTGTGAAATTAACAATGAAGTACGGACTCAGCATCTACTTACACACATTCCCCAGTCCCGTTCTGATGGGTTACACATTTTCCTCTATTAATGCATGGTTGAAAGGAGTCACGGCACTGTAATGCTAAGAGAAAAACAGCCTCTGTTAGAGCAAGTGCAAAGACAGCATTTTTCAAAATACAGCCAACTGTTATAAAATTACCTTGTCAAAGAAAGACAAAATTTCACCAAGCAGCTTCAAGTTGTAATATTTGCTATTTCTAGCTCTTGTATGATAGAGATCATACTCATCATTTTCTTAACTCAGCAGTGCAGAGTGTAACAGTGGCACCTTAATCAACTATCTGCTTTCTCAAAAGTAATAGCTCCCATCAATATTGCATCTTCAACATAGTACACTGTCCCAGGGTGCTTCACAGGAGTGTTGTTGCACAAATATTGATAGCAAAATTCAAAGAGATATTCAAACAGGTGGCCAAAAGCTTTTGTGTTAATTTGGTCATGGGATGAGGGTGTCATTTGTTACCTGTCCCTAACTGCCCTTATCCCGAGTGCCTTACTTAGCCATTTCAGTGGGCAGTTAATGGTCAACCACACAGAGTCACATGTAGACTGGACTGTGTATGAGTCATAGAATAGAATCACAGGATCCCTACAGTGTGGAAGCAGGCCATTCGGCCCACACAGAACCTCTGAAGAACATCCCACCTCGAACCATCCCCCCACCCTATTCCAGTAATGCTGCATTTCCCATGACTAATCCACCGAGCCCACACATTCTTGAATATGGGCAACTTAGTATGGCTAATCCACCTAACCTGCACATACTTGGACTGCGGCAGGAAACTGGAGCACTGGGAGGAAACCCATGCATTCATGGGGAAAATGTATAAACTCCACACAGAGTCACCCGAGGAAGAATCAAACCTGGGTCCCTAGCAATGTGAGGCAGCAACGCTGATCACTGAGCCACCAGACTGCCCAAGGATGGCAGATTTCCTGCACTTAAGGGCATATGTGAATCAGATAGGTTTTTGCATCAATTGATGATAATCTCACAGTCAACATAAATGAAAATAAATTTAATAAATAAAGTTTGGAATTGAAAGTTAGGTTCCAACAGCTGCCATGATGGAATTTGAACCCACATGCCCAGAGCATTAACCAAGGCTTCTAGATTACTAAGCAATGACATAACTGCTAAACCATTGTCTCCCAAAGGTTTCAAGGAGAATCTTAAAGCAGTGAAATGCAGCAAAGCATTGGGAATTCAAGAACCTACACTGCTGAAGATACTGATTTTAATCACTCCTCTGCATTCCAAGATGCACAAGAGAACTCGTGAAACAGCGAGGTGTTGGATCATATATAGAGTTTTCAGAGACAGGGAGGTTAGAGGGCCATGAAGTGATTTGAAACAGGGATAAACATTTTTAAGAAGAAAGTTACTGGAGGACCAGAAGTCAATGGTGGTTAGCTCAAATGTTGATCACTCAATAGGATGAGGTGCAAGTTAGGATAAAGGAAGTAAAAGTCAAGAATAGTTAACACTATATTCTGCATTCTGTTCTATTATCCTGATGTACTCACGTAAGTTGTGATTTGCCAGGATAGCATGCAAAACAATAATTTTCACCGTAGTTCAGTACATGTGACAATAATAAAATCAAACTCAAATCAGATTTCATTGAAATTCAATTGCTCAAAGTTAGAACAGCACCTTTTCACAATAAAAATATGTTCAACTTGTCAAATCTAAATTCAGTGAAAGACTGGATTTCTTCATTTTTGACACTTTTTCATTAACAGTCATTGTTTTCTTGATGAACGACAAAAATGTTAACATTAGAAGCAGTTCAGCAACATCATGGATGATTAAAAATGAACACTGCCTGAATAACTCCATTTTTTTTAAACTAATAGCAAAGAGTGAAATTTATGCTTGAGGGGGAACCAACTGGTTTGGAAGAAGAATCCGTCTAACTGGAAGAATAGTTTCTCATCCCACATATCCCAAATTTTGCTGGGGACAGTGTGTGTGGCACTCTGGAATCATCCATCTCTCCAGGCTCTCATCCAAGTGACCATTCTTCATTTATAAGCTGCAAATATTTCACAATCAGAGACAGGAGACATCACAGCTGAGCTCACTCTGGTCGACACTTGATATCGAAATGCATCATAACCAAAGCTGTTTGGAGAGCACCTTCCAAATCCACGACTGCTACGATCAAGGAGTGTAAAGGCAACAGATAAATGAGAGCATTACCACCTGAACGTACCCCTCCAAACCACTCACTATCTGAATTGGAAAATACATCACCATTCCTTCAAAGTAGTTCTATCAAAGAGCTTGGAACTCCCTCCCAATGACATCAAAATGAACTGCAGCAGTTCAAAAAGGTGGCTCACCACCTTCTCAAAGGCAACTAAGGATGGGCAATGCTGGTACAGCCAGCAATGCCCACATCCCAGGAGTGAAGAAACCAAAACCATGCACCCTGCAGCAAAATTCTTTGGACACAAGTTCTGAAATGGGAATCCTAGATGATCTTCCTTTCTGAAAATCTAATAGCCGAGTGTCCTAGCTTTTAGTGCATTCAAAGCAGACTAAATCTGTTACCACTACAACTCGCACAATACTAAAGGTCAATTGAGCTGCTGGAGAACAAATGCATCAGTCACAACATGCATTTGGTACACAACTCTTTTGCATTCCTCCATGTCCCTGATTCCTCCATGTCCACTGGTACGCTAACATTTTTTGACCTCCTGCATTATGCCCCCCTAACCTCTTTGTTAAGACACTATTGCTGAGTTGTACAACTCCCAAGTATCATGCACCTTCGGGGACCTTGATGATTGAAGCAACGTTCAGCACAAGAATGTTCTGTCAACAGAATACTCAACACTGCTGAACATCACAGATACTGTAGATCCTCAGCCTGAGACATAAAACAGCAAACATTTGTGTGTCTATTCGACAATAAAAGCACAAAAAATGGATAGGAAAGGATAGGCAGTTATTGTTTCTTTGTAGTGAGAATAGAACAATGAAATGCTGATGAGTATCACACTTTTCTAAGCTTATTGTGAAGGAACAGTGCCAGAGGCTAGAGTTAAAGCTACCTGTTTAACCCGGATGAAGAGAGAAAAGATTACTCAAAATGGGGTGGAGCAGGGGTTAGAATATACAAAAACATCAAAATTAAAAGCACAGTGACAGGAAATATACCATCCAATGAAGGGTTACAGATTGTAGACCAGAGTGAAATGAGCAGAGTTATTTTTAATGCTAGTTTCATGTCACTAGTTCCTGTCTGACCCGTATCTGATTTGCATCATGGTTATTGCACTTCAACCAGACAGGCAAGAACACTGAAACACACTGAAAAAAGATACATGGATGGCCTGCTTTACTTCAATATTTACATTTATTCATCAGAATTTCAAAAAGAACAGATTTGAAACCAGGAACTTTCTTTTTAATGTGTAGAATAAGAACAGAGAAGACATCTAATATGCTGCCCAATTGTACAAGACTAAATTACTCTTCGGAAGTTTGCTGGACGGATGAAGTCTTGTTTAATCCTTAGATCTACTCCACAAACACATTTTTCATCCTAGCTGTATCCAGGGGAACTGACTAGAAATGTCAGTGCATGCTCAACAAATCACTTCAAGAATGCGCATTGCTTACAATCTGGACAACAGAAAGACAATAATCTGCAATTTCAATCTGGTGCACCGATAACCACAAACACACAGAGAAAAAGGTCAAACTTCCCATCACTTCTCTTCCTCCTGAAAAACAGACAGGTAGGTACATAAAGTTTCAGCGTCACCTACAAGACACTTAGCCTGACAGGAACTAACAATGCACTACATTCTCAGAAGCACAGAACTGTCCACACTAATGTTATTTACTTACCTTTGCGATAACCCAATGTGATGGGATAAGGACCTGTGCCTATAATGTTCCTACACCACAGAATTTGTCATTTCAACCATGCCATCACTGCAGTTGTTAAGTGAAAAGCAGGTATCTGGATCACTAAAAGCATTTAAAGAAAATGAGTGGTTTCTGAGGTAGGATTGGGAATCCATGCACTGTAATGTGCAAGGTATCAGACATTTAGTGTGCAAGCTGGAGGGACCAGTTGACCATTTTTGGTATTCATTTTTTACATTTTCAAATACCCTTGACCTGAAAAATGGGTTTGGAAAGTGGTGTCTAGAGATCTTTCTGCAGTGCATCTTGCAGACTGCTGCTTCTAAGCATTGGTGGTGGGAATAGATGTTTGTGGATGCAGTGCCAATCAAGTGAGTTGCTTTGTCCTGCATGGTGTTAAACTTATTGAGTGATATTGGAGCTGCAGCCATCTAGGCAAATGAGGAATATTCCATCACACTCTTGACTTCTGTCTTTGGGGAGTCAGGAGGCAAGTTACTCGTCACAATAACCTACTCTAAAAGCCACTATTTATATGGCTAGTCCTGGTCAATGGTAAACCAAAGGATGTTGACAGTGGGGGATTCAGTGATGGTAATACCACTGTATATCAATGGGTGATGGTTAGATTGCCTCTTATTAAATGTGATAATTTTTTGGCATTTGTGTGGCACAAATGTTACTTGCCACTTGTCAGCCCAAGCTTGGATGTTGTCCAGCTTTTGAAGCATTTGAACATGAACCGCTTCAGTACCTGAGGAGTTGTGAATGGTGAACATTGTGCAATCATTGACGAACATCCCCACTTCTGACAGAGGGAAGATCATTGATGAAGCAGCTGCAGTTGACTGGTCCTAGGACACTACCCTAAGGAACTTCTGCACAGATGTCCTGGACTGAGATGACTGACCCCAACAACCACAACCGTCTTCCTATGTGCCAGGTAGGAATCCAACCAGCAAGGAGCTTGCCCCCAAAAGCACTGATTCCTGTTTTGCTGATGCTCCTGGATGCCACACTTGAGCGAATGCAGTCTTGATGTCAAGGGTTGTCACTCCCACCTCACCTCTGGAATTCAGCTCTTTTGTCCATGTTTGAACCAAGGCTGTATTGAGGTCAGGAGATTAGGGGCCCTAGTGGAACCCAAACTGGGCATCACTGAGCCCAGTTGGTGAGCAGGTGCTGCTTGACAGCACTGTTGATGTCATGTTCCCTCACTTCACTGGTGATCAAGAGTAGATTTATGGAGCACTAATTGGCCAGGTTGGATTTGTCCTATCTTTTGTGTACAGGATATGCCTGGGCAATTTTCCACATTGTTGGATTGATGTCAGTATCACAACTGTACTGGAAGAGCTTGGCTAGGGGAGCAACAAGTTCTGGTGCACAAGTCTTCAGTACTATTACAGAGTGTTGTCAGAACCCACAGTCTTTGCAGCATCCAATGCTTCCAACCACCTCTTTATATATGGAGTGAATCATATTGGCAAAAGACTGCAGAGCTGAGATCCGATTCATTGGTTATGGGGTCGGTTAGCTCTGTCTATCACTTGTTGCTTATGCTGTTTGGCATGCAAGTAGTCCTGTCTGGGAGCTTCACCAAGTTGCTGCTCCTGGCATGCCATCCTATACTCTCTATTAAACCAGGGTTGATCTCCTGGCTTGATGGTAATGGTTGTTTAGGGGATATGCTGGTTACAGATTGTGCTGGAGAACAATTCTGTTGCTATTGATAGCCCACAGCTATCATGAATGCCCAGTCTTGAGTTGCGAGATCTGTTCAAAGTCTGTCCCATTTAACAGAGTGATAGTGCCACACAACACGATGGAGGTTATCCTCAATGCAAAAGTGGGACTTCATCTCCACAAGGATTGTGCAGCAGTCACTCTTATCAATAATGTCTTGGACAGATGCATCTGCACCTGGTACATTGGTAAGGATGAGGTCATGTGCATTTTTCCCTGGTTGGTTCCCTCACTACCTGCTGCAGATCTAGTCTAGCAGCAATATCTTTTAAGATCCAACCAGCTCAATCAGTAATGGTGCTGCTGAGCCACACTTGGTGATGGACATTAACATTCCCCACCCAGGAGTACATTTTGTACCCTCGCCACCCTTTGTGCTTACTCCAAGTGTTGTTCAACATGGAGGAGTACTGATTCATCAGGCAAGGGAAAATGAAACATGGAAATCTGCAGGAAGTTTTCTTGTCCACGTTTAACATGAATCCATTAGATTTCATGGGATCCAGAGTCAAGATTGAGGACTCACAGGGCAACTCCCTCCAATTGTACACCACCGGGCTGCCACCTCTGCTGGGTCTGTCCTGCTAGTGGAATAGGTCATCTCCAGGGATGATGACGGTGGAGTCTGGGACACAGTCACACAATCATACCTTACAGACAATGACTGTGTCAGGCTGTTGCTTGACTGATCTGAGAGACAAGAGCGTGATGCTGGAAACGCACAGATCAGGCAGCATCCGAGGAGCAGGAGAATCAACATTTCGGGCAAAAGCCCCTCATCAGGAATCAGGTGAAAAAAATGGGAAAGCAAAGTGCTGTTATCTTAATGGGGAGAGAATTTGGGGTGAGCCGGTGCAGAGGGATCTAGGTGTACTCATTCATGAGTAACAGAAAACTAGCATGTAGGTATAGCAGATATAAAGAAAGCTAATAGAATGTTTTAGCTAAAGGACTAGAATATAAAAAGGTAAGTAAGTATTGTTGTAACTTTACAAGGCATTGGTGAAACTGCACCTGGAGTATTTGCACAGTTTTAGCCCCCTTATTTGAGGAAAGGTATAGTGGCATTGGAGACAGTACAGAGGTGGCTCACTAGATTGATCCCAGAGATGAGAGGTTTGTCGTATGAAGAGAGATTGAACAGTTTTGGCCTATACTCTGTGGAATTTAGAAGAACGAGGGGAGATCAATTTGAGGTATTCAGGATGATGAAAGGGATGGATAAAATGGATGCTTCCTCTTGTGGGGCATCCTAGGGTGAGAGGTCATAGTCTTAGGATAAAGTCGAGCAAATTTAAAACAGAGTTGAGGAGCAACTACTTCCCCAAAAGGTTGTGAATCTGTGGAATTCGCTCCCCCAAAGTGCAGTGGATGCTGGGACAGTGAGTAAATTTAAGGAGGAGTCAGATAGATTTTTAATTGGTTACAGGTTGAAGGGATATGGAGAGAAGGGAGAAAAATGGGGATAAGGAGCATATCAGCCATGATCGAATGGCCAAATTGCCTAATTCTGCTCCTGTATCTTATTAACTTAAGACCAGCAAATGCAGACAGAAACAAAACCAATGTTAGTTTATCCAGCAAGAGGAAGCATTCCACAATGTTCTCTTCTCCCCACCGTCACCACAACCACCACAATGTTCTCTTCTCCCCATCGTCACCACAACCACCACCCACCCCTCCCCAAAATGCACACACCCTCACACAGCCCAAGCCCCAAACACAAGGAGAGGCAGCTTATTGACTCCATGTGAATGTTAGCCTTTCAGCCCCAAATGTATGCAAGGGTCTCATTACAGCCAGCTTAATGTTGACACTCAGCCCATGGTGCTGATGCTATCTGAGATTTTCAAGATTCATTACCAAAGTGGAAGAGAACTGTCTTTCCAAAGCAGATGCAAGTCAGGCTGGGGATGGGATTGGAGGACGGAGATTATGGTGAGGAAGCAGTTCTCTCAGCTCTCCAACAGTCTTGTGCAGGAACTGCAGAATTGTCCATGAATTAAAAGTACAAGAAACCTGAAGCTGACCAGTGTGTCCTGCGTATTTTCTTATTGCCATTGCACACAACAGATCATTCTTAACACGAGCTGTTTTTCTGACCATTTCATCCTCTCTATCACACAGAGAATAAAGAATCTACAAAAGCCTACCATCCGGGGCCGGATGTCTCTTATTAAAATTCCACTCCGCGTGCCAGAACTTCCATGCTGCAAACAAATGTCTGGCATCAGGCGCTTGCTGCATCCCACTGTCTCCTGATTTACTTCAAATTCCAAAACCTCCACCCCCACAACTTAATTGCTCAGATCCAGCTGGGAAAACAAGTAAATGAGGAATATGGTGTCTCAGGACTTATTAAGTTTGAAAAGAGGCTTTGAAATAAAAAAAAAATTATATATTCTTCTTCCTAGCGGTTCTGATTGAAATTCAAGTAACAAGGTTTCAAATGAAGAACCACATCCTTGATCACCAAGAAACAAAATGACGTCAACAGCCAGTCATCCACGCTCAAAACCCCTTTCATTTATTTTCCTTATAAAACTCTCTGGCTTAGCCAGCATTTAATGCTCCACCCTCACCTGACTTCAAGAAAGTGGTGGTTTTTTTTTTAAAAAAGATTAGATTCCCTGCAGTGTGGAAACAGGCCCTTCAGCCCACCAAGTCCACACCGACCATCCAAAGAGTAACCCACCCAGACCCATTTCCCTCTGATTAATGCACCTAACACTATGGGCAATTTACCATGGCCAACTCACCTGACCTGCACATCTTTAGACTGTGGGAAGAAACCGGAGCACCCAGAGGAAACCCACGCAGACACAGGGAGATTGCCTGCGTGGAGTTTGCACAGTCGCTCGAGGGTGGAATTGAACCTGGGACCCTGGTGCTATGAGGCAGCAGTACTAACCACTGAGCCACCGTGCCATGTGTTAAATGACTGCAGGACACCTGATGCAGGCACACTCCCAGTGCTGACCGGGAATTCCAGAACTGTGACCCCGTAACAGTGAAGGAACAGCCACATCATTCCAAGGTGTGTGGCTTGCATCTGCTGTCCCGGTCCTTCTAGGTGGCAGATCTGACTGAAGAGTGCTGGTTGAGTAGGCCTCAGGAGGAGTCCAAGATGGATCATTCACTTTCTATGTCTGCCTGAAGATGGTTGCAAATGCTTTAGCATGAGCTTTTCCACTCCAGTTAGTTGCGTAGGTGTCACCCTTATTCATGACTGTATATGACAGGCATGTTCATAAGACTGGACACTCTACCACTGATGTTCAGTAGCAGCAGTGTGTACTATCTACAAGTTACACTGCAGAAATTCACCGAAACACCTTTCACAGTACCTTTCAAACCCATGACCACTTCCCTGTAGAAGGACAAGAGCAGAGCATGGGATCCTCACCATCTGCCCTCCCAAGTTCCATTCCTAGCCACTCAACAGCCCGACTTTGAAATATATCACTGTTCTTTCACTTTCGCAAGAGTCAAAATCCTGGATTCCCTCCTTAATGAAATTCTGAGTCCATCTATAGCACATCGGCTGGAGTGGTTCAAGAACGCAACTCAGCTCCTCAACAGAAATTAGCAATGGACAATAAATACTTGCTCAGCCAATCACATCCACACCCCACGAATAGATGAACAAAACAAAAGAGAGCTTGAAAAGCCGTGATGTTACCAAGTCATTGTTTGTGATGGGCCCTGAAAACTATTTTTCTGTGCCCTTCCTACCGAGAAAGTACTGTTCAACATAGAAATACTAATTCATCAGCTGGAGGTGAATGACTGTAACTAGCCAGAGGATTCCTTGCTGAAGGTCAGCCTGGTGCTTTGAAATTTCCTGAGCTGTTGCGTTGGGACCTGAACAATCTGTTGCTCATCAACATTTGTGGATTCCCAAGGTGTGCACAAGGAAACTTTCTGGGCTGCATATAAAGTTTGAATCAATGTTTCCGTTGCTGTAACACATTCCACACCTCGAAGCAAATCCAAACTTTGCTATTTAATGCCCCTATGAAGTTAACTATTCCGAAATCCAGAAATCTTAGTCCTAAAAAAGAAAACGGCATACTGGGCCTAATTATAGCCTGCTGCCCCCAGCTTGGATACCTGAGCCATAAATTATTGGGACAGGGCACTTTCCACCTACATCTCTGGAATTAGCCAAGCTTCTCATAGCGAATGTAAGCACTGCTGCTACAGGCAGAACACATTACTGTCTTCTACTCACTGAAAGTCTCCCAGTCTCCAATCTCAATGTGTGTTCAGCACTCAGCACTGTAGGGAAGGCACAGAACTGGAAAAGCTGCAAATTGTGACTTTGAATTGAGCACATGTCCTGCTTTACCCATATGCAATTCACTTCTATCAGAAGGGCACATTCAATGTAAACACAAGCAGCTCCACTCATTATGAAGCAAATATTTAACACAGTTCTAAAATGAATAGAAGAATAAATCTAAATCCATCTGCTTTTCAGTTTTCGTTGATCATAAAGACTCTGTAATGCCACAAAAACATAGGTTTGAGTTTAGAAATCTTTTCAACCCCAGTACATTGAAAAGCACATTCCATATTGTGCTTTTGAAATGCTGTTGCTGCTGTAACATAGGAAACAAGGCAACCCAGCTTTGTACAAAATAAAGTGATAAGTTAACAGGTAATCTATTTTAGTCATGTTGGAGTAGAAGCATTTATTGTTTTGAATGGAGCAATGGGAACTTGCAAATGCACCCAAGAGAGCAGGCAGTGCAACATTTCTTTAAATGTTATGGGGTTATTACATCTTTTGGTTTCTAGAAGTTCAAATAAACTTCACTTCAGACTCAAAATGCTGAAGCTTCATTTGAGTGTAGTTTTCTACAACTCTCCAATGTGATTGGCAGACGGATAGATTGTTACTTGTCACATGACTACAATGCAACAGTAAATGTGTCATCCCAAGATATATACTCACGTCACAATTAATTCCTAGTGTCTTACAAATAACCATCTATGTGGCAGGACCAGAGTATGCTGCTTTTATTTATTTATTCATGGATGTGGGCATCACTGGCCAGCATTTATTGCCCATCCCTAATTGCCCCAGAGGACAGATAAGAATCAACCACAATGCAGTGGGTCTGGAGTCACATGTAGGCCAGATCAGGTAAGGCAGACTGCCTTCCCTAAAAGGACAATAGTGAACCAGATGGGTTTCTCCACAACAATTGCCAATGAATTCATAGTCATCATTAGACTTTTAATTTCAAACTACTTTTTATTGGACTCAATTTTCACCATCTGCAATGACAGGATTTGAACCTGTATCTCCAGAACATTACCGTGATCTCTGGATTAATAGGTCAGTGATAATACCACTGGGCATCACCTCCCCTGCTTTATCTAACTTTGAATCCACAACCTTCAACTTATGGCAGAGAGTGCTATGCACCACGAGCAGGTTCCTATCTCCATTTCCAATTGTCACATTCTGTTTCTCTGCTTGTCTTGCATTTCACTCCTTGTGATCTATTTAACCTCTACAAATCCTCACAGCTTCTAAGAAGAAACAGTGTGTTTTGGTAAGCGACCCCTCCCCCCCCCCCCCCCCCACACAACCACTTTAATATCGAGAAGAACAAGCTTTCCTTCTTAAAGAAAACATGAAAATATGTTGCCCCTCCAAATAAAAGATACTACTCAACTCTAATCTCAAAATAGTTTTATAAACAATATCATTTACAGCACTCAAGTTTGATAAAGAGTGAAGCGTTCCACCATAGTCACTGTTGAGGTACAAAGTTAAAAATCACACAACACCAGGTCACCAGGTTATAGTCTAACAGGTTTAATTGGAGGTAAAAACAATGACTGCAGATGCTGGAAACCAGATTCTGGATTAGTGGTGCTGGAAGAGCACAGCAATTCAGGCAGCATCCGACGAGCAGCAAAATCGACGTTTCGGGCAAAAGCCCTTCATCAGGAATAAAGGCAGAGAGCCTGAAGCGTGGAGAGATAAGTGAGAGGAGGGTGGGGGTGGGGAGAAAGTAGCATAGAGTACAATAGGTGAGTGGGGGAGGAGATGAAGGTGATAGGTCAGGGAGGAGAGGATCTCCAAATCATGACTGTTGAGGTAGTTATTCTTGACCTTAGCAGACAGAGTGGCACAGCGGGAGTGTGCTGGGCCCATATAACTCAGAGGTTGATGAATCCAAAATGTCCTCTTCTAATCAGTTAATGTCATCTTCATGGGCGGCACTGCGGCTCAGTGGTTAGTACTGCTGCCTCAGGGACCCAGGTTCGATTCCCGCCTTGGACGACTGTCTGTGTGGAGTTTGCGCACTCTCCCAATGTCTGCGTGGGTTTCCTCCGGGCGCTCGGATTTCCTCCCAGGTGCGCAGGTCAAGCAAATTGGCCATGCTAAATTGTCCATAGTGTTGGGTACATTAGTTGGGGTAAATATAAGGGCAGGGGAATGGATCTGTGTGGGTTACTCTTCGGAGGGTTAGTGTGGACTTGTTGGGCCTGTTTCCATTCTGTAGGGAATCTAATTCTAATCTAAACAGGTGCTACGGAGGCAACAGGATGGAATATGCTTAATGAAGGGGAACATTGCTCAACGGCATTTGGGGAACAAAAAGATATAAGGGTTGTCACTAGTAGCCTCACGGATCAAGACAGCACCTGGCATAATACTGGGCATATAGCCCTCAAAAAGGTCTGTGCTGATGCCTAGTACTGTACGTACTTAATTCGTCAATCACAGATTAGGATAGTTGCTGAGCTGCTGTTTTGCTTTAACTCACTGAGCCCCAACAAGTGACTGCAGGGGCTCCCACGTCTGTTCGTGATCTGGTGATGCACCACTGTGCATTTTGAAGTTTTATTCTGTGTGACTTTAGATAAAGAACAAAAATGCACAAATAAAAACTTATCTTCGCGAACTAAATTTCTTCCACTGGTACTACTTTACCAAGGATTCTATCCACCCTTCAACCGAGAGTTAAATTTCATTAATATTTCAGAATGCTGAATGCCACAGCCTACGCAAACAACAGAACTGGGGAACACAAAAATTCCACAGTCCTAAGGAATGCTGGCATGGTCTGTAAATGTAAACAAACACTTCCTATTAATCACTTTGAATCGGTGTTAATATTCATTTCTTCCAACTGTGTATCAAAATGTAACAAGCTCCTCACAAACAGAATGGCTGGTACAACATGTCACACAAATGAGGTGGTGTAGACACAAATCCATAATGCCTGACATTCATCAAGCATTTAACAAACATTAAACTGATGGAACTAATTATTCCAACAGCAGTGTCAAGCATTATAATGTGTAGGCCAAATAGTGCCCAGCAACTAGCAAATGACTTAAAACCTGGCCTTTCTTTCAAAGAATATTGTGATCTAACCACTGTCTGTAGCGAAAAATATACAAAAACCTAAATGTGGTGCAGTTATGAATCTTCTGTGAGAGCTCCTAAATTAAGCATTGTCAAAGGTAGTGGCAACAGGACCACGAGCAGGTCATCAAATAAATCAAAAATGGCTAATCTGGCCTTCCCATAGTTTTGGCAGCGGATGTACTTAGTGTACACTACATACTTCAATCATGCTCATGTCAAGGAGGGAAAATACAGCTGCTTCCCAACAGGAAGGGATTTCAGTGGACAATATACAGTGAGATAGCACAACGGTAGCATATCCCAGAAGCAAAAATGAGAAAAACCAGTGATGATTCATATTGGTCTGACTCTTGTGTATTTTAAAATAGAGGTCTTAAGTAAATTTGAGAGGGGTGGAACAAGAGAGGACTTAGCCAGTCCCAGAGCTGGGGAAGTATTGAAAGAGGTGTTTGAGGTAGGAAGCATATCAGCAGCATAGGCGAGGAGAAAAATCAGACTGGGATTAAACAGCATTCTTTGACTTGACACCACTGGGCGTGTCCCAGGTTAGAAGACAGTAGGAGTAAGAGAGTCTGAGGTCACAGGTATGCTGCAAACTTCAGAGTCTGATCATAACCTGATTTTTCAGGTTTAATTAGTTTTGACGCAAGATAGAAGACAATTCACGAAAAATGTCAGGGCATAGATGGCTAGGGACCAAGTGCAACTAGATTAGATAAGTATAGTTTGGTGTTTGGTCAGTATAGATATGGTGGGCCGAAGGGCCTGTTTTTATGCTGTATGATACTGTGACTCTAAGACATTAACATTATCAACTCAATTCCCATTTCATCAAAAAACATACAAGGAACCCACAGAATTCATAAATTTAACCTGAATTTACTCAAATATTAAGGGTACATATATTCATTGTTTTTATTCTCAATACATTTAAAATTTATTGGGTACCATCAGATGGCGACACGAGTGCACAAACTACTTTCTTGTTTGTTATTTTGGCAGATACATAGGGCTTGACACTTTCACAACCTTCACAAAGAAGCCAATAGATAATGCATTCCAATGACTGCTGTCTTCATGACAGAGATTCCACAGACAAATACCTGACAGAGTCATTACAGGCAGCAAGACATTGAATTGTAAAACATGGAATGAGAAACATCCCAATACGTAGACAGCTTTGAAGACGTACTACTCAAGTCTGTTGATGTTTCAGCACAATGGCATCATCCAAACACAATTAGTCTTTTTGATAAAAAAGCCTGTCTTTAAATTCCATCCTTTACCTCTAAACTGTAGCACCCAACAGCTAGTCAATGACTCTAGGAAAAACAAGTTGCCAATCCATGTCCTTGGATGATCTGCAACAACTTATGTGTTAGAAGTTGCTACATCTACACAGGTAATAAACCTCAAATGGACAAAAAGAACTAAACAAAACATTTCATGAAGGGGAAGAGATTGCTTCCAGAAACTATTAATTTCCAAAAATTAACATTTTTTTGGAAATAATAGACTCCGTGGGGAAAACAACCTTTTCCATACCAAACTAAGTAACTGTTCATAAAAAGTGTACACTTGTACCAGAATTCCATTCTCTACATTTTACTTTCCAGTTGTATGAATCTGTACCGTCTCTCACTTTTATTACGGATCACTCACTTCTGACATATACTTTGCAGAATAAAATTATTAGCATCTACCAAGCAAATACTCAAACTAAATGTACTCACAGAAAGTACGATGGATATTTCAGAAACAGACATGTCACCAATCAGAAAGTAAAGCTCCTCCAAAGTACAGAAGCCCAGTGTTTAGACAGTTACTGGTGCTTGTATTTTCACATACATGCTTATCAATCATTCAGGCATTTTTGGCATGATGCAAGTGCATTGCATCATTTGAGTAGATGACTTTAGTCAATTCCTGCAGTAAAGAAACCAGCCAACTGTCAATGCACTCTACACCAGGTTCCACTATTGCTGTATGAGATCCAGACGTCTTATAGTAAAGAGATGAGTCTCTAGAAGGTCCAGGTTCAAGTGCCACCTGTCATGAAAGTGCATCATAAATGTCCAAACAGGTGGATTTTTAAAAAAGTACTAAACAATATACATGTGCTGCTCCTTCAAGTCAATTATGACCTGTAGATGCTTTGGAGGTCAATCTGAGAAGCACGCATAGCGACCTAAATGAGAGTGGGCCTGCGATACTTTAATCCTGGGGATTGATAGGAACCAGTTTCTACAGGTCTCAAAGCAATTACAATATATTGTACAGCACTGGAAACCATCAAATGTTCATTCGCAACTATCCAACAATTGACTTGATACTTCCTCATTAACATTTTAACCTTACTAATTGTCTTCTTTTGCGAATCCAATAGAAAACACAATAACCAGCATTATGCTCCCAGAAAGTACTTAGAATGTGAAACTCACGACCACAAGGACTAGTTGAGATTTTTTTAAAAAACTGAGAAATGCATTTAAAAGGAAGCTATAAACACAAGAAAGAATGAAATAAAGGTTATGCTGATAAATGGAGCGATAAATATGGGGTGGAAAGAGGTTTCTCTGAAACATAAACACCAAAGACTAGTTAGGTCAAATTGCCTGCTTCTGTTCTGTAAATTTACATAATATCTTCCACAAGTATTTATCAACTTCCTCTTTAAAAACTTTAAAGAGGCTTGAACTCTCTTCTCACTCTTTTGGCGAGTTTAAATTTATTTCCTTCCGTTTCTGTTTCATTGGCCAGTGGAAATAATATTTCCCAATTAACCTCATCAAAATCCCTCAGAATTTTGAGCACATTCGTCAGAACTTCTAACCATCCACATTCCACCAAAGACAGTAGATTTTTGTCACTATACCGGAAACTTTTCAGCAAACCTCTTTTGCACCATCCCCATGGCCTTGATGTATTTTATTCAGCATAGTTCCCAACATTTAACACAATAGCCTAACCGTGTTCAAATACTTACCTGTATAGGTTTCGTATCATTTTGCACTCCACATTTTTTTGGATTCTCTGCTCCAAGTTTTGTTGTATGATTTTTTTTATTCTACTAGGTCAGAATCTTGGAATCCCCTCCCGAATGGCGTGGTGGGTCAACCCACTGCAGGTAGACTTCAGCGGTCCAAGGCGGCAGCTCACCACCACCTTCTCAGGGCAACTAAGGACAGGCAATAAATGCTGGCCGGCCAGCAACTCCCACATCTTATGAATGTATGTTTTTTTAATTCATTCTAAAATGTATCAGATTCACAATTTCTCTCGTGTAAACTTTGCGTATGAAATCTACCTGCCCAACATTCTCAAGTCAATCTTCTTTTACAACACATGTCCTGTATTCTGGCTGGCAAGCTTCAATAGTGCCACTGTAAACTGTACACATTTATCCGAAAAACAATGGCCCCAGCACTGACTTCTCTGACACCATTCGTGACGTGTAAAATCATCCAACACCACTATTCTTTTCTGTCCTAAACACAAACCTCTTACCTACACTACCATATCTCTTTCAATACCTTAGTTTCAAATGAAATCACAAAACCGTCAGTGAATTACCTTCATGCATTCTGTGCCAGAATAGGAAGCACTCAAACCAGCAAGGCCTATGAATATGCATTTCTCCTTCCTCTCCCAACATTACTTCTCTGGAGGTAACACAGTTGTGTTGATAAAGACCAATAGTGGAAGAATCTGGCTTCATAGTGAGTCTGCTCAGATACATCTGGTGTGTAATCACAATAAATCAGTCACTCCCAGTGCACTATCCCTCCCTAAAGTTAGCCAATGCCTTAAGCCAGGCACTGAACCTCAAATCTTGTCATCCTTACGGCCACTAGGAGAAAGTGAGGACTGCAGATGCTGGAAATCAGAGCTGAAAAATGTGTTGCTGGAAAAGCGCAGCAGGTCAGGCAGCATCAAAGGAACAGGAGAATCGACGTTTCGGGCATAAGCCCTTCTTCAGGAAAATTTTCCTGAAGAAGGGCTTATGCCCGAAACGTCGATTCTCCTGCTCCTTTGATGCTGCCTGACCTGCTGCGCTTTTCCAGCAACACATTTTTCATCCTTATGGCTGCATCAATATGCATTGTTGGTTACTGAGTGGGCAGGGGAACTGCATATAACTGATACAATAGTAGCTCTTTTAAGGATGATGTTGGAGCAAACCTGCCACTTGGTGTCACTGTATCCCAATCAAGTCCGCATACCTGTAGACAACACTCCAAGACGTTCAAAGACCCGTAGAGGGGCACAGATTCGTCAGTACCAACTCAATGTTCAAACTCGAGCTGAGAATTTTAGTTGTGACCTTGAACACCCTATGGCAAGTGGTATGGAAAGTACATCTGGAAATCTTTAGTCCATGTGCAAAATTAGGATTGAAACATTTTTTCTCAAAAAGTGTACTCAAGATTTCTTGCTTACCACTTTTCTTGAGTCTCTAAATGTCACTTGTAGGTTTCATTCCCACAAGTGTTGGTCTACCACAGCTAACTCACTAAAGGAGTCATTATTCAGAACCAGGTTTCAGTCATGATTGATTCGACCTCAGAAAAATTGCTATGAATACTGATTCTATGCTCACCTAAACATCTTTGAATTCATCCCAGCGTGGGTCAGTAGAAAGTGATTAGATGTGGAAACCCTTGCTAGCCACAGGAAGTTTTAGAAATTGCTGTGACTGATGCTAAATGAATAAACTAAAACCAGGGATCGAGCCTTAGTGAATGATATAGCCCAACTGGAGCATTAACTCATTAAGGAGAAAGTGAGGTCTGCAGATGCTGGAGATCAGAGCTGAAAATGTGTTACTGGAAAAGCACAGCAGGTCAGGCAGCATCCAGGGAACAGGAGAATCGACGTTTTGGGCATAAGCCCTTCTTCAGGAATGAGGAAAGTTTGTCCAGCAGGCTAAGATAAAAGGTAGGGAGGAGGGACTTGGGGGAGGGGCTGCGCTTTTCCAGTAACTCATTAAGTCAATGGAGCAACTTCACAACCCACATTAAATACCCATTTCTTGCTCAGGTAAATTATAGTTACTTCCTGGCATTCTTTTCAAACATGACCATGATTAGAATCCCACTGTAAACTTGTGTCTTTGTGAACTCGATAGCCGGTCACCTTGTGAACTTTTCCTCTCTTCCCCGATACATCCCAACCATTCCTACACTTCCCAACATAACCTGCAAATTGGCAACTCAGGTCAGAAAAGCAAAGTGCAATGACTGGGACAAGGACATGATGGATCTCATTGACTATGAGATACTTGATTGACGCAGGTTAACAACCCCAATCAGGGGACCCCAGCCGACAGATATAACCAGGAGATTCAGAAGGGCTCCTCAATCTAGGAGCTGGCTCTCAGCTGGCTGGTCTGAGCCAGTGTAAATAAAGGGTGACTTGGTGACAGGATACCAGCCTCCGTGTAGTCATTTCACAAAAGGAGGAAACAAACCCCACGAAATAAAGGGACATTGCTTCAAAGCTCGTGGACTATAAAAAGGGAATGCTGCACCTCCATAACCCAAGGGCACTGAATTTTACAGCATACTCATCATTGTCCCTGCTGAAATCAATTCACTGAATACAGAGAATTGAGATTGGATCAAAACTTCAATTTCTATTCTGAGTAGCTCCATACCATACCATAGCTTTAATCTACCAGCTGAGTCATTTCCACATGACTCGAACATTTTTAGTGGTTAAGAGTCATGCTGCGCTTTTGGTGTTGGTATTCAAACAAAAACTTATTCTTGGCGAGGTACTAATAATCTTTATTTTTCACCAACCTCTTTCCCCTCACTCATCCCACTGGTACTTGCCTGAATTCCTGCTCCTCGCTGTGGCATTCCACCTGCCCACACATCTAGGAGTAAGATTTGAAGATATAGACTGTCCAAAAAATAAAAATGCATTAAGCCCATTATTTCCCGAAATCAGCAATGTTTTCACAGACTGGCAGTAAATACTTTCCAATTCCAATGCTGCCAGCTTACAAAGTACAGATGCTGTTACAAATTTCCTTACTTTAGCTTGGGGCTTTCCAAAGACACTTTGACAAAAAAAGAAGTGTAACTTACTGTGAGAAATACAGGCCAGAAAGAAAGCAAGGACTGTAGTCCCTGTGATTAGAATACCACTCCAAAAAGTGAAAAACCTGTTCATCAAGACAGAAAACAAACTTCGGGAAGTTTGTTAATCCTAGTCGTGGTTGGCAAGGTATTAGGCAAGAACTTTCAAAAGCTGATTGGGTGCAGATGTTCACAGATAAAGGGACAGCCGGAAAATGGGAAGCCTTCAGAACTCAGGTAAGGAGAGTCCAGAGACAGTATATTCCTGTTAGGGTGAAAGGAAAGGCTGGTAGGCGTAGGGAATGCTGGCTGACAAAATAAATTGAGGGTTAAGAAACAGAAGGAATCTTATGTCAGGTATAGACAGGATAGATCGAGTGAATCCTTAAAAGAGTATAAAAAGGCAGTAGGAGTATACTTAAGAGGGAAATCAGGAGGACAAAAAGGAGACAGAGTCATAAAGATGTACAGCATGGAAACAGACACTTCGATCCAACCTGTCCATGCCGACCAAATATCCCAACCCAATCTAGTCCCACCTGCCAGCACCCGGCCCATATGCCTCCAAACCCTTCCTATTCATATACCCATCCAAAAGCCTCTTAAATGTTGCAATTGTACCAGTCTCCACCACTTCCTCTGGCAGCTCATTCCATATCTGTACCACCCTCGGTGTGAAAAGGTTGTCCCTTAGGTCTCTTTTATATCTTTCCCCTCTCACCCTAAACCTATGCCCTCTAGTTCTGGACTCCCCCACCCCAGGGAAAAGACTTTGCCTATTTATCCTATCCATACCCCTCATAATTTTGTAAACCTCCATAAGGTCACCCCTCAGCCTCCGACACTCCAGGGATGAGATAGTTTTGGCAAATAGAGTTAAGGAGAATCCAAAGGGTTTTTACAAATACATTAAGGACCAAGGGGTAACTAGGGAGAGAACAGGGCCCCTCAAAAATCAGCAAGACGGTCTTTGTGTGGAACTGCAGGAGATGGGGCAGATACTAAACGAGTAGTTTGCATCAGTATTTACTGTGGAAAAGTACATGAAAGATGTGGAATATAGGGAAATAGATGGCGACATCTTGAAAAATGTCCATATTGCAGAGAAGGAAGTGCTGGATGTCTTGAAACGCATAAATGTGGATAAATCCCCAGGACCTGATCAGGTATACCCTAGAACTCTGTGGGAAGCCAGAGAACTGATTGCTGGACCCCTTGCTGAGATATTTGCATGGTCGATAATCATAGGTGAGGTGCGGAAAACTGGAGGTTGGCAAACGTGATGCCACTGTTTAAGAAGGGCGGTACGGACAAGCCAAGGAACTATAAACTAGTGAGCCTGACATCAGTGGTGGGCAAGTTGTTGGAGGGAATCCTGAGGGACAGAATATATATGTATTTGGAAAGGCAAGGACTGATTAGGGATAGTCAACATGGTTTTGTGTGTGGGAAATCATGTCTCACAAACTTGATTGAGTTTTTTGAAGAAGTAACAAAAAGGATTGATGAGGGCAGAGCAGTAGATGTGATCTATATGGACTTCAGTAAGGCGTTTGACAAGGTTCCCATGGGAGACTGGTGAGCAAGGTTAGATCTCATGGAATACGGGGAAAACTAGCCATTTGGATACAGAACTGGCTCAAAGGTAGAAGACAGAGGGTGGTGGTGGAGGATTGTTTTTCAGACTGGAGGCCTGTGACCACTGGAGTGCCACAAGGATCGGTGCTGGGTCCATTACTTTTTGTCATTTATATAAATGAGTGGATGTGAGCATAACAGGTGTAGTTTGTAAGTTTGCTGATGACACCAAAATTGGAGGTGCAGTGGACAGTGAAGGAGGTCACCTCAGATTACAATGGGATCTTGATCAGATGGGCCAATGGGCTGAGAACTGGCAGATGGAGTTTAATTTAGATAAACGTGAGGTGCTGCATTTTGGGAAAGCAAATCTTAGCAGGACTTATACACTTAATGGTAAGGTCCTAGGGAGTGTTGCTGAACAAAGAGACCTTGGAGTACAGGTTCATAGCTCCTTGAAAATTGAGTCGCAGGTAGATGGGATAGTGAAGGCGGTGTTTGGTATGCTTTCCTTTATTGGTCAGAGTATTGAGTACAGGAGTTGGGAGGTCATGTTGTGGCTGTACAGCACATTGGTTAGGCCACTGTTGGAATATTGGATGCAATTCTGGTCTCCTTCCTATCGGAAAAATATTGTGAAATTTGAAAGGGTTCGGAAAAGATATACAAGGGTATTGCCAGGGTTGGAAGATTTGAACTATAGGGAGAGGCTGAATAGGCTAAGACTGTTTTCCCTGGAGCATCGGAGGCTGCGGGGTGAGCTTATAGAGGTTTATAAAATCATGAGGGACATGGATGGGGTAAATAGGCAAAGTCTTTTCCCTGGGGTCAGGGAGTCCAGAACTAGAGGGCATAGGTTTAGGGTGAGAGGGGAAAGATATAAAAGAGACCTAAGGGGCAACATTTCCATGCAGAGTGTGTATGTGTATGGAATGATCTGCCAGAGAAAGTGGTGGAAGCTGGTACAATTGCAACATTTAAAAGACATCTGGATGGGTATATGAATAGGAAGGGTTGGGAGGGATATGGGCCAGGTGTTGGCAGGTGTAATTAGTAATTAGATTCCCTACAGTATGGGAACAGGCCTTTCGGCCCAACAAGTCCACACTGACCCTCCAAACAGTAACTCGCCCATTCCCCTACCCTACATTTACCTCTGACTAATGCACCTAAGACTATGGGCAATTTAGCATGGCCAATTCACCTAACCTTTGGAGGCACACCTTTGGAGTGTGGGAGGAAACCAGAGCACCTGGAGGAAACCCACTCAGACACGGGGAGACTGTCTGTGTGGAGTTTGCGGAGTCTCCCGAGGTGGGAATCAAACCCGGTCACTGGCGCTGTGAGGCAGCAGTGCTAACCACTGAGCCATCATACCACCCCTAGATTGGGACGGGATATCTGGTCAGGCATGGACAAGTTGGACCAAAAGATCTGTTTCAGTGCTGTACATCTCTATGACTCTATTGTGGCTATGTTCACCGAGCTGGGAAGGTGATTTGCAGACATTTCGTCCCCGTCTAGGTGACATTTTCAGTGCTGTGGAGTCTCCTGTGAAGTGCTGCTGTACTGTCTCTTCTGGAATTTACTTGGTTTCATTCCTGCGGCTTCCAGTTGCTTGTTGTAGTGGCTAGTATATTGGGTCTAGGTCTATGTGCTTGTTGATGGAGTCAGTGGATGAGTGCCATGCTTCTGTAAATTCTCTGGCTTTCCTCTGATCGTTGTGTTGTCACAGTCGAGTGTGTATGTGTGTGTGTGTGCGCGTGCATGTGTGTGTGTGGTGGGGGTGGGGAGGAGAGGAAGAAACAGGGACTGCTGATCATGGTGTTTAGTGTGGCTAGTTGGTGTTCGTGGATGAGGATTGCTCGTTGTCTGCCTGTTTGTCCTGTATAGTCTTGCTTGCAGTCTTTGCATTGAACCCTGTAAACTACATTTGTGTTGCACATGCTGGATATAGGGTCTTTTGTCCTGGTGAGTCATTGTCAGAGTGTGGCTGTCGATTTATGGGCTGTCATGAATCCCAGCGGTTGCAGAAGTCTGGCTGTCAGTTCCGAGGTTTTTTTTTTAATATAAAGTAGCATTGCTAGTGAGTTGGGTCGTGGCATGTCCTCACCGCATTGTTTGTCTGTTAGGCACCTGTGGATGAAGTTGCAGGCAGATCTGTTCTTGGCGAATACTCTGTAGAGGTGTTCTTCCTTTCGTCAGGAGTGCTGCAAGTGTGTTGTAGCCCTTTTGAACAGGGTCCTAATGCAGCTTCACTTGTGTATTTTGGGTGGTTGATGTTGTAGTTCAGGACCTGGTTGGTACGTGTGGCTTTCCTGTACACATTTGTGATGCATTCACCTGTGTGTCCTTTCTATCATCACATCTAGGAATGGGAGTCGATTGTTGGTTTCCTCCTCTCTCATAAATCTGATCCCTGCGAGTAAGGTGTTGATAATCCAGTGTGTGTTCTCGATCGCTGTTGCCTTAATGATAAGAAAAGTGTCGTCCACATATCTGATCCAGAGTTTGGGTTGGATTTGTGGGAGGGCTATTTATCCTTATATTAATTTCTCTATTTAATATTCCTTTGACAAATAAAAAACATCCCTTTTGAGAGGGTGGGAAGCAATAGTAATGGGAGATGGCACTGATATCAACCATCCTGCCAAGCTTTTAATTAGCAAATTACTTCTTCAAGCGCAAATATAGGACTCTTACAGACACTGTCTCAACCACTGAACAAGTTCCCTCCACCAATATGAAGCAGTAAATTTCAGTTAAAGGATGATGTTCCACATGTGTCTGTATCTAATGGTGGTTATGCTTCAAACGCACCACTAACATTTCCTTTGCGAAACAGCAGGGTAAGTTTCTAACAATTAATTCTAACGCACATTAAATACAACTCTTCCACAAGATAACACTTTGGGTGAATTACACAAATACTTCGAGGCATGCCACGTGGTAAGTGACTGAGAGACAAAAGATGGTGACCTTATCCCTGGTTCTCACTGCTGGGTTTTTCCTGACCTCATTTCTGGTGCTGGTGGATGTTAATTGATAAAGATCAGACCATAAGACAAATTATATACGAGTAAAGTTAAGCCCATTGAGTCTTCTCTGCCATTCAATCATGACTGATAGGCAGTATATGAGTTTGAAAAACCTTCGCCCCAAATCCATTGACCTCTTTACAAATCAAGGAGGTATCATTCTGTCTAAAATACTCTCAATGATTTGGCGTCCACAGTTTTGTGCGGCAATGGGTTCCATAGATTCACCACCTTCTGGCTGAAAAATATTCCTCCTCATTTCAGTTCTAAAGGGTCATCCCTTCACTCGGAGGCTGTGCCCGAGTCCTAGCCTCTCCTACTAGTGGAAACATCTATGCAGGCCTCTCAGTATTCTCCAAGTTTCAGTGAAATTCCCTCCTTATCCTTTTAAACTCCTTCAAGTATAGATCCAGAGTCACCAACCGCTCCTCATGTGACAAACCCTTCATTCCCAGCATCTTTCTTGTGAACCTCCTCAGGACCATCTCCAACGCTAGCACATCCTTCCTTAGATATGGGGCCCAAAACTGCTCACAATATTCCAAATGCAGTCTGACCAGAACCTTATACAACTGCAGCAGCACATCTCTGCTGTTATATTCTAGCCCTCTTGAAATTAATGCAAACAGTACATTTGCCCTCGTGGCTGCCAACTGAACCTGCATGTTAGCCTGAAAAGAATCCTGAACTCGGACTCCTAAGTCCCTTCGTGCTTCAAATTTTGAAGCCGTTCCCCATTTAGTCATAGATTCATAGAGATGTACAGCATGGAAACAGACACTTTGGTACAACCCGTCCATGCCGACCAGATATCCCAACCCAATCTAGTCCCACCTGCCAGCACCTAGCACATATCCCTCCAAACCCTTCCTATTCATATACCCATCCAAATGCCTTTTAAATGTTGCAATTGTACCATCCTCCACCACCTCTGGCAGCTCATTCCATACGCATACCACCCTCTGCGTGAAAATGTTGCCCCTTAGGTCTCTTTTATATCTTTCCCCTCTCACCCTAAACCTATGCCCTCTAGTTCTGGACTCCTCGACCCCAAGGAAAAGACTTTGCCTATTTACCCTATCTATTCCCCTCATATAGAGGTTTACAAAATTAAGGTCACCCCTCAGCCTCCGACGCTCCAGGGAAAACATCCCCAGCCAGTTCAGCCTCTCCCTGTAGCTCAGATCCTCCAACCCTGGCAACATCCTTGTAAATCTTTTCTGAACCCTTTCAAGTTTCACAACACCTTTCCGATAGGAAGGAGACCAGAACTGCACGCAATATTCCAACAGTGGCCTAACTAATGTCCTGTACAGCCACTACATTATCTCTCCCCTTATTCATCTATTCCAAAGTACATAGCCTCGCACTTTCCCGTACTGTAATTCATCTACCATTTCTTTGCCGACTCTCCTAGCCTGTCCAAATTCTTCTGCAGCCTCCCACTTCCTCAGTACTACATGTCCCTCTACCTACCTTTGTATCATCTACAAACCTTGCAACAATGCCCAATGGATAGATGAGGTCCCAAAACTAGCCACTGCAGAACTCCACTAATCATCTGTTGCTATCCTGAAAAAGACCCTTTTATCCCCATTCCCTACCTTCTACCAGTCAGCAAATCCTCTATCAATGCCAATACCTTCCCTGAACAGCATGGGCACGTATCTTATTTCACAGCCCCTTATCAAAGGCCTTCTTGAAATCCAAACAGATCACATCTGCTGGCTAACCTGTTTGTTACCTCCTCAAACAATTCCAACAGATTTGTTCGGCATGACCACACCTTGACAAAGCCGTGCTGGCTTAGCTCTATTTTACCATGCACTTCCAAGTACTCTGCAATCTCATCCTTAAATCTTCCCAACGACTGAGATCAGGCAAGCTGGCCTATAAATTTCCATTTTCTCCTCCCTCCCTTCTTAAATAGGGGTGTTACTTAGTCAGTTTCCAGGCCTCAAGGATCGCTGACTCCAGTGGTTGCTGGAAGATCACTCCCAATGCCTCCATAGCTATCTCCTTCAGGACAGTGGGGTATAGTTCATATGGTAAGGATGATTTATCCACCTTCAGGCTATTCAGCTTCCTCAGCATCTTCTTCTTTAGTGACAGCCACTACATTCACTCCTGCCCCCTGATTCCGTTGAAGTTCTGGTGGACCACTGGAATCTTCCACAGTGAAGACTGACGTGAAGATTATCATGTTATTCAAAAATTCTATTCTCACTGAGTCAAGCAACCACCAAGATTTCGAAAGTGGAATAGAAGGACCTTGACCGTTTACAATCACAGAATCCCTACAGAGCAGAAAGAGGTCATTCAGCCCATCTAGCCTAAACCAAACCTCCAAAGAGCATCCCATTCCGTCCCCTTAACCTCTGATTTTCCATGGCCAATCCATCTAGCTGCACATCTTTGGACTATCAGAGGAAACCCACGCAGACAGAGGGAAAACATGCAAACTCCACACAGACAGTCACCCAAGGGTGGAAAAGAAACTGGGTCCCTGGTGCTATGAGGCAGCAATGCTAATCACTGAGCCACTGCGTCACCCATTTTGTCCAGCAAATCCAGTGTCCCTGTGTAAATGCCTCCTATGCTTTTCTCCTGCTTTGGAGACTGGAAGCCAGTGCACTCCACACCTTCTAATCTCTCATTCCCACCAGATGCTCCTTGTTTAAGTAATTCTCAACAGGCATCTGTAGAAACAAACTCAAACGTACAGCTAAGAGTATTGTGTGCAGTTCCGAAATCCATCTGAGAGGAGGGATGTGATTGCACTGGAGAGGGTGCAGAGGAGATTTACCTGGATATTACCTGGGATGGAGAGTTTCAGTTATGAGAGAGAGATTGGACAGACTGCAATTGTTTTCCTTCGAACCCAGGAAATTTAAAGGGGACATGACTGAGGTTTATAAAATTACGAGAGGCATAGATAGGGTAGACAGAAAGAAACTTTCTTTCCCTTAATGGAGAGATAAATGACCGGGGGGCATAGACTTAAGATAAGGGACAGAAGGTTTAGAGGACATGAAGGGTGGTGGGAAACTGGAACTTACTTTCCGCATGGGTAGTAGAGGCAGAAACCCCTCATAACATTTTAGAAGGATTTAGATGTTCACTTGCAATGCCAAGACACACATCGCAATGGGCCACATGCTGGAAAATGGGATTTAAATAGTGAGGTGGTTGTTTTTGACCAGTGTGGATACAATGAGCTGAAGACCCTTTTTATGTGCTGTAGATCCCCACGACTATAATATTCATACCTGAATTTAGCCTTCAGTGTTGAAATTGTTTCATTTTAAATAAAAAAATATAACTAGCTTTATATTAAATCAACTCCTTCAAAAAAAAGGGGGGAATTCCTCCCAACCTCAGCATTTAATTGAACCATTGGGTATTGGGCAACATGCCGGGTAAAGTTGGAGATTTGCATCTGGGTTTCAGCTGGCTCAGCAAAGGAAATGATGAAAATAGTTTCCAAGCTTTCTTGACTGACAGAGGTAAATAATCAGCCAGAATCCATGCTCCTCCTCAATAACTCCCAAGTAGATAATGTGTGGGATCTGGTTGGACCAAGAGTGGGTCTTTACCCCTCTCAGTTCCCATTGTTCACTAACTTACCAACATTCAACATATTCAAAGGTATCAGTGGAAAACTGCCACATTTATAAAAGGATCAGAAGATTGCCACCACCAGCGAACATGAACACAAGATACAGTAATATAAAAGAGTGAGCACCGTAAGCAAAACAAGAGGTTGATTTTTCATTTTAAACTCTTTCTTGCTTGTAGCTTCACACATGATCCTATGAGTGGGTATGACTTAAAAGATATGTTATTGTACATCTTTTCCCCTCAGAGTCAAAGTTTTACATTGCGGAAACAGACCCTTCGGTCCAACTCATCCATCCTGACCAGCTGTCCTAAATTAATCTAATCCCATTTGCCTGCATTTGGCCCATATTCCTCTAAACCCTTCCTATTCATGCACCTGCCCAGATGCTTTTTAAATGCCTCATGGTGGCAGATCTCGAGACTAGTAATGTAGACAATGTGTTCAAATCTCACTGACAATTTGTGAACAAGAGTTTTTTGCAAAAAACAAGTCTGAAAGTATAAATCCAATAGTGATCAGTAAGTTATTGGATTGTCAAATGATCCTATCAAGAACAAAACCTGCATCATTATCACAGCCCCCTTAGCTGAGTGTCAGAACCAAGGAAGGGAAAGGGGTTTTCAAAGATACCCTGTCCTTCAGCACACAGGGTAAGTCAGGGACGCTTCTCAGAATCAGCCCTTTGGTCGCAGTCGTGCTGGAGCTACGATTGCACTTATGGGAACACGGTGTATTATTCTGTAGTGTGTTGCCTACTCCTAATCCAGTCCCACCCATAACTCGCTTCATCACAAGTATTTCAGATGCTGAAGTACCAAGTACAGTACCACAGAAAGCCATAACTCAAGAAGGCACACAAGCTTTGCTGAGACAAAAACCATCTGAAGACACACATTAAAGCATGGGGTTAAGTGCAAACTGGTGGGAGAAGTCTCTGTGGCCCTTTAGCCTTTCCAATTTATTTCAAAGAAACACACAAGAAAAATATGATGATTTTTGACATTCAACCTACTATTTGTCTGGCTTCCAGATTGTGCTGCTGAACACTGGTCAATGACTGTAAATGCGATGCTGTGGTTTTATTTGACCATATTGTGTGAAGTGCAATTGTCAACCTGTGTGTAAAACACACTATGATCCAAGCACAAAAAATGACCAAACCATCGCAGAGGCAGACAGCAACTACAGCAGTGCTGAGCATCCCTGATCCTTTTTTTCACACAGCCTTACAGCTGCAAAGTGAACATTGCTGGGGAAGAGTACCAGAAAGGGTTATACCTTCCTCACCTCCAATTACAGATATTTCATTGTACATTAAAGAAACACTTTTGCTGCCCAAGACTGTATTGTGAAGACGTTAGCATCAAAAATTTCATATACTGTATAGATTAAGCAATCAAACTGAAACAAACATGTAAAAATAAGAAAAAGAGAAAAATTAATTACTCGGGCTGAATATTAAAGGTAGCTAATGTTTATTTAAAAGCTATTTCAAAATTACGAACCAATACACCAGACCTACACTACAAGCACTGAATCACATGTTACACTACTTCCTGCTCACATTTAAAGACTTATTCCACTCAAACTAATATTAATGCTCTCTGCGCGATCATCCTTTCTCTCCAAGTGAAAGGAGTTGAAAATTAAATTCCTGCTAACTTGGCTGGAAAATAAGGATGGTGACAACAATGACATCTATATGTGTTGTGTTTTTAACATAATGAAAGATCCCACCCAAACTGCATGGACTGTGGTTTACAGTCTGTTTCTGAAGGACTGCACTTGGAATCGTTCTTCAGCTGAACCACTGGACCCTACAGCAGTGGACAACGTTCAAATGCCAACCCTCACCCAGGGAAACTGACTTTGCAACCCCCTCGAAACGACAGCACTTCTGTCCCGACTTAGGCCAATCGTCTCAATACCATTTGGAAACATGGAAAACGCAGACTGGACGAGGCGCTTATTTCCATAATAATAGTCATTGGTCTTCAAAGTAAATCATCACGTCAAGTTCCCCAGACACTCGAATGACGCGATAAGACGCTGCACAAATACAAGTGCTGCTGTCTCATTTTACAGAGAATAGAGCATTTACTGGCAGCCTCGGGGAGTTTCCGCAAACGCTCATTTTAGTTTTCACAACTTTTTTTTGTGTGTGTGTGTTTCACGTTGTGGCTCAACCCATTAAACTGCAGAAAAGCCCAGAATGCACTCACGTTTGAACAAAATGAAATCAGTGTTTCAACATGTGGGTCATATATGTGTGTGTGTGTCTGTGTAAAACCATGAACTTCAAACAGAGCAAGAGAGACACACAATCTACAGGTGAAGCTTAACCAATGTTCTCCAGCACTGCACACAGAATAAGGTCATCTCAACTGCACATACAAGGTGTCCGCCATCCCTTTCTTTAAAGAAAAGGCCACAACATCAACATCCATCATAGCAACTAATGAATGAGCCTTCTCACAGGTTGGTTAGTGACAGAAAATGCTGCCGTACCACTCCTGCCCTGTTCCTTCTCACACCTTAAAAAAAATGTTTCGATGCACTTTTCTGTAAATATGAATCACCAATCTTTTGACTAATAAAATTTCCATGTTGTCACTTATGCATTCTGATCATTCGGTTCGCTTCCTGACATCAAGGCTTATTACCAAAACGTTTTATTTTTAAACCTTATTTTTTTTTATTTTACAAAGAAAAGGCTTTGGGGAAAGCACATTCGTCAACAGTAGAGAGAAGAAAAAAAATCAGACACGGTCTCAATACAGATGTGAAGCCACTGCCAAAGTTTTTTTTGAAGGAATCCTTTTTAAAAAAAAATTCTTCACGGCCCAGAAAAAGAAACTTCCAGAAAAGTTGAAGAGTAACAAGTTTACATGATCGGGGAAAGAAAGTTAATGGATAGAGTTTCTTTTTGGTCGGGAGTTGGAGAATCTTTTAAAAAAAAACCATCAGGTCTGCTTTGGAAAGAGCACGAGTCTGGTCTGGGTCTGCATATCCCCATCACAAACCGAAACTTCCTGACTGCCCGGGGGTCTGTGTAAAGATGGAGAGAATTGGGTCTGGAGGAGTTCATTTTGGATCAGGAAAATCTGCCCATGGAACTCGAAGAGATTTTGGGTTTTTTTTGGGGGGGGGGGGGGGGGGGGAACAGCGTTTAAAATCAATTCCTGAGGCGCTCTGATTACCAAATGGAGGGAAATGATAACAATGGCAAAAAAGTATTTGTCATGAGAATCCTTCAGTCTCCCCGCTCAGGGCGCGCTGAAGGATTCCCTAAAGTTTAATGAACTTTGCAAATTATTCGCCCGCGATGTTGCAGCAGAGAGAAAGAGTCCAACTTTATTTTGATTCAGGGAGGCTACGGTGGGCAATCGGTCTGACGTGGGGACAAGAACGGTTTCTGGTTTTTTTTAAAAAAGTTAAAAAAAAATTTCTTGGCAAAGTTTGTAAACCCAGACGAAAGTTTGTCAGAAGTTTTTGAAGGAAGGAGGCTGGCCGGGCTTTCCAACTAACTCTCTCTCTCTCTCTGTCTCCGCTTCATTTTACCACCCCCTCTCCCTCAGTGGTGTGGACGCCCCTCACACTTTTCCCACCCACCCCCCCTTCACTCACCTCCACACACAGCCACAATCCTCAGCAAGCCCCACAAATTCCACCACAGCCGGCTGGCTCCCATCTCTCGGCGGTTACCTCCTCTCAACGCTCCTCATAGAGAGAGAACAAGAAACACACGCAGCGGGCGAACAAACTTTGTCTCTCTCTCTCTCTCTCTCTCAAACACTGAAGTTAGAGTTGATTCTGCAGTTCTGCCACCGGCCTCGAACACTCCAATTCCAATCTCGCCGACATTGGAAAGTTACAGTAACTTTCCGAGACCGCCTCACCCGCCCGCACTCCTCCGCCAGGCACACTACAAATCTCCCCAAACCTCCCAGCTCTAGCACCGCCTCTCTATCTATCTGCCTTCCCTCCCTCCCTCACTTGCCCACACCCTCAGCCCCCCCAGTCCTGTCCCCTATCCATCTGGTCATTCCTTCAGTTCGGTGGGACTATTTAGCACCCCCCCCCTCCCTTTTTTTGCGGAGGTATTTTATTTCAAGTTCTTTTTTTTTAAATGTGTCAATTCTTCCAGAATTAAAGTTACATTGTCTCTCCCCTCATTCATCTATTCAAGCGGATCGTGAAGTGCTGTCTGCCAATTAGCAGCGGTGTTCATGGATCCTGAGTGCAAATAGTTTCTGAAAGTCTCTGTTTGAACAATAATACATATTTACAAAGCACCTTGATGAAATATCCCCTGGCACTTGACTGAGATTTGATAAAACAAATTACCACGCTGAATCAGAGTCTGGTCAGATGGCAAACAGCTCAGTTGAACAGGTTGGTTTTAAGAAGTGTCTCAAGAGTCACAGAGATCTACAGTACACAAACAGACCTCTCGGTCCAAGTCATCCATTCCCAGCAGACATCCTAAACTAATCTAGTCCCATTTGTCAGCATTTGGTCCATATCCCTCTCAACCCTTCCTATTCATAGAGCCATCCTGCTGCCTTTTAATGTTGTAATTGCACCAGCCTCCATGACTTCCTCTGGCAGCTCATTCCATTCACACACCTCCCTCTGCGTGAAAATGTGGCCCCTCATGTCTTAAAACTATGCCCCTCTAGTTTTGGACTCCCCCACCTCAGGGAAAAGACCTTGCCTATTTATCCTATCCATGCACCTCATGATTTTATAAACCTCTGTAAAATCATCCCCCATCAGCCTCTAACGCTCCAGGGAACATAGCCCCAGCCTATTTAGCTCCCCCCTCCCCCCCCCCCCCAGCTCAAATCCACCAGCCTGGCAATATCCTTGTAAATCTTTTCTGAACCCTTTCATGTTTCACACCATTTTTCCTTTAGCAGGGAGACCAGAACTGAACACATTATTCCAAAAGCAGCCTAACCAATGTCCTGTAGAGCCGCAACATAACGTCCCAGTTCCTATATGTTGGAAAGCAAGTTGGAGAGATGTGAGGGGATTCCAGAACTTGGTTTGGGGGAGGGGGGAGGGGTCTAGGCCAGTGAACATATCGCCAGCAGTGGAACAGTGTTGGAAACTAGGACTGCACAAAGGGGAGTAAAGTGACTCAAAACATTGTGGGACTGAGGACGGAGAGGCCAGGATATGTAGGGATATAAAAATAAGGATGAGGATTTTAAATTTAGGAGGTAGCGTGAATACAAGCCAATGTAGTGACCACAGGGGTGACATGGAACAGGACCTGATGTGAGAAAAAGATACTAGCAGCAGAGGATGACCCCAGGTTTACAGACCTGAAATGTTGGAGACCAGGCAGGAGTGCAATGGAATTGCCAAGTCTAGAAGTAAAAAAGGTATGGATGAGGGTTTCCATAATAAATGAGCTGAGACAAAGGCAACATTACAAAGGTAGAGAAAGGCAATCTTGGTGATGGTATGAAGATAAGTTTGGAACTTCATGTCAGAATTAAATGTGACACCAAGATTACAAACAAGCTGACTTTCTCTTGACAGTTGCCAGTGTAGGGCTGGATTTGGTTGTTGGGGAACTGAGTTTTGAACAGAGATGAGCAACAATGACTTCAATCTTCCCAATATTTAATCTGAGGAGTTTTGTTGAGGCTTAAAATGTCACTTTCAGTTTTACTTTGGGAAATTAACTAGCACTTCAAATATTGATTTTTCCTGCTGTGTCCTAACATGAAGTAATATTCTTAATGATTTGATTGATATCCTCATTTCACATTGTTAATGTCTAGTGTGTTTTCAAGACCTCCAACTGTATGGCATCAGTCTTGAATGTGCAGATATCACAGTGATCATCAAAACTAGATTGGCTTTGTTTATCACATAAATGAAAGGTCTGATGATGGGATATAAAGGTGATCTCAGCTCGTTGTTGTTCCTAAGAGCTTGCTTTGTGCCTCGTTTATCATAGTGATGCCCTTGAAGACCAAAATTCTTGCATATGCAAGACCAAAATTCTTGCATATGTCATTTTGGAATGCTTCTGAGATGGGTGCCAAAACATATTCACATTCAGTCATCTCAGAGCTGCTGGAGTCATGGGAATGTGAATCACCCAAAAAAGAAATTGGCCAAGAATGCATACTTTCACGTTAAGAAACTGTAGTTGTGTCACTTCCTCAAGACAATGCAAAAGTTTTTGAAATGCTGTCAAGACAACTAGTTTGCCCACAGTCAGGTACTACAAACACAGATTGAATGAATAAGCATCTATTTATTTTTTGACTGATGAAGAATGTTGACAAGAGCACCAGAAGGACTTTCTACTCTAAAAGTAGATGAATCCTGCATTCCAAATCCCACTACCCCATGAACATTGCATCCCATGTGCTCAAAGATGTATGGACTAAATATTGGCTTACTCAGTCATATGTCTAGATTAGAGTGGTGCTGGAAAAGCACAGCAGGTTAGGCAACATCCGAGGAGCAGGAAAATCGCCCTTCATCCTGAATCCTGATTCCTGATGAAGGGCTTTTGCCAGAAACGTCGATTTTCCTGCTCCTCGGATGCTGCCTGACCTGCTGTGCTTTTCCAGCACCACTCTAATTTAGAATCTGGTTTCCAGCATCTGCAAGTCCTTATTTTTACCGACTCAGTCATATGAAGATTCATGGCAGAAATTCATGGCCCTGAATAGATGTCTTCCTAAATCGAAGAACAAATGATGACTCTTCTGAGAATTGTGTAAAAGGATCTCTATAATAGTACATGGGTATTGTATTAATATCTTATTTTGATGGTGGCCTTGTCAATACAGCATCACATCAACATTGTAATGGCATGGAAACAGGGATCTGAAAGGTTCAGTAGGGGTGCTCACAACTTCTGTCCTACTGATGAAACTATCAGCAACCAAGACTAGTTGATATATTGGGAAACGAGAGCTTTTAAGCATCAGGTTAAGTATCATCAGGACTTTAACCAGAGTGTTGCCACTGGCAGTTGCTCTAAAAGTTAGCTAAGACTATGTATTAAACGTAGTGTAAAAAAGATGATAGTGAGTCTTCAGTTCAATTGAAAATACTTCTAATTTTTAAAGTTTCATTAATTTCAAAATCAGGAGAGATTTAATGTGGGTCTGGAAAAACACTACACTCATACTATATATATGCATAAAGTTAACTTGCTTCATGGCATGTGACAAATCTTTGTTTAGTTTGTGAATCCATGATGCAATGGCATGAACCACAGCAAAGTACGACATTGCAACAAACAGTGTGTCTCTTCTTCCGCAAAACAGGTTTGCCAAGCAATTTTAGTTCATCAAGGACTGTACTCTGAAAAGACTGAAATGTTTGCAACAACAGCATTGCTGGATTTGTTGGTGCTTGCAGAATTCAAGAAGAAAAAAAAATTACCAAAAAGGAAACTAAAGTTAAATGGAAACAAATGTAAATGTAATCTCAATCCTCGATGCGCTGAGCAGAATATGTTATTGTTCTTTTCATTTAAAAAAATGTAATAAATTGTTTTCGTTCCTCTCAACCTTTCTCACCAAATATACCATTCCGTGGTTATGGGTAAGTTCAATCAACAGAAATGTCTTTACATATGAACCTCGTCAGAATTAGTATGTTATTATACTTGGGTAATGACAGTGGTTTAGGAGATCCTGTTCTTACCTAATATCCACATTGTTTTTGTCTTTCATGGAATGTATATTTGTTGCCCATCCCTAACTGGCCTTGAGAAGGGAAAACTGTTTAGCTCAGACTCAAAGCATTATGGCTAATTATTGTACCCACAGTGCTACAAAGGGATTAGACATAGGAGAAGGTAACATGCCAGAAGACTTTGTGACATTAAAAGCTCAGTCACCCAATGAGCCACCAATGATGTTTCAGGTGAAAATAAAATTCATTTCTTTGTTTATTACAGCACTTTGATTTGTGATTGGGATTGTGAACAGACAGTTGTGTTCTAAAGGGATCAATTCATGTCAGTGCCAACAACTTTTTAAAGAAGGGAGCACCTAATGAATTATAATATAATATAAATGTCAAGGCCCCCCCCCACCCCGCAGTATAAAACACTTCTTGCCTCTCAGCCTTCTGTCCCTCCAGAGTATAAATGCACAGTTTCAGCAATTGCTGTTGGAGTTGAGTGGTTTCTAAGGTGACAGGGTCCTGTCTTATTTTCAAGGTAGAATATTTTCATGATCAGCAAAATTCCACCTACAATGCAAGGACCAGCTGTAGTTGTTCTTTCAAGTTCCTATATATAGTATTTCACTTCCCAACACAAATATTAGCTCTATCATTCTCCTGATCACTTGGTGACACAACCTAAATGATATAGGAGCACACTTCAAAATATGCCAAAGTGGCAATAACCACCTTACCTGCTACTGTCACCTTACATGTTTACACATATGTATAACCGAAACTTTCTGTTGACAAAAGGACAGAGGAAGCAAAGTCCGAAACTTAGTTGCTAAACTACCAAGAGAACAGAAAGACAAAGATAGAGACCTTGATTGATAGTCCACTGGCCAAGAGTTGAAATTCCAGGATAAATGCCCTTTGGGTAAGAGTATCTGCCATTGCTAACCTGGCTTTTTATGATTCCAGTCCCACTTGCTTTCGAAATTCATAAGAAGAGAAAGTTGTAACTCAATGAAACCTGGACAAGACACCAATTACAACATTCATGAAGCACATTGGAGGTGTGAATTTCATTCCAAAATGTGAATGACGCTGAAATAGCACAGCAATTCCTCATTCAGCCACTGGGTGGTGTATCCAAATATTATCAGGAATCTGATCTTCAATCTTTTTGTACCTTGGAGCAGTCCTATCAGACAGCCAGATAATGCCCACAATATTTCACCTTTAAGAGGTTATCTGGTTTGTCACTAAAGCGTGTATAAAACCATTTCCTTTGAATACTGCACATCCTTCTAAATCAGTGAAAACTATAAAATTAAATGGTTAACAGGCAAAATTCTACTAAGTGTCAGGCTGGATCCTGGTTCTGTGCTGAGTTAACTGATCTAAGTGGTATCAGCAGTAGGATGTGATAATTGGCTTCAGTGACTCTGGGCAATGGATTGGAAACATCCAGTCTTAGTTGCTATCCAATAACTTTAGTTGAAATAATAATGTCTGTGTCTGTGAGTGAGAGGCATGTCTCTGAGTGAGAGGCATGCCTGTGCACTTCATCTGAGAAGAGGGCTAGAATCATTGCTGTCTGCAGTCAGTCAGCGCTGCAGTCAGTCTTCAGGACTCCTGAAGAAGGGCTTATGCCCGAAACGTCGATTCTCCTGTTCCTTGGATGCTGCCTGACCTGCTGTGCTTTTCCAGCAACACATTTTCAGCTCTGATCTCCAGCATCTGCAGTCCTCACTTTCTCCTTGCAGTCAGTCAGCCCACTGATCACCTGTATTCAAGTTCACATGTAAAATTCAGGTACTTGAGCAGATTCTAGAGGATCGCTTGTGCCATATCACAGTAAAGTTTCAGAATTTTCCAGAGAGAGGAGGAGATAAACAAGTAAAAAAGACTGTAAAGTCAGCCAAAGTAAGCATACTTTTAAAAATTCTTGTTTATTGGGTCAGTCAGTGCGGATGGAGACTCTGGCACACACAGATGTACCAACTCTTTGAAAGTGCCATCCAATCAATCCCACTGTCTTGGTTTTCTCCCTGAAAATATTTCCATTTCAAGTATGGACCGTATCCAAATCACTTTTCAAAGTGAAGCAAACATTCTGATGTATTGTTAATTATTTTGGATAGTTCACAATTCTTTTCTAATTTCTTTTGGGTGGAGGAGGTGGTATACATTTCGAGGATGTCAAGGATTTAGGATTTACAAGCCAACGACTTTCTGGAAAGTTCAGTGTAGTTTCTGCTAAGATTCTTAGCGACAGAGAGGAGAAGTGTTAGAAGTGTCATCTCTGCTTAGTCACATAACCTCAATTAGGGCAGTGATACAGGTGCTCCAGTTGTGGTCAATGGCTTCAGGAAAGCCTTGGGAGGAGGAGGGAGATTCCGTTTCTGCCCAGAATCCAATAATCTCTGGGAGATGTGAAATTTGCAAAAGCTTTGATGAGCCACATAATTAAATAGCCCACTAACATTCACCGTCAGGAAACATGACAAATGGACAACTTGGGTGAACTATCAGCACAGAGGTGGTGTTGTTGAATATAAAGGCAGACTAATAAATGTATTCAAAATTAAGTCTCTTTTGAGTCCCAATTCTGTGGCAGATGTTTTAACGAGGGAAGCGAACTGGATGGAACTTGCCTGGGGTTAGATGGCAGAGGTGGGGTCAGGTGTGCATGTAGAGATTCGTACAAAATGCAACTGGAATGATCAAGGATTGCAAATGGAATATGGTAACTTCAAATGCAAGTAGCTTGGCGAGATGAAATGGAAAGCCAAGAATTAGGTTTCTGCACCACCAGCATCATGCACCAAAGCCCATTTTCCACTCTCTCCCTTTCAGCACTCCAGACGAACTGTTCTATTCACAACATAATGGTGCAGTCCTGAATAATACTCTATCATCATTCAATGTAAACCTGGGAGATGCCTCATTACCAGCCCTTCCACTGGCTAGCTGCATTATCTCCCATCCCTACTTCTATTGGATCAGTCCAGACTTACAGGTAAAGTACTGCTGTGGTTCCTCACTGTCTTCTGCAGGGTTACTGACCAGGAGACCCTGCTGTGGTTCCTCACTGTCTTCTGCAGAATTACTGACCAGGAGACCCTGCTGTGGTTCCCCACTGCCTTCTGCAGGGTTACTGACCAGGAGACCCTGCTGTGGTTCCTCACTGCCTTCTGCAGGGTTACTGACCAGGAGACCCTGCTGTGGTTCCCCACTGCCTTCTGCAGGGTTACTGACCAGGAGATCCTGCTGTGGTTCCCCACTGCCTTCTGCAGGGTTACTGAGCATGGGACTTTGCTGCTTTTCTTTTCTTTTGTTATTGTCTTACTCATGTTTCTTTCTTGCTTTTTATTTTGGATGATAGCTGTTCATCTTTCTTCTGCACTCTCCTCCCCTCGGCACATCTTTTGTTTCTTTACTTATCTCACCATTAACTTCTTTTAATCTTTCATTAGTTTAATTCATTTCACCTCTCCCATGTTTCACCCTATCACAGACTTGTCCATTTCTTCTTTTCCCCACACTCACCCCATTCACCTGTTTAAAACTTTTTCCCAATTCTGACTTAAACGGAATAGACCTGAAACATTAAGTCAGTTCCTGTCTCCATGGATGCTGTCTGACCAACTGAGTATTTTCACAAATCTGTTTCTCTTTCAGTTTTCCAGCACCTATCGTATTTTGGTCTAGTTTTTCCACCGATGTGTCTCCTGTCCCTGGGGAAAACATCTCTTGGTCCATTTTGTTCTTGAACATAAATTTTTAAACATTCAGCATTACAGTCTCCAAGTTGCCTACAAGTGAGAGAGTGGGTGTTTACGATGGGCCAATGCATAAGCACAAACTTACCTTGGCGCAAACCTTGGAAAAACTGTGCCCCTACCTGCTGCTGTTTTAGTGAGCAAGGACAGCAAGTGGGGTTGAACCAAGTGACCAGAAAATCTCAGGGCACAAACATTACTGCAGCTCATCATGAAACACCGGCTAAATAAAACACACTTTCAAGACTATTTAAACAAGCATTACGTTGTATCCTGTACAGCATGGTAACCTGAGTTGATTAAATAAATGATTATTCAATAGAGGTTTCTAAGCTAGTTGGAGGTGTTGCTATTCTAAATAACAAAATTGAAGCTGTGTGCCACTTATGCTGTTAATACCACGCAATGTTGGATTTGAAACAGTACCTAACTCACAAAGTATCAAAATCTCTTTAACGGTGACAGAAATACTTTTCAGAAAGTGGTAAAGTGGAAGAACAAACAAAGTGGAGAGTAAAAGAGAGACTGGTGTTAAAACACATGTGGGTTTGATTTCCTCTGCGTGCTATTTTAATGCTGCAGCGAACAGCATTGCTAAAATTCCTGCCTGTCTATATTAACTGAAGGGTTAATCAATAGTTCAGCTGCAAACTCATTCAGATCATTTTTTACCTGTAGAACTCTTATAAATTGACAATAACCTTTACCAGGACAGCACCTACCAAAAGTTACCACCCTACCCAATTGTAATTCACCAATGCTTGTGACTGTTGGAGGGGTATTGGATGAAGGCAGTGGTTGGGGTAGGCTTCGTATTGTGAATGGGAACAAACAACGGAGAGACTGTGCGGTCACCAACTTTCTCATTGTCCAGAAGACACTGAGGTCTCTGCCGCACTGCTGTTAGCTGCAAAACATTTCTCTGCATCTTCAACATCCACTAAAAGGTCTATTTAAAGGTTTACACCTCACAGCTTCCAGCTGCTGTTGCCACTTCAGATTGATACTTTGTTCAACAATTAATTTTCTCCTGAAGCTTAAATAATCATAAAGTTACAGAGGGAGGAGTGCAGTTGAAGAAGACTCTCTAATTCAGTCATGAAAGGTCTTACTTCTGAAAAATCCTGCATCCTTCACGGAATTACATCATAAGACAACCCTCTCCCAGCTCCCTCTCTCTCTCTGCACTGTGGAACTCCAGAGGTCCATGTCTGAAATTCTTGAAGTCTTCCTCTGTCACACAATCTCTAAGGAGACACACAAGCCCCAGTGAACAATCATTTGGGTGTTTGGGGATGAAAATATCCATTGAAACATCTGTTCTCAATCCCCACCTAGATGAATGGCACTCGAAAGGAAGCACAATGCGTATGCCAAAAATGCTGCAGTGACATGAGAGACAACAGACGCCACAGCCTGCAGTCAAAATGGGAAGAAAGGGAGTAGCTGTCAGTCGGGATAAGGCCGAATACTATTGAAAGCCGAGACTGAGGGAGACAGTAATTCAGTGTACATTCCCTGAAACAATGGTTTTCAGATTCTTTGGATCAGTCTTTCAACACGTACATTTTTTCAAGATTCAATGTTGCATTCCTTTTTCTTTCTGAAGGAAACAAGGAATCAACACTAAGGAGAGAAAAAAAAACAGAATTTTAAAAATTATAAAGCTGCAGAAACACACCTCCGAAGTGGCGAATTTGTGGAATTCCTTACCACAGAGGGCTGTCGAAGCTGGGTCGTTAAGTATATTCAATGCTGAGGCAGACGGATTTTTAATCAGTAAGGGAATCAAGGGTTATGAGAAAAAGGCAGGAAAGTGGAGCTGAGGATTATCAGACCAGCAACTATCTAATCAAATTGTGAAACAAATTCAATGAGTTTAATGGCCTGCTTCTACTCCTTTATCTTATGGTTTTTCATCTTTCTCTGTAATTTATTCCCATGTTGGGACGGTTTTCTTACTGGGGATGCTATTCTAACTTGCTGAAATGTTCTGGCACCATAAACCAGTAGCTAATTTACCATTGCTTGAACCGAGACATTGAATGCCAGTACAAGGGGTACATCAAAAACAGCAACATATGCAGACTTTCCAGCAAAGGTCTGTAAAACAATTAAAGGCAGATTAAAGTTGCAGCTGCACCAAGGTGTATGTACACCAATGAGCTCATCAGATATAGGAGCAGGATTAGGCCATTCGGCTCATCACATCTGCATCACCATTCGATCATGGCTGATATATCTCTCAATCCCATTCTCCTGCCTTCTCCTCTTGATCCCCCTATTAACCAAGAACCTATCTATCTCTATCTGAAATAGACTCAATGATCTGCCTCTACAGCCTTCTAAGGCAATGAATTCCACAGATTCACCAGCTGCTGGCTGCAGAAATTCTTCCTCTGTTCTAAAGGGTTGTCCCTTCACTCTGAGGCTGTTCACTTGGGTCCAAGTCTCTCCTACTAGTGGAAGGTCCTTCTCCATGTCCACTCTATCCAAGCCTCTCCGTCTTCTCTAAGTTTCAATGAGATCCCCCTGCGCATCCTTCTGAACTATCGAGTTCAGACCCAATTGCTCTTCATAATGACAAGCCCTTCATTCTCGAAATCACTCTTGTAAGTTTCCTCTGAACTCCCTCCAATGCCATCACATCCTTCTTTAGAATCCAAAACTGCTCACAATATTCCAAATATGCTCTGATCAGAATGTAATACAGCCTCAGCAGAACATCTCTGTTGTATTCCAGTCCTCTTGAAATTAATGTTAACAATGCATTTGCCCTCCTAACTGCCAAGTGACCCTGCATGTTAACCTTAAGAGAATCCTGAACTAGGATTTCCAAAGTCCCTTTGTGCTTCAGATTTCCAAAACCTTTCCTCAGTTAGAAAATAGTCTACACCTCTATTCTGGGAGTAAGTGAGGACTGCAGGTTCCTGATGAAGGGCTTATACGCGAAACATCGACTCTCCTGCTCCTCAGATGTTGCCCGATCTGCTGTGCTTTTCCAGCGCCACACTTTTTGACGCTACACCTCTGTTCTTACTACCAAAGTGCATAATGTCACACTACGCTGCATTGTATTCCACCACTTCTTTGTCCCCTCTCCTCGCATGTCCAAGCAGACACCCTGCTTCCTCAACACTGCCTCTCCCTCCACCTACCGTTGTGTAAACTTAACAACAATGCCCTCAGTTCCTTTATCCAGATTGCTAATGTATAACTGAATAGGTGTGGCCCCAATATTGACCCCTGTGGATCTCCACTAGTCACTGGCTGCCATCTTGAAATGGACTCCTTTATCCCCACTCCCTGCCTTCTGCCACTCAGCCAATCTTCTACCCATGTCACACACCCACAATATGCAAACATCAGTGTCACTGTGTGCTAAATTTCTACCATTCCTGATGTTGCAGAGGATGGATCTGGCCATATCGCTGCAGAATGCTCTAAGTCAAAGTAATTTTGCAGAATACCTCATCCGAGAACTTCCAATAGACACCAAGATATAGTTTGGCTGGTGGTGAGGAGGGCAGTGTCTGTCAGATCTTTCTTGCACACCTGGACTTTCTGCACCAGTATATGCTGCCCTCAAGGTGGCTGCAGAGATGAAGAGACCATTGCGCATCTCTGTTTCGGAATCTGCCTTTCGAAAGAAGATCTGGAGAGAGAGAGAGGTAGTGGGTTTAGATCAGATTTGCCCTGAGCAGCTCCCTGACACAGCACTCTGTGCCCTGTGTGATGAGACAAATATCGAGGACCTGGAAGACCATCGACTCAGTGGAAGCCTCTGCCTGGAAGTTGCTGGCCTTCCAATGCAAGCAGTTGACTGGGTGTTCCAGGCCAGCATATTCCAAGGACTGGGACAGTGCTGGGAAACACACTAAAGCAGCCACCAAGGCACAGTTGGGAAAGTTCTCCATTGAGGCCTTTCTGCCATAATATACCCAGGGTCTGTTAACATATAGAAGCACCTGTTCAGGGATGTAAATAGTTTCTTGTCATATTTGGTAAACATACCAACTTTTGCATTTGGATTGAGGCAGCTAACAGTGCAAACACTCAAATGAGAAATGTGATAATGTTTCTGTTTTTCCTGTAATCAGTGGCTTGAACTGTTTTACATTTATTTGTAGAAAACTTATGAATAAAACATGTTTTTGCCAAAAACAATTATAGAAAATCCTTGGCAGATCAGATGGCATCTGTGGTGAGAGTGGTTTCTCGCAGGTACAATGACAGTGTCACAACATGTCAGAACAGGTTGACTCAAAATACTTGGTTAACGATCTTGCATAATGGTAGTGTTCTCATCTCTGAGGCAGGTGGCTCAAGTCACACCTACTCAGAGGTGTGTCACAGCGTGTCCAAACAGGCTGATTAACGCTAAGGCCCTGAGGGACATTGGCAGGTTGGCTGTGGAGAGAGCCTTTCTTGTTATGGGAGAATCTAGAACTAGGTCACCATTTGAAGATAATAGGTCAGCCATTTAAAACAGAGTTGACGCAATTTTCTTTCTCACGAGAATGATGAAATTTTGGAACTCTCTTTCTGAAAAGGTGATAAAAGTGGAATCCTTCAGTACTTTTAAGCCAGACATGGATAGATCACTGATCCTTCACTTCAGACCCTATCACTGGGTCAAAATCCTGAAGCTCAGTTACTAACAGCATTATGGGCTTACCCATGCCTCAGCAACTGCAGCAGTTCAAGAGGGAAGCTCACTTCACTATCACCTCCTCTTTGGCAATTTGTGATGTGACATAAATGCTGGCCCAACATACACAAGGTGGATTGGGTGAAAGCATACCATCATCTTCCCTGACCTCAAACCAAACGTGGGCCACAACCTTTGCAATGGCTGTCCCAACTGTGGCTTCACCTATTCCCATGTTTGCTAACTGCAGTTGCCTCCACTTGAGTGTTTCACTCCAGAAATCCAATCCGTTCACACTTTAAAAGCCGTTAGTTGCAGAGATACACATTACAAGCACATACCATCTACTCTAACTAAATATCACTAATCTAACCAGCCCAGTTTCAGCCTGTTCTAATGCACAAATGACTCCCCAGTTAATGTCCACCACCTGAACACAATTATCAGAGTGCAACGTGTCAGGAAAGAAAGACTGAAGTGTGCCAGTGAATGTGATGCAATGTGTTTCAATGATGTAGGTGCCATGGTTTAATAGCTGGTATTGCTTGCATGGTGTGAGGCTTGCAGCAATGATCAGTACGTGAGGGTGGAGGTATAAACATAATATATGACTCAAGTTTGACAGAGACAAATTCGTAGTAAGTGAATTGATGTTTGTAAATTATGCAATGCCAAGGGTGTCATTAGAAGGTATTAGAACGTATCATTAATAGAGAGACATTGGCCGAGTAGTATTATTGCTGGACTGTTAATCCAGAGACCCAGGTAATGGTCTGGGGACTGGGGTTTGAAACCCGTCATGGTAGAATTTGAATTTAATTTTTTAAAAATCTGGAATAAACACTATAATGATGACCATGAATCCACTGTCGATTGTTGGAAAATCCCATCTGGTTCATTAATATCCCTTACCTGATCTGGGCTACATGTGACTCCAGACTCACAGCTCTGGGATGGTAAGAGGGCAATTAAGGAGGATCCCGTCCTCTGGGCTGGGCAATAAATATTGGCCTAGCCAGTGACACCCTTATCCCAAGAATGAATTAAAAGGGGGTGAATTCTGTTAGCTTGGTCACTAACTTGAGGTCATTAAACTTCTTTCAATGCTGCATTGACCTCCATGCTTTCTATTCCCATTCCCTTCAAAGAGCTTAACCTGCAGAGCCTTTTGGCCCTTTTTGGCAAGAGGACATCTTCCCACACGTCCACCCCCTGCTCGGGTATCTGAAAATCTGGGTGCCTGATCTCTTGCTATTGGTCAGATACTCTTCCACAATGACTTTGAGTACCTGCCAGAACATTCAGGATGCCTTTAAATTGAACTAGCATTGCACAAACTTCAGGCCCCCTGCTGAAATGTCAATGATTAGGACAAAATATATTAATGCGCAGTTGGACATGACTGTCATTTAAATTAACAGGCAAAATTATGTTTGCTTGCTGCCTGCATTACTTTGAGTGGGCAGAGGTTAATCATGCATTGTGAGCTTTCACTCATTTTCAGGGGCTATGGAATTTTTAAGACAATTAAAAGATTGTACCTCTGAATTCAGGTATGATTACAGAACATTGTTTCACATTGATCTGTTTTTGACAGGTATTAAGGCATGACAGGTTATTACTGCCAAATATATAGGTGTGTTTGTAATTTTTTTTTGTATTTTCATTACCACCATGACCTGGTGAGAAGCTGTCATGGTGACTGTATATCAAAAGATTGTTTATGCAGAATGTGGAAATTAAAATCAACAGAAGATTTATGCACACTATAAATGCTGAACAACAATGCATAGTGGAGGCAGAAAATATCCAATTAGGTGAAAGGAGGAAAGCAAAATTCAATACCTTGACTTGGACAACAAGCCCAATGCAATACACTCAAGAGAAGTTCATGATAAAAGATAGAGCTGCCTACTTCTCCATTTCTGCAATTTACCCATTGCAATACCTTTTGGTGTTGCTTGAGAATGCTGTGACCACCATCAATGTGATCACTGCGTGAGGGTAATGTCACAGGAAGGAAGAAGAACAGTTTTCTCATTACACCATCCACAGTTGTAACTTTCAAAGAGACTGGGGGATTTTACTGGAAATGAAATACCTTCTTCGACAGGAAACTAGAGGGAGGAAGAAATGATACATCTATGTATTATGATACATGTGCGCTGTAAAATAAAATAGTTTGAAAGTCATTCAAATTATAATTTACACAGAAATCTGAGGGCATCATGGAACACTTGTCACTTATGACCAACTAAACCAATTGATCATTTTCAGTTGAGCGGTTTTAAAAGCAATAGAGATGTCTACTAACAGGACTGCAGATGGTTGCAAGCTGAGATTGGTAACTGCTCATGATTTCACTTGATCATCAAGCAGTATGCAGAAGGAAATATATCAGTCTTTTACTTTAAAAAATATCAGACAGGGAAACAGGAGTTAAAAAATGCTGAAAATGCACAGCATAGCACACCATCTCAAACCAAATACTAACACAACACACCAAATCAAAACACACAATAGCATGACACACCAAATCAAACCACACGATAACACACATCAAATCAAACCACACAAATCACAACAGACCAAATAAAACCATAAAACACCACACCACGCCAAATCAAACCACATAATAGCACGACACACTGAATCAAATCACACAAAGCGCACAGCCCACCCAACCATGGAAAGCGAAGTCAAACCAGGGGACAGTACAGCACACCAAATCGAACCAAGGATCAGCACAGCCCACCAAATGCAAAACCATGAAATAGTACAGCATATCAAACACAACCATGGAATGGCACAGCACAACAAATCAAACCACCATATGGCACAGCACATCAAATTGAACCATTGACTCGCGCGGCACATTAAATCAAACCACACAACAGAGCAGCACACCAAATCAAAACACTCAACTATACAACTGACCAATCAAACTACACAAGAAGCACAATTCCCCCAAATAAACAACAACAAGCAAAGTCAAACCATGGAGCAGCACTGCATGCCAAATCAAACCATGGAATGGCACAACATACCAAATCAAACCATACAGCTGTACTCGTACTCCAAATCAGACCACTGGATGGCACAGCACGGCAAACCAAACCATGAGACATGAATGTACACCAAATCAAATCACACAGTGCTTGGCTCACTCAATAAAACCACAAGAAAATGCAACATCGACCACATCAAACCCGTATAGTGCAACACAGCAATCAAACCATGCAAGAGCACACTTCACCAAATTAACCCAGGGAACAACATGAGATCTTAAACAAAAGATATATAGAGCTTGCCACAATTCAACTCAATGATTTCACCGGTTTCCTCATTTCCTCTCCCCTCACGTTATCTCAGTCCCAAGCCTCCAACTCGGCACCGCCCTCTTGATCTATCCATCATCTTTCCCATCTATCCACTCCACCCTCCTCTCTGACCTATCACCGTCTCCCCCACCTTCAAGTACTTATTGCATTCCCAACTACCTTCCCCTCAGCCCCAACCCCCCCCTCCCATTTATCTCTCAGTCTCCCTGGCCCACAAGCCTCATTCTTGATGAAAAGCATATGCCCGAAACATCGACTCTCCTGCTCCTTGGATGCTGCCTGATCTGCTATGCTTTTCCAGCACCACACTCTCGACTTTGGTCCCAGCAACTGCAGTCCTCACTTTCTAACAAGTCAACTGAACACGTTCAGAAGATAATCAAGCAAAGATAACTAACATTTGCCGTAGCATAATACAAATTCTTGCCACTTGAGATAACTCTGTTCATTCCAGGTTCATAACTGCCACTACATAATTATGACTGTGATAAAACAATAAACTCAAAACCAGTGGTTCAATTTTGGAAGGCTAGAGTACCCCCACATTTGCTTGCCTTCCCATGGCATAGGGTTCAAATGTGATCAGCCACCTCTGTCATTCCATCAGTGCGACTGTTGATACCAAATTAAAACTTATCCTCAACTAATATTTATATAATGAAAAAAACTTGAAGGGTTGCTGGTCTCCAAACATTAATTCTGATTTCTCTCCGCAGATACTGCCAGACTTGCTGAGATTTTCCAGCAATTTCTGTTTTTGATTCACATCTATGAATCTTTTAAAACTATGAATAGGAGTTAAAAATGGACAGGATCTCTTTCCCTGTTAGTGCAAGACTTGTTAAATTAATTACAACACCATAACAGCTGACCTGGGTGATGTCAGACATAACTCAACAAGACACAGAACACAATGCCAAACTCTCCTGGTCAGATAGTTTGCGCCACAAGATGAAGTCTATTTCCAGCGAAACATCAATTGTTCTGCCTTTAAAAAAAAAGCCATCAGGATAAGAGTGGACACTGAGAGGCTACATTTATCACACACACTTAGTTACCCAATGGCATTAAGAGTGAAGCATTTCATGTGAGACTGCAATCAGTTATAGGCCAAACTGAAAAATAGTGGTATTCCCCTTCCTGAAAGATATTGGGAGCCTGTTCCCTTTGTTGTGATTGAACAAGACCAGCCAGATTAACCTAATTGATTATGAGTTCTTTGATTTAAGCTGTAAATCTGGTCCAATGAGGGAGCCCTGGCTGACAGATAAGAACAGGACTGTCGCCCTCCCCTTCATTGTTTGATCACGCAGCATTGCCCTTTGAGGTGAAGGGCATTGCTTGTCACTGGCCATTCCGGTGTTTCTTTTCTTCCTGGTGGTGGAAACTGAAGAAAGATTTGTGCACCTTGTGTCTCTCACTGTGTCTCACACCTGCACACACAATGTGGGTGCAGGGGAAAAAATAAGCACTTACCGCAGTTAGGTGATAGTGTGGGGATAATAAAAAAAGACATAAAAGAAAAAAAGGAAAAGAAAAAGAAAGAACAGGACTGTCAGGCATCCTGTTCAATCTGCGAGCTGGCTCTGAGGGAAGTGGATCAGTGTCAAAGTCTCTCCACGTGTAAATAAGGATGACTTGATGATGGGATACCGGTTGCCATGGACTTCAATAGCAACAAGAGAAAAACAAGCTCTTGAAGAAATTTCCTTACAACAGTCATATTTGAGTTGGGATAAGCATTTCTGGCATCATGCCATTATTTGGGATGCATGACATATTCGATCCTGCCATCGAAAACTGGGCCCAGTATCTGGAAAGAATGCATTGTCTTCTGGGCAATTGACATTAGGGCAGATGAAAAGTATAATGTTTGAAATGATGTCAGCCAGGTGGATCTTATAGAATATGAGTTTCCTGAGTGATGCTATTAACCTGGTCTAATCAGGGAGTCATAGCTGACAGATATAAACAGGAGTGTCATGGGTCTGCTCCTGGGCCTGTTCAAACTGGCCATAAACAGGTCCAGGTAGCGGGGATCATTCTCTTCTGTGGTTACGTTCGAGCCTGGGTCTCTGGAGAAGGAGCATGCGCTGTCCACCAACACCCTTGAGAGAGGTGGGAGCTGCAGGGAGTGGAGTGCATTATTTCCCCTTCCAACTCTATTTTGATTTAACCCCTGCCCTCCCCTTCACTGTTTGATCATGCAGTCTTGCCCTTTGAGGTGAAGGGCATTGCTTGTCACTGGCCACTCGGGTGTTTCTTTTCTTCCTGGTGGTGGAAACTGAATAAAGATTCGTGCACCTTGTGTCTTTCACTGTGTCTCACACCTGCACACACGCGACAAAAAAAGAGAGTGTCAGAGGCTATGCTCACTCTAGGAACTGAGTCTGTGCGAGCTGGATTAGTGTCATATACTGTGCATATGTAACTAAAGGATGACTTGGTGATGGAATACCGGCTTTTGTAGAATTATTTCAAAAAGCAATGAGTAATCTTCCCATTGCTTGTGGACCTGCAGCTTTTTTTGGTTATTAGGAGTCTAACTTTCCCTGTGACATCAGATATTAAAGCCTTTCAAGAATTGATGGATTTAATTAAGGAATATTATAACTTCAACCCTCCGCCAATTCTGAAACACTATTGATTTTACTTAGCAATTTGAGGACAAGGGCAATCTGTATCCAGATTTTTGATGAAGTTAAAATGACTGCAGAGGCATGTAATTTTGATTTATCCTTAATGAGATGGTGAGAGACTGTTTGGTATGTGGGATTAATGATGTAACCATGCAAAAGTACCTACTAGCTGAAGCCCAAGTGGACTTCAAATAGGCACTAGAATTGGCTTTATCATTGGAAAATGTGGCAAGTGGAGCATATGAGTTGTAGGGTATCCCGATGGAAGTGGACACCCTCACCAGTCTGACTGAGCTTGAGGAATTCCACTTGAATGAAGACAATTGCATTACTTCACTCAAGACATATCCTTAACAGAGGGACTCTCGGTCAGCCCACAGCAAAGTCCCAAAACAAAGCCAAGCCTCAACCAAACAGTTAAAAGTCTCTTCAGGATCCGGGCCAGCAAGACATTGAATGTAGAGCTGAGACAGCAAAAGAATCCCATTCGACCTAAATTAAATAGGCCAATATCCAGGAGAGTGTACATCCTGGAAAGTCCACCTATGTCTGTTTTGGAACAGTTAAATTGCTTAGCAACATCCAAATCAAAGCCAATCAAAATAAATGGCTGGTTAAATGGTCACCTGGGTTATAACGGAGGTTGATACCAGGACGGCTGTTTGCTCAAAACCTTAGCTAGACTGAGAACCTATACCAGCGAATCTTTACAGATTAAGGGTACAACTTTGATTTCAGTCCCTGATGAGAAACAACTGGTTAATTTATCACTGATTATAGTCAAAGGCTTGGGCCTAAGCTTGATGGAGCGAAATTGGTTGAGCAAGATTCACCTGGATTGGCTCAAAATATTTTGATTAGAAAATGGCTTCCTGAGTGAGGTCTAAATTAAATACCCAGAAGCTTTTCAGGAAGCTGTAGGGACTATCAAAGGAGCAAAGGCTACCTTGCATGAAGCAATTCCATGATTCTTCAAGGTCTGCTGAGTGCCATTTGCCTAAGTCAACTTCTAACATTGAGGAGGTAGTGGAGCTGTCCTTTACGAAGCTGGACATGAGCCATGTGTACTTGCACTTGTTGTCAGATGAGGATTCCTAGAAATATGCTACAATTAAAACCAATAAGGGTTTGTACCAATATAGGAGACTGCCATTTCGGGTATTGTCAGCCTGTGTAATTTTTCAGCAGACTAAGGAGAACATTTTACAAGGTCTGCCCCAAGTTGCTATTTATCTGGATGACGTGATAATAACTGGGAAGACCAATAAGGAGCACTTAGAGAACTTGGACATAGCTCTTAGACATTTCTTCGAGGTGGGTGTACACCATAGATGGGGAAAACATGTGTCCAGGCACCCCAAGTGATCTATTTGGGCTCCAGAGTTGACAAGACCAGGTTACACATGTTGGAAATCAAAGTGAGGGCAATCAAAGGTGCCCTGGCTCCCACATTTGTAATGGAGCTCAGGTCTTTCCTGGGGTTGGTGAACTATTATGAAAAGTTCATACATAACCTGGCACCTTTGCATCAACTCTTGAAAGGGTCAGCCTTAGAAATGGTCACGTAGCCAAAGCATAGCTTTCAGGGAAGTGAAGAAACAGCTATCCTCCTCAAAGGTCTTGGCACACTATGATCCTAAACAAGATGTAGTATTGATGTAGTATTCACCCTCGGAACGCGCAGCCCTCCACTCCCTCCGTTGCAACCCCAACCTCACTATGAAACCAGCAGACAAGGGAGGCGCAGTAGTAGTTTGGCGCACCGACTTTTACACTGCTGAGGCCAAACGCCAGCTCGCAGATACCTCACTCCCTCTGTTGCAACCCCAACCTCACTATCAAACCAGCAGACAAGGGAGGCGCGGTAGTAGTTTGGCGCACCGACTTTTACACTGCTGAGGCCAAACGCCAGCTCGCAGATACCTCCTCCTACTGCCCCCTTGACCATGACCCCACCCCCCCACCACCAAACCATCATCTCCCAGACCATCCATAACCTCATCACCTCAGGGGATCTCCCATCCACCGCCTCCAACCTCATAGTCCCACAACCCCACACCGCCTGCTTCTACCTCCTGCCCAAAATCCACAAACCTGACTGCCCCGGCCGACCCATTGTCTCC
>NC_057720.1:83429436-83456925 GCF_004010195.1 Chiloscyllium plagiosum | reverse complement strand
TCTCAGTCAAATCCATTGAATTCAGCACCGCCTTCCTAACCAGCAATCTTCTTCCCGACCTCTCCGCCCCCACCCCAGTCTGACCTATCACCCTCACCTTGACCTCTTTCCACCTATCACATTTCCGACGCCCCTCCCCCAAGTCCCTCCTCCCTACCTTTTATCTTAGCCTGCTGGACAAACTTTCCTCATTCCTGAAGAAGAGCTTATGCCCGAAACATCGATTCTCCTGTTCCCTGGATGCTGCCTGACCTGCTGCACTTTTCCAGCAACACATTTTCAGCTCTGATCTCCAGCATCTGCAGACCTCACTTTCTCCTGTAGTATTGACATGCCAAGCCTCCCTATATGGCACTGGGGTAGTATTCATTTAAATGGGGTGGCATGGTGGCTCTGATTAGCACTGCTGTCTCACAGCGTCAGGGAACCAGGTTCAATTCCCGCTTCATGTGACTGTGCGGAGTTTGCACATTCTCCCTGTGTCTGCGTGGGTTTCCTCCGGGTGCTCCGGTTTCCTCCCACAGTCCAAAGATGTGCAGGTCAGGTGAATTGGCCGTGCTAAATTGCCCATAGTGATAGGTGCATTAGTCAGGGGTAAATATAGGCTAGGGGAATGGGTCTGGGTGGGTTACTTTTTGGAGGGTCGGTGTGGACTTATTGGGTCGAAGGTCCTGTTTCCACACTATAGGGAATCTAATCTAAACAGATGGCCCCAATGCAGAGCAACGCCCAATAGCGTATGCATCCAGGACTTTGACTGATGCAGAGGGTAAATATGCCCAGCTAAAAAAGGAGGGTTTGGTGGTCATATGTGGAGTCAGGAAATTCCACCAATACCTTTACAGATGTAAATTTGTAATAACTGCTAGGTTTAATTAAAGGGGACAAAGTGGGGCCACCAATAGCATCAGGCCGAATTCAGCAGTGAGCTCAGTGCGTATAATGACAAGTTGGAACACCATTCAGGAGGTCAAGGAGCACATGCAGATGCATTGAATTGCCTCCCGCTGGTAAATACATCGCCATTGGTACCACCACTGGAAGAGTCGTGTTCATTTTAAATTTTCTGGACACACTGCTAGTCACAGCAGACAAGATCAGAGTTTGGACACAGAAAGATCTGGTCCTAGCGAAACTGAAACAGCTGATGGTGACGGGGGAAACCAAAGGGTTGTCACAACCAGAACTAAAAGTTTTTTGGACTCGGTGAGGCCAGATCACAGTAGAGAATGGCAAATTTCTTGGCGTATACCTGGTGGAGAATCTCAACTGGACCCTCAACTTCAGCTCCATAGCCGAGAAAGCCCAGCAGCACCTCTATTTGCTGCGCAGGCTGAGGAAAGCCCACCACCCACCCTGTGCGCTCATCACATTCTACAGAGGGGTCATTGAGAGTACCCTGAGCTGCTGCATCACTGCCTGGTTCGGGAATTGCACCGTCTCGGATCATAAGGTCCTACAACGGATAGTGAGGACAGCTGAGAGGATCATTGGGGTCTCTCTACCCTCCATTACAAAGTTAAAAATCACACAACACCAGGTGACAGTCCAACAGGTTTAATTGGAAGCACTGCTCCTTCATCAGGTGGTTATGGAGTATAAGATTGTAAGACACAGAATTTATAGCATAAGTTTATAGAGTGATGTAACTGAAGTTATACATTGAAAAAGACCTGGATTGTTTGTTAAATCTCTCATCTGTTCGGATGACCGTGTTGATTTCAATTCTTTCATATGTAAATTGCAAAACTTTTTATAAAAGTTACGTTCTCAAGTGAACTTTAACAATTGGTGTCATGTCGGCCCAGATAAAACACTGAAGGTGCTAACTGCCCTATGTGAGACTGTCTGTGCCACAATGGTCAGACTGATTCTAATCTGAAAAACGGATTTACAGAATCGTACATGGATTCATGCAGTTTTTGAGCAAAGTAAAATGTAATTCTGAATTAGCAGAATTACATAAGCGCAGAATTCCACAGTGCTCCGAAAGCTAGTGCTTCCAAATAAACCTGGTGTTGTGTGATTTTTAACTTTGTACACCCCAGTCCAACACCGGCATCTCCAAATCATGCCCTCCATTACAGACATTTACACGACACGCAGCATTCAAAAGGCTAACAGCATTGTGGAAGACCCCACACACCGCTCACTCAAACTCTTCTCCCTCCCGTCATCTGGCAGAAGATACCGGAGCATTCGGTCTCTCGTGGCCAGACTGTGCAACAGCTTCTTTGCCCAAGCCATCAGACTCCTTAAAACAGCATGATTGGACTCTTTCCCATCTGAAATTCTTTGCATGACTTTGAATTGCTGCTAGAAAATACTATTTATCATTCTTTTATTACACTGTAACCTACGTGTTTTGCACTTCTTATGCACTTTATGCCACGTATGTTTGTGTAGCACCCTTGGTCCTGGAGGAACACTGTCTCATTTTTACTGCATCAGTTGTATATAGTAGAAATGACAAATAAAAGGTTATTGGCAGATACTGGCTGAAATCCATCAGGGTCACCGAGGGATTTCCAAAATGGAGATGTTGGCGAGACATTATGCCTGATGGCCAGGTTTGGGTGCAGAAATAGCTGTGTTGGAGGGGCAGTGCCCAGAGTGCCAACAAGTCCAAAGATTATTGCCAGGTGCTCCCCCAAATTCATGGAATGCCTGGGTAAACCCTTTACTCAAGTGCACGGTCATTCCCGTGGTTACTTCAGGGGATGAAGTTTGGTGTAGGAACCATGGGAATGGCCTTGCATGGAGTTGAAATAGTTGTTAAGATGGCTTAGAGAATCCTTGGGTTTATACATAAAGGCATGGAGTATAAAAGCAAGGAAGTGATGCTATCACATTTACAAATCATTGGTTAGAGCACATTTGGAGTGCTGTATTCTGTCTGGGCACCTTATTTACAGAAGAATGTTAAAGCCCTGGAGAGAGTGCAAAGGAGGTTTACTAGAACGATACCAGGAATGAAGGATTTTAGATACAAGGAAAGAGTAGCAAAATTGGATATATGCTCCTTGGAGCAGAGAAAATTAAGAGATGACCTTATAGAGGTGTTCAAAATTATGAATAATTTTGACAGGGTAAAGAAGGATATGCTGTTTCCACTAGTTGGTATGTCAGTAACTTGGGATCACACTTTCAAGATTGTCAGCAAGAGAGTTAGGAGTGAGATGAGGAGAAACTTCTTTACTCAGAGAGTTGTTAGGATTTGGAATGTGCTTCCTGGGGGAATGTTGGAGGTGGATTCCATAGGATGCTTCAAAAGAGAGCTGTATATACATTCGAAAGTGATTAATTTAGAGGGCTCTGGAGATAGGGCTGGAGAATAGGATTAGCTGGTTAGTCCTATGGGAGACTGTACAGGGCTTTAACATCCTTTTATAAATAAGGTGCCCAGACTGAATACAGTACTCCAAATGTTGTGTAACCAATGATTTGTAGATGTGATAGCATCACTTCCTTACTTTTATACTCCATGCTTTTAATTATAAACCCCAGAATTCTATAAGCCTTCTTAACAATTGTTTCAACTTTCCTGGCCACCTTCAACGAATTATGCACTTGAACCCCAAGTTCCCCCTGCTCCTATACTTCCCTCTACGTTGCATCTTTGAACCTATATTGCCTCTTTATCTCACATTTCTCTGCATTGAAATTCATCTGCCAGGTTCTGCCCTTTGGCCAACTTGTCAAAGTCCCTCTGAAATCATTTAGCATCATCCTCCAATTAACTATTCCCACCTAGTTTAGTATCATCTGCAAATTTAGAGATTTTCCCTTAACACCCATCTCCAAAGTATCCATATAAATCATAAAAAGCGAGGGTTCAACACTGATCCCTGGAGAACAGCACTTTCAAGTTGTCTCCAGTCTGAGAAATGCCTATCTGTACCTATATTTTCTATCTTTTAGCTAAAATCTAATCCATGTTGTCAAGGACCAATCAATCTTCCCTATGTAGTATAAAATTCTATGACTGTACATTTCTAAGATTATTTTCCTGTGCCAGTGAAAGGTCATGAATCTGAAAAGTTAATTCTATTGCCCTCTCCAAAGATGCTGCCAGTCCTGTTGAGTATTTCCAACATTTTCAGCAATTTCTATTTCAGATTTTCGATTATCCAATTTTTTTTAATGCCATATTGTTGTAATTTTCATTTATCACCTTTCGTCCTTTCTCCCTTTTCCATTTAAAATCGCCAGGAATTAATGGAAACTGTTTAGTCCTAACTACATTTTGGATCTGCAAACTTCATGCTTTCTACATAGACCCACGAATATCCCCAATCAGTGAGCACTGGATTTCTTTTTCTCTCAAACATGGTTTTTAAAATCCTGGCTTTCTCTAAACATGAACTATGCCTCTCTGTTGCTTGGTAATGTGAGACTCAGAACTGTGTCTCCGATCACTATTAAGTTACTTAAATCTTAAGAAAAGTCATCTCATTTACAGCACATCTCTCATCATTGCTGTCATCTGCTGAGTTTTTAGCTGGTTTGACTGGTTTTCCAACTTGACTGTGAATCACAGAGCTGTAAAGCACACCACTCTTCCCATTGAGACTGCTCCAACTGAATTAGTACAATCAAGTTAGCTCCAATCCTCTGCTTTTTTCACATATTTCATTAAAATCCTGAACATCAGAGATTATACAAATAGGAACAGAGAGTAAACCATTGAGTTTCTCCATCGTTCAATAAAATCACAGCTATGACTATGCTCACTGATCAAAATCTGGAGGTAGAGGGTAGAGCCAGCTTGCTGGATGGGACACAGATGTCAACCTAACACCTCTGGCATGTGCAGTAAACACACTGCATGCTTATTCAACCAATTAACCAGAAAGTGGGTGGGGGCTAATCCTCAGTCTCGTCAAGAGGCGGGGGATGTTGTCAGTCAGGGGATCATAGCTCCATCATTCACTAGCGCAGTCCGCAATTTGCCTTTGACCAGTATTTGAATCTGATGCGCATTCACTCCTCTGCAAACGGGCAAAGAAATGATGGCAAATTAAATGTAGCTGCAGTTTGCAAACACCTGCTTCATGATTTTGCTTCTTCAATGTCTTAGCCCAAGCAGATGAGGATCCTGCAATCTTACCGATCAAGCTGACACCAACTCTCCAGCCACCCAGGACGACTTTCCAACCAATTTCCAGTTGCAGGAAACATCTAGAGAGCAGCATATGGTGACAGGGAACACAGTTTGCAGTGGTTACTATCAGTATCGTATCCAGTGCTCAACAGGGACCCTCTTTTCTCCATATCGCCACTCTCACACAAGGTCACACAGTCCAGGGTTCAACATGGATAGTTATCATCTTGGGCGGCTTATGGTCAGGGAGCATGTCCAACTACATTCCAGGCTGTGGTCAGCAGTCAGTCCAGAGGGCCATCACATGCAATCAGGGAATTGGATGTCAGCCAGGGGACTGCAAACATAATGTTTGGGGTTTGTCTGGCCTTTCATACCTTGGGGCTCCTTGTTGAAGTCAGCCAGAGATGTTGGTTGAATACTTTGAATACTGTGATTGTTAAGAAAGGTACAAGGTGGGGCTGTAGGACCAATACAGGAGCATTTCCAAAACAAGTGGGGCAGTCAAGGCTGGGCTGGAAAGCAGTAGCACATAGAATCATAGAATCCCTACAGTGTAGAAACAGGCACCGATCCTCTGAAGAGTAATCCACCCACACCCTTTGCCCAACCTTTTATTTACCCCTGACTTATCCTCAGAGTGCCAGGGACCTGGTTTGAATCCAGCCTCGAGTGACTGTCTGTGTGGAGTTTACACATTCTCCCTGTGACTGCGTGGGTTTATTCTGGGTGCTCGAGTTTCCTCCCACAATCTGAGAATGTGCAGGTTAAGTGAATTGGCTGTGCTAAGTTGCCCCATGTTGTTCAGGGATGGTAAAGTGGGGACAAGGATCCTGACTAGGCCCATGATGGAGCAGGTGATTGGACTACTGAAGATATGGTTCAACTATTTGGATTGGTCTGGCATGTGGGTGGGTGTGCTTCAATGCAGTCTGGAAAGGGTGTGTCACATTATCCTGGTGTCCTGTGTTCTGCAGGCAATGAGGCAATGTGAGAAATGCTGAAGAGCCAGAGTATTGCCGGCTGCCTTCCGAGGAGGAGGATGATGACACTGGGGATGAGGGAGCTCACCTTCTACACGACAGACCTCAGCTGCAAGGACTCTGATGGACATCAGGATCAATCAGAGAGCTGGGTGCAGCATTCGTCCAATGTCAAGTCATCATTAGTCATGATGCTGGCATTTGACTTGCTTTGTGGGGGTGAACTGCAGCCTCTACTTGCTTTGCTTCTGCATGCTTTCATCAGCTGTAAATAAAAGCCCATGTTTGGAATCATCTAACTGTATGTGATGCTCCCCACTGGACAATGACCAAGCTGTGAGTCTCCAGTGAGCACTGATGACAGATTAGCTGTATCTTAGAGAGGGTGTTTAGATGGGATGTGGCTAAGGACAGGTAAACTGGTGGTTAAACAGTGACTATGGTGAAAAATTAGAGTTGCACGTGCAAAGGTGTGTCAGACATGCTGGCGACGTGCCATGAGCAGCATTGGTTTGTGGCTGCTGCGGCATTACGTTGCTGGTGGGGGACAACACTGGACTGCCAATGTTTGTTTGGTTATGAGGCAGCCTTTTAAAGATGGCATGGGTGCCAGCAATGCTAGTCTCTTGGCAGATGGCCAGTAAGGGATGAGTTATTCCAGGAATGGAGCACATTAAGATGGGGCTACAATCGGACAAGAGTGAAGCCACAAGTGTGCGATTGGGAGTTATTGATGTGCATCTGGAAAGATACGGTAAGAGATCCTGTTCAGCCTCACAGCAAACAGTCTTCCAACAAACTTGACACAATTGATACATAGCCCAAATATTGTAAGATTAGCCTACAATTGATGTTCTACCCCCAATGTCAGAATTATTGAGTGGAATCTTATGTTTTCTCGGCTAAGTATGAGTTGCATCAGGTTTTGGAGGCTTTTTCATCGTGAGGCCTAATGAGATTTCTTGTTGTATCTTACCAAACTCCACAACCTATGGCTTCCCTCATGTCTGATTCGAGACCCATTTTATCATGCGTTGTTCCCAAAATACCTTGCCACTTGGCAGATATTACAGAATTAATTGGCATCCCTTGCATCTTTAAAAGCTTGATGTGCACCTGAACAAACACTGTCAATCCCGAGTGCACAGTTCCTGACATTCGTCCCAGACATCACACGCAGGGGGAGGTCAGTGCCACGCTTTGTGGGCGAGGTTCTAGAGGTCCCGCTGGACAGGTGATATGGATAGAGTCATAGAGATGTGCAGCATGGAAACAGACCCTTCGGTCCAACCCTTCCATGCCGGCCAGATATCCCAACCCAATCTAGTCCCACCTGCCAGCACCCGGCACATATCCCTCCTAACGCTTCCTATTCATATACCCATCCAAATGCCTCTTAAATGTTGCAATTGTACCAGCCTCCACCACATCCTCTGGCAGCTCATTCCATACACGTACCACCCTCTGCGTGAAAAAGTTGCCCCTTAGGTCTCTTTTATATCTTTCCCCTCTCACCCTAAAACTATGCCCTCTAGTTCTGGACTCCCCGACCCCAGGGAAAAGAGCCTGATCCAGGTTTGCACAGCCTCAGCCATCTGGAAGACTGCTTAGAACTCTGGGAAGAAGGTCGTTGACCTTCCTCACTCTGCCAGCTGAAGTGTCACCGCCTTCTTCCAATTTCTCGCAATCTCTTTATCCCTGCTGCTGTACACATTTCCTACCGAAGCTCATGCTCTTCCACTCTCACTACTGCCTGCAACATCTTCTTCCCTGCCTTGTGTCATTTGCCCTAACCTGAAACGAATACCCCTGCATAAACTCTGCGCTGCCTTCTCACTCACTTGGGACACTTCCCGACCTGCGTAAAAGCAACAGCTGTTCCATCCTGTTCCATCTTCCATAATACCTCCCTTTCTCTCATTCCAGGAGGAAAACGCCCAAAATAGGGCAGGAAGAGTCAAAAGATGTGGTGGGTTGTCCGACATTCAGTCTCTCTTCCCTTATGAGAATATTCTGATGGTGACTGCCCCAAGTAGCTAATTGACCATGTCCAAACTCTAGACTAGTACCAGAGGTTGCACTCAACTTACTGTTGCCGGACCCCAGTCTGAATTGTATCCCCTTGACTTAACTGAGGTCTGCTGATGGGCATGATAAGCTTCCTGTCTTTGAGTCTGCACAAACAGCAAGGCAAAATGGAAGTAATAAATAACAACAACAAAAATTGCTGGAGAAACTCAGCAGGTCTGGCAGCATCTATGGAGAGAAAGCAGAGTTGATGTTTCGGGTCCAGTGCTCCTTCTTCAGAACCTGTTGCTTAACCGGAAAGCATTGTTTCACAGTATGCTTCGTTGGTGATGAGGAAAAATTTCTTCCCTTAATGGGCTGTGAGTTTTTGGATTTCTCTTCTGCAACACTCAAGAAGCTTGACACTCATGCAGAACAAGGCAATTCAGTTGACAGGCACACCATCCACCACATTATTCATTTCCTCCAACACTGGCTATCACTGATTCAAGGGTTGAGAGTGTGGTGCTGGAAAAGCGCAGCAGGTCAGGCAGCATCCAAGGAGCAGGAGAATCGATGCTTCGGGCATAAGCCTTTCATCAGGAATGAGGCTTATGTGCCGGTGGGGCTGAGAGATAAATGCGGGGGGAGTGGGGTTTGGAGGGGAAGTTGAGAAAGCGATAGGTAGATGAAGGTGAGGGAGAAGGTGATAGGTCGGAGAGGATAGTGGAGCGGATAGATGGGAAAGGTGATGGACAGGTCAGGAGGGTGGTGCCGAGTTGGTCGCTTGGGACTGGGATAATGTGGTGGGGAGAGGAAATGAGGAAACTGTTGAAATCCACATTGATCCCATGTGTTTGCAGGGGTCCAAGGCGGAATATGGGTTTTGCGATGGAGGTGGCCCAGGATCTGCAGGTCCTTGACGGAGTGGGAGGGGGATTTGAAGTGTCCAGCCATGGGGCGGTCGGGTTGGTTGGTGCAGGTGTCCCAGAGATATTCTCTGAAACAATCTGCAAGTAGGCATCCTGTCTCCCCGATGTAAAGGAGACCTCATCAGGTGCAACGGATACAGTTGATGACATTGGCGGAAGTACAGATAAATTTCTGTCGGATGTGGAAGGATCCTTTAGGGCCTTGGACAGAGGTAAGGGAAGTGGTGTGGGCGCAGGTTGTGCACTTCCTGTGGTGGAAGGGCAAAGTGCTGGGAGTGGGATGTGGGCTGATGGGGGGGTCATGGACCAGACAAGGGAGTCACAGAGTGAATGGTCTCTCCTGAACTCTAATAGGGGTGGGGAGAGAAATATGTCTCTGGTGGTGGGGTCCGTTTGTAGGTGGCAGAGGATGATGCAATGCATAAGGAGGTTGGTGGTGGTGGGGTAGGGTGGACTGGTTGGGCTGAAGGGCCTATTTCCACACTATAGGAATCTAATCTAATCTGTCAATAGCTGGTCTTGGGACTTGAACTGATGATATTAATTGCAAGGACCACGGGGGCTCTGTCCTGGTTGCGTTGGGAGGAGTGGGGTTCAAGGGTGGTGGTGTGGGAGGTGGAGGAGATGCATTGGAGGGCATCATTGACCACGTGGGAAGGGAAATTGCGATCTTGGAAGAAGGACGCCATCTGGGATTTTCTAAGGTGGAATTGGTCATCCTGGGAATAGATGTGATGGAGGCGGAAGAATTGGGAAGAAGGGATGGCGTTTTTACAGGAGGTAGGGTGGGAGGAGGTGTAGTCTAGGTAGCTGTGGGAGTCGGTGGGCTTGTAGTAAATGTCCGAGGTCAGTCGATCACCAGAGATTGAGATGGAGAGGTCCAGGAAAGGGAGGGAGGTGTCCGAGATCGTCCAGGTGAATTTGAGATCAGGTGTTGGTGAACTGGATGAACTGTTCAACCTCCTTGAGGGAGCACAAGGTAGCACCGATACAGTTATTGATGTAGTGCATGTCACTGAGTCAAGCCTAAAACTCCAACTTTTTCACGCAGAGGGTGGTACGTGTATGGAATGCCAGGTGAATTTGAGATCAGGTGTTGGTGAACTGGATGAACTGTTCAACCTCCTTGAGGGAGCACAAGGTAGCACCGATACAGTTATTGATGTCGTGCATGTCACTGAGACAAGCCTAAAACTCCAACTTTTTCACGCAGAGGGTGGTACGTGTGTGGAATGAGCTGCCAGTGGAAGTGGTGGAAGCTGGTACAAATACAACATTTAAAAGACATTTGGATGGGTATATGAGTAGAAAAGTTTTGGAGGAATACAGGGCAAATGCTGGCAAATGGGACTAGATTAGGTTAAGATAGCTGGCCGGCATGGACTAGTTGGACCAAAGGGTCTGTTTCCATGCTGTATCGCTCTATGACTCCATCTATGATTTATCTAAAACATATGGATTACAGTGGCTCTACTATATTCTCAACAGCAATTGGGCATGGGCAATAAACTGGGCAAAAGTGAGGACCGCAGATGCTGGAGATCAGAGTTGAGAGTGTGGTGCTGGAAAAGCATCTCAGGAGCAGCATCTCAGGAGCAGGAGAATCGATGTTTTGGGCAAAAGCCCTTCATCCTGATGTGACCTGTTGTGCTTTCCCAGCACCACACTCTCGACTATGGGAATAAACGCTTATGTAGACAGCCACTCCAATATCCACTGAAATAAATTTCAAACGTCAGGGTCTGAGATGGACAGATTTTTGAATTATAAGGGTGTGAAGAATTATGGACAACAGGCAGGTCAGTGGAATTGAAGTTAAAACCAGATTAAACATGATCTTATTGATGGTGGAGAATGCTCATGGGATGGTGTGGCCTATTACTGTTTCTATCTGCATAGCCTGAGAGTGCTTGGAAACAGATTCAATCATGGCTTTCAAGAGAGATTTGGATAATTACATTTTCTACGTTAAAGTACTGTTTTTGGCATCTCTTTTACCAAACTTGTGATCATCTAACATAGTATCTCTTTATGTGGCTCTGTGTCATACTTTGCAAGCTGGGAAGGTATTTTCATGCAGTTTCTAGAATAGTTACCTAGCCACGAAGTGTTTTACCACAAGTGGTTATTGAGTTCGGACTACAATATCAATAATAGATGTATGGGGGTACTTTTCTGTTATGGTAGTGCCCAGATTCAAGCCCCACCTGCTCCAGAGGTGTGTAATGACATCTCCAAACAGATTGATTAGAAGATATCTAAGAAGGGCATATATCTGGGGTGGCACGGTGGCTCAGTAGTTAGCACTGCTGCCTCACAGCACCAGGGACCCAGGTTTGAACCCAGCCTTGGGTGACTGTCTGGTGTGAAGTTTGCACATTCTCCCCGTGTCTGCCTGGGTTTCCTCCCACAGTCCAAAGATGGGCTGCCAGGTGAATTGGCCATTCTAAATTGTCCTTGGTGTTAGGTGCATTAGTCAGAGGGAAATGGGTCTGGGTGGGTTACTCTTCGGAAGGTCGGTGTGGACTGGTTGGGCTGAAGGGCCTGTTTCCACACTGTAGGGAATCTAATCTAATCTGTCAATAGCTGGTCTTGGGACTTGAACTGATGATATTAATTGCAAGTCTAGCACTAGCACAGGCACCATGAAATGAATTACCTCTCAAAGTGCTACATTTCCCATAATTCTACAAAAGTAGCTGTTCTTTTTGCAAAACAAAACTTCATACCGTCATCACACAGCAACACATAGCTACTACCTTGTTAGTCTCTAGTTTTTTCCAAGTATTGCCAGCACACAAAAATTCAAGTAATGTAATCCGAATCCTCAAAGCCCACCCACGCAAACTGCTGATTAACTTTCTCTTTTTCTCCCAGCAATGTAGCACCAACTCGTGCCAATTCGGGGTTATCTTGAGCTATGGTATCTGAATTAGTGAGCAAATAGGATTAATGCAGCCTGAAATGCACAATAGGGCATGGCAGTCATGGTGGGAATATTTAATCAAGTTCACTGCAGCTAATGATGACAGTGGACAAAGAACAGCAGAAAAGAAAAAATGCGAATACTGAAGCTAAAGCAGGAATATTGGAAGTGCTCAGCAGACTTGTTTGGATCGGAAATGAGAATGGGCAGGTTAAAATCTCAAACAAAGGATTCTTTATTGTAATCATCCTGGCTATTGTTACACAGTGTATGTGGACACAGTCTGGGTCAAATATACCCACCCCACTAATTATAAAGTTATCCCTGTTGCTTTGGCCATTAGCACCGAACAGAACACAAATCAGAATTTGAACTTGGTCCATACAACACCAGACTGTTCTGAGTAGGTCACAATCCCTGTACAGACTTTTAAAACTAAATGAGAATTTCTATTCATCCGCTGAAAGGATGATATGACAAAGTTTAATTAATTATTTAATGTACTTTAAACTACAGAACTGAACACAACCAAAAATCGTACTCTACAGTGATATTTTATGCTATTTATTTAGTTATCATTCAATTCTTCCAGGACCAATATTAAGTGATTCTTAGTTTCGGAGGACTAACATAAGACATTAAGATGTAGGAGCAAAAGTAGGCCATTCAGCCATCGAATCTGCTATGCCATTCATGGCTAATCTGATACCTCTCAATGCCACTCTCCTGCCTTTTTAGTATTATGCTTTACTCCCTGGTTTAAAAATCTGTCTCAGACTTGAATATACTTCATGACTCAGCCTTGACAGATCTCTGCAGTAAAGGATTCCACAAATCCATTACTCTCTGAGGGAAAAAACAGTTCTCCTCATTTCTGTCTTAAATGCGCGATTTTTTATCCTGAAATTATGGTCTACTGTTCTTTCCCGCAAGAGGGAAATATCTCCACAAGTACCCCATTAAGTTCCCTCAGAATCTGTATGTTTCAATATGTTTGCCTCTTATTATTCTAAATTCCAATGGGTACAGACTCGTCTACTTAACCTCTCTTCATTAGACAATCCCTCCATATCCATATCAGCCTGCGAACCTTCTCTGGACTGCCTCCAATATATGTATACCTTTCCTCAGCTAAGGGGTCGAACATTTCACAGCATTCCAGTTGTGGGTTGACTTGTGTCTTGTCTAGCTTTAGCAAAACCTCGCTATTTTCATACTTGTTGCCCTTTGAAATAAAGGCCAACATTCCATTTGCCTTCTCTATTCCCCGGTTGGATGTTAGGTCTTTGTAATGCATGCACGAGGACTCTGAAAACACTCTGCTGTGTAGTTTTGTGTGATCTTTCTTCAGTTAAATAATATTCAGCTCTTCAATTGTTCTACCAAAATGCATGACCTTACATTTTCCCACTTTATATTCGATCTGCCAAGTTTTTGCCCACTCAGTAACCTGTCTATTTCCCGCTGCAGACTGTATCATCCTCATCACTTGCCTTTCCATCTGTTTTGTGTCATCTGTAAACATTGTTGCAGTACGTTCACTTTCCTCATCCAAGTCATTCATAGATGTTGTAAACACTTGTAGCCCCTGCCCTGATCCCTATGGCACACCGCCAGTTACAAGTTGCCATCCTGAAAATGCACCACCTATCTTAATTCTCTGTCTTTTCTGAGTTAGCCAAACCTCTCTCCATGCTGATATACTACCTCCAACACAACAGGCTCTTATATTATTAAGGAGCCTAATTTGTGGTACCTTTTCCATCACATTTTGAAAGTCCAAATATATTACAATCTCTGCTTTACCATTTATCTAACCTGCTAGTTACCTCCTCAAAGAATTCTAGGTATGATATCTCCTTTGTGAAGCATTGCTGACTTTGCTTGATCATATTATGTATTTTAAAGTTGCCTTAACCATTTTCTGCGGCACAGAATTACATGGGTTCAACTTTCTCTGGGTGAAGAAATTTCTCATCTCAGCCCCAAAAGGCCTACAATGTATCCTTTGACTGTGATTCTGGACTCCCTAGTCATCAGGAACATTCTTCTTGCGTTTACCCTGTATAGCCCTGTTAGAATTTAATAGGTTTCTACGAGGTCACTCCCTCATTGTACTCATTTAAAAATAAATTGTGGAAGCATTCTCTGCTGTTTCTCATCTGTTCCATTGCTTGTCCAGCTCTACCATCGATGCTGCTTCACCCTTACATTCTCCCACAGGGTAATGGGATAGCCTGGAGAGCATCAGCTACAAACTTTGGATTCAGTTAAGGAATTGTTGAAATTGTTCTTTCCAACACTGATGGGATGCATTGTCATCCTTAAGAGTAGAAACACCATCCTGTAAGCAAAGATGATTTTGTCCATTTGACCTTATCCATTCAGTGAGTCATTGAAACTTGCCGTACAAAAAAATGCCCTTCAGCCTATCGAGTCTGTGCCCATCAAAACAATCATCTTGCAATTCTCATCCCATTTTCCAGTAGTTGGCCCACAGCCTGTATGTCTTGGTATTGTAAGGACACATTTAAATTCTTTGGTTTCTGCCTCTCCCATACTTACAGGCGGAGAGTTTTGGGTGAAATAGTTTTTCCTCATATCTTCTCTTAACCTCTTGCCCCTTGACGTAAAATAAATGTCCAATGGTCATCTATCTCTCCACCAAGGGGAAATGATTCTTCCTATCTATGCCCCTCATAATGTATTACATCACAATAATGTCCCCCCTCAGTCTCCTTTGCTCCAAGGTAAACAACCCCAATCTATCCAATCTTTCTTCATAACTGAAACAATAGAAATCAGGCAACATTCTGGTAAATCTCATCTGCACCGTGTCCAGTGAAATCACATCATCCTATAATGTTGGTTCCAGAACTGCACACAACATTCTAGCTTGGGCCTGACTAGCTTTTTATACAGTTTGAGGATAGCCTTTGTGCTTTACATCCTATGTCTGACAAATAAAGACAATATTCCATATGCCTTCTTAACCACTTTATCAACCTGTCATGATATCTTAGGGGACCAGTGGACATACTTAGGGGTGGCACGGTGGCTCAGTGGTTAGCACTGCTGCCTCACAATACCAGGGACCCAGGTTCGATTCCAGCCTTGGGCAACTGTCTGTGTGGAGTTTACACATTCTCCCCATGTCTGCGTGGGTTTCCTCCAGGTGCTCTGGTTTCCTCCCACAGTCCAAAGATGTGCAGGTTAGGTGTTTTGGCCATTCTAAATTGCCCATAGTGTTAGGTGCATTAGTCAGAGGGAAATGGGTCTGGGTGGGTTACTCTTCAGAGGGTCGGTGTGGATTTGTTGGGTCAAAGGGCCTATTTCCACACTGTAGGTAATCTAATCATACACACCAAGCTTCCTCTGATCCTCAGTGCTTTCCAGGGACCTACTGTTCATCAGGAGAAAGTGAGGACTGCAGATGCTGGAGATCAGAGTCGAAAAGTGTGGACACTGGAAAAGCACAGCAGGTCAGGCAGCAGGAGAGTCAATGTTTCAGGCATCAGCCCTTCATCAGGAATGCCTGAAATGTTGACTCTCCTTCTCCTCAGATGATAACTGACCTGCTGTGCTTTTCCAGTGCTACATTTTTTGACCCTACTGTTCATCAGTATTTCCTTGCCTTGTTTATCCTACCCAAGTGCATCACCTCACATTTATCTGCATTGGAGTCCATTTGCCACAGGTCTCCTACTTTTCTCAGGTATTTAGGGTGTGTATAGTACACTCCCAGCAATGTGATTGCTTCTTTTTTGTTTGCAAGTTCTACCTATATGGCTTTATTTGAGAAGCCCTCTAAGATATCATCTCTCCTTACTGCTGCACTTGATTCCCTGATCAGTACTGTGACACCCCCTCCTCTTTTAACTCCTTCAATGTCTCACCTGAAGAGTCTATACTCTGCAATATTGAGCCACCTGTCCTGCCCCTCAACCATGATGCAATGATCACATTTATATTATGCCCCCTTTGTGCCCTGAACGTTTTTGCCTTGTACATCAGACTCCCTGCATTCAAATCAATACCACCCAGCCATGTCAAACCTCTTTGTGCCTCAACTGGGGCATGATTTCTATGCCTCTTGACCCCCTTGTTTTTATAAGTCTGGCCATTCATCTCCCTCTGTTGAACCTTCCCTCTGGATCCCAACCCCTGCCAAGTTAGTTTAAACTCTCTCTAACAGACCAGCAAACAACCCCATCGAGTGCTGGTCTCATTCCAATTCAGGTGCAAATCATCTGTCTTGTACAAATCTCACTGCACCCAAAAACAGTCGAAGATCTCAGAAACTGAAAGCGCACCCTTCTGCACCATCTCTCCCAGGCACGCTTTTGTCAGGACCAACCTCCTATTTCTATTCTTACTGGTATGTGGCGGTAAGTAATCCAGAGATGAGGTTTGCTCAAGAGACGGCCTTGCTAGCTTCAAAACAAAATGATCATGTCCTGATGATCAGCAAATTGCTGCATCTCTTGGTTTTCACTTCCTACCTCACATACTCCATCTTTTGTATTTGTCTCTGGGTACTTTTGTTAAAAGTCACACAGGTTATAGTCCAATGGGTCTATTTGGAAGCATTAGGTTTCGGAGTGCTGCTTCTTCATCAGGTAGCTGTGGAACAATAGCAAAGACACAGAATTTATAGCAAAAGGTTACAGTGTCATGCAACTGAAATGATATATTGAACAAACTTAGACTGCTGTTAAGCCTTACATCTTTTAGAATCGGTTGCAGGTTTCGGTTAATTATTATGTAAATCCCAGAACTTCTTTCAGTCACATTCTCGAGATAACGTAAGGTTTTATAAAAAAAGTGACATCTCAGCTCAGACAATACATTGAAGGTATGAGGTGAGAATCTGTCTGTATCCCAACCAGTCAGACTGGTTCTATTTCCAAAGTAGGAATTTATAAAATATTACATGGATTGACTGCCTGCATTGACTGTCCACAGGTTGTGCACTTTTTGAGCAAAATAGAATGCATCTGCAAATATGATTCTGCAAATTCATCTCATAGACATATATGTGTGCGTGCATGCATGAGAGAGACAGAGTGCGAGTGTGTGCATGTGAGTGTGCGCATGAGTGTGCATGAGAGAGTGTGTTGCATGTGTGCATGCTTGGTAAAGTGTGTTTGTGTGTGATGGAGTGTAAGCCTGTGAGAGGGTGTGTGCTTGGTTGTGAGTGTGGGGGGTTGTATGTGTGTGTGTTTGACAGAGAGCGTGTGTATGTGAGAGGGTCTGCGTGAGTGTGTGAGCATGTAAGGGTATGTTTGTATGAGAGAGTATATAGTGTGGTGGGGTCACCTGTAGTGAGACATGAACCCCAGGTCCCAGTTGAGGCCATCCTCATGGGTTTCAAACTTGGCTACCAGCCTCTGATCGGCCACTCTGCATTGTTGCGTATCCCAAAGTCCACCTTGGAGGGCAGTCACCTGAAGATCTGAGGCTGAATGTCCCTGACCGCTGCAGTGATTCCCAACTGGGAGGGAATACCCCTGTCTGGTAATTGTTGCGCAGTGTCCAATCATTTGCTGTCATAGCGTCTGCTTGGTTTTGCCAATGTACCTATGCCTCGGGGCATCCTTGCCTGCAGCAAATGATAGACAATGTTGGCCGAGTCACATGAGTACCAGCCGCATACATGGTGGGTGGTGCCCCCACATGTAATGGTGGTATCCATGTCGACACTCTGACACGTCTTGCAGTGGTTGCCATGACAGGGTTGTACAATATTGTGATCCATGTTGTTCTGAAGGCTGGGCAGTTTGTTGTGAACAATGGTCTGTTTAAGGTTTGGCGGCTGTTTAAAGGTGAGAAGTGGAGGCATAGGGAAGGTCTTGGCTCATCCTCATCGATAATTGTTGCAGGCTGTGAAGAACATGGTGTAGTTCTCCCACTCCCGAGAAGGACTGGACAACGAAGGGTACCCTACCAGTTGCATCCCGTGTCTGTCTCCTGAGGAGGTCATTACAGGTTCTCCCTGTGGTATGTTGGAACTGGTGATCGATGAATTGAGCATCGCACCCGGTTCTTATTTGGTACTGTTCACCCCAGTCCAACACCGGCTCCTCCATATCCTGGGTACTTTGGCATTGTTACTATGAAGAAGTTGAGAAAAGTGTATGTTCACTTTAAGATAGAAAGTGCTTTCTGAATTTTAAAGTAAATTTAAAATACAGCCACATCTGCCAGAATACATAACAGCTAAGAGATTGACGTTTCCAAAATAGATAAATGTAGCCAATGGCTATGAATTGGATACCTGAGTTTTGGTTGCTGTTTCGACCATAACTCAAAATTAACCAATTAATTTAAATTATGTCCAATGAGAGGCAATAATGTTGGGGGTATACAAAACACGGGCATTTTGAAAACTGGTCAGAGCACCTGCTGTAGAACAAACTGGCAATCTAACATGAGAAGCTCTCAAAGAAATTTGTATCTATCTATCAAAAGGCTCAGTTGCTCAGTGGTTAGCACTGCTGCCTCACAGTGCCAGGGTCCCAGGTTTGATTCTAGCCTTGGGCAACTGTCTGTGTAGAGTTTACACATTCTCCCTGTGTGCAGGTTTTCTCTGGGTGCTCCGGTTTCCTCCCACAGTTCAAAGATGTGCAGGCCAGGTGAATTGGCTGTGCTAAACTATCCATAGTGTTCGGTGCATTAGTCAGACGGAAATGGGTCTGGGTGGGTTACTCTTCAGAGGGTCGGTGTGGACTTGTTGGGCCGAAGGGCCTGTCTCCACACTGTAGGGAATCTAATCTTATAAAAAAGGTACTTATTGCTGTAAAAGCAGTAACAAGAAAGAAGACAACCCAGAAGGAGACAGCAGGATTAGAGGACTGGAACGAAGACCAGCAGGAAGACAACATAAAAGACTCTATGGACTTTGAGAAATTAAGTTTATGTAATGTTTAATAATTGTGTTATTGGAACAGCATATTAATAGAAATGTGTTCAGTTAAGGCATAATGGCGAGATAGAGGAAAGAGTGTTCGGTTTGTTAACAGTTTTGGTTAGTGTTCACTGTTAGGGTTAAATAAACAAATTGTTATTTTTAATTATCCAGTGGAAATCAAGGATCTTCTTTCAATCACACATTTTGATAAGTTACGAGGTGAGGCAAGCTTTTTGGGGGTTTGGTTTTAATGAGCAGAGGGTTCGTCCTCTGCCTCTAACATTACATTTCCAGTCAAGGTCTTCAAAGCTGGTGGGGCTTTGCTCACATCAAGACTCCATCACTCGTCTCACCATCTTGTTAGGATAAAGACTCTCACCCTGATTGCAGGACTGTAACTAACAAAACTGTTTTCAAGAAAGGAGATAAACCAAACTTTGGAAGTATTGAGGTTTTCGTTATTATCCAAGCTTGACACACATTCTCCTGAATTGCTACCTTCTCGTATCTGAGGAAATCCTTCAAGAGACATGGTGGGGTTTTAGACCTTACAGAGGAACCTCAAACATGGTCTTTAATGTCAAACAAGTTCAAGAAAAATATCAAGCTCGCCATCAGGAACTCTTACTGCATTTACCTACCTTTTAAAGCATTCGCTCAGCCAACTGCAAGCATCTGTGGATTGTGCTTCAATGATTCTGAGATGTCAGAAACTTCAATATTATCCTGCAAATATTTCCTGATGATACAACTGTAACTGTCCTAAATTTGAGATGAAACAAATACCTTCAAGGTCTGGATGGGTGTCAAGCAAGGTATATGGTTCAACTGGAGGACTGGCAAGCAAAACCAAGCGTTCTCCTTGAAACAAGCTCCCCATGCATTCAAGCCAGACTCTTGCAAGATCAAAATCAAAAAACGAAAGCAGAAGTTGCTGGAAAAGCTCATCAGGTCTGGCAGCATCTGAGAAGAGAAATCAGAGTTAACATTTTGGGTCCAGTGACCCTTCCTCAGAAGTGATGGTGGCTAGGAAATGTCGGTTGAAATTCAGAAGATAAGGTGGGGGAAGGGGTAAGAACAAAATGATAAGTGGTGATAGAGCCAAAGTGAGAAATGAATCGTTTGAGAGACAAAGGAGTGGATAACAATCTGGTTAAGAGGGTGAATAGCTGTTAATGGAGACTGTTAGTGGCTAACAATACGCAATGTGTAATGTAGGGTTGGGGGCTAGGACATGGAAGAACTAAGGCCCTAAAATTATTGAGTCCGGACGCTGCAGGGTCCCCAAACAGAAAACGAGGTGTTGTTCTTCCAGCTTGCGCTGAGCTTCACTGGAACACTGCAGCAAGCCTGAAACAGAGATGTTTGCTAGGAACTAAGGTGATGTGATAAACTGGCAGGCAAGTGGAGGCTTAGGGTCATTTTTGCAGGCAGAACATAGGTGTTCTGCAAAGCGGTCACCCAGTCTAATCTTCATTTTCCCAATGCTGAGGAGACCACATGGTGAGCAGCAAATGCAGTAGGCTAGATTGTGTGAATAGCAGGTAAAGTGTTGCTTCACCTGGAAAGCGAGTTTGGGCTGTTGGATATTGAGGAGGGATGAGGTAAATGGGCAAGTGTTACACCTTTGGTGGTTGCAGGGGAAGGTGTCATGGGGCTGTAGGGGGAGGTGGTGTTGGTAGTGAAAGAAGTTGATATAAAAATAGTATGTTAATTGTATTTGTGTATTAAGGTTAAAGATACACAAGTGAAGGGTATTGGTTGATTACTTTTTGTTACTCATTCAGGAGACATGGCTGTCACTGACAGGGCTAGCATTTACTGCCCATCCCTAGTTTCCCTTAAGAAGGTGGTGATATGCTGCCTTGTCGAACCACTGCACTGCATTCCAGAAAGTAGACCCACGATGCCATTAAGAAGGAAGTTCTGGAATTTGATCCAGCAACAATGAATGCATGTTGGAATATTTTCATGATGGTGAGTAGCCTAGAAGGAAACTTGCACACCATACCTCTGCTATCCTTGTCCTTCCAGATGACAGCGGTCATGAGTCTTGCCGTCTATGGAGTCTTGGTGAATCTTGTAACTGGCTGTGACTGCCTATTGGAAGTTGCTGTATGAAACATTGTTTTAATCAAACATTACCACACTGGCAGCTTCCTGACAATATGGAAAATTGTGCATGCATGCCCTGTCAGTAAAGAACATGACAAATCCAAGCTGGCCAAGTACTGCCCCGTCAGACTATTTTCGATCATCAGCAAAATGATGGAACAGATATCAAATAGCATTAACACAACATTATTGTTCATTGGCATTCAGTTTGGTTCTACTAGAAACACTCAGATCCTGGTCCCATTACAGCCTTGGTACAAAGATAGACAAAAAAGGTGAGGTGAGAGTAACTTCCCTTGACATCATAGTTGAATTTTACCGAGAGGGGCACCAAGTAGCCTTAGCAAAGCTGGAAACGGGGGAAATCTCTTCACTAATTCGAGTCATACCTACCACAAAAGAAAACCGTTGTTTGAGGCCACAACGGAAGGTCCTTAATGTTATGCCCTCAGCCAGTCATCTTCATCTGCTTCAACCTTCCCTCCATCGTTAGGTCAGAAGTGAGGATGCTCACGAATGATTACATAAAGTTCAGCACCATTTGCGATTCCCCAGAAATGGATGCAATCCAGGTCCAAACACAATAAGACTCAGATAACATTCAGGCCTTGCTGATGGGTGGCAAGTAACATTTACACCACCAGTGCCTCGACTTTCTCCAATGGGAGAGAAGGCAACCATTGCCCCTTGACATTCAATGGCATAACCATAGCTGAATCCTCAAGTAAAAATATTCTGCAGGGTTATCACTCATCTGGCCCAGTCATATAAATATGTGGTTACAAAACCAGGCCAGAGGGTGGAAATTTTGTGATATGTAACTCACTACCCAGCTCCTCAAAGCCTGTCAAAGCTGATCTGCAATGCAAAGTGATTGAAATAGTGTTAACTTGCTTGGATGCGTGCAGCTTCAATAACACTGAAGAAACTAGACACCAGCCGAGACAAAGCAGCGTGCTCAATTGGCACCCCATCTAACACTTTCCACTTTCAACCTATTTATCATTGATGCAGTGTCAGAACGTGTGCCATTAACAAGATGTACTGCAACAACTCACCAAGTCTCCTTAAACAGAACATTCCAAACTCATGTCCTCAACCAACTAGAAGGACAGCAGTAACTTGGCAACGCCACCATTTCCAAACTCTCCTCTACTTCCTTTCCTGACTTGGAAATATATTACTATTTTTTCACTCTGACTGGGTCAAAATCCTGGAATTTCCTCCTTAACAGCTCTATCAATGTACCGATACCACATGAACTGCAGAAATTCAGGAAGGCAGCTCACCACCACCTTTGGAAAAGCAATACCATAAAATGATCATGTCTCTCACTGCTGTTGGTATTGGAAGCTGAATTTGCCCTTCATAACAAAATTGATGTAATTTTTTGTTTGTTTCATATTAAGTTGCTTTATAAATACAAGTTTTTATTTTCTTGCCTGTTATGCCTCTGACTTGCAAACCAGGTCTTTGCAGTAGATTTTAATGTTGTCAAATTCTCAGTGGCACACTACAGTGTTAGTAATCACCTACATTACATCACCTGGGCCTCGGGGTGGAAATTGGATGCCACATGTAATTTAGATATCAAATTCCTGACAATGTCATTCACAGTTCAACTCTGGGTCCTCCCTATCTCTGTTTTAAAGCTACCACATTAAAGCCTGGACCCTGTGTGGCTCAGAAGTGATTATTGTGGCTCTTCATCAACCAGCAGCAGTACTATGGCTTAACCAGCAATGCAGTGTGCCTAATCTTCCTGTGCTTCCACAGCAACATCATTAACTTACTTCCAACCACTGTACTCACTCTCTCATTTGTCTCACTTCCCTTGGTATCGTTGCCATACTTAACTTCAGGCTGATCTTACACATACGCCTGGGTCATTTTCAAACATCCAAGTTGAAGAAAAAATCCTTGATCTCTGAGACTATGGTAAGGACATGGAAAACCAAGCAATGAAGGAAAAGAAACCTGGAAGGGAACATCAGCTGTTGGAACAGATGGGATTAAAGACCAGACAGTGAAAAGGATGAGACCAAGCAATGAATCTAAGGATCTGGGAAGTATCAAAGATTTGTATTAAAAATAAAGTGAAAAGATTTTTATTGAAATAGTGCCTCATGGCCTATGTCCTAAAGTATTTTATAATCAATCTAATAGCTTTGGAATATAGTCACTGCTATAGTGCAGAAAACATACAGCAAATTTGCACACAAGACTCCACAAAAAACAATGAAGTGAATAACCAAACCACATTCCAGGTCATTAAAAAACAGAAATTGCGGAGAAACTCAGCAGGTCTGAAAACTGGGCAGTTAACATTCAACAACACTTCTTCAGTGAGGACTGCTGGCCTCGAGGGGAGGCCAACATGAACTCCCGGCCTCAACATGGACTCCCTTCCTTGAAAGCCTCAATGTGATGTCACTCCAGGCCCCAATGTGGACCTCTGGCCTCAGCGCCAAATCCTGGCCTCAATGCAGACTTCTGGCCTCAAGGTGAATCCAGAGTGGACTCCTGGCCCCGCGATAAAGCCTGGCACAGTCTGGAGGCTAGGTGCTGACATGTACTGGGCTGTTAGGACTCTTTTTTTAAAACTTTTATTTATTTTTCAAATTTATTCCTATGATTTTGTACTTTTGTATCAAAGATGGTGTGAACATCTGCAATGCTGGACTTTGTACTTTAGTCTTCTGATGTTTTTCCTAAGAATTTGCACTTAAGAATCTGTACCTATGTACATTCATACCTAAGGCGGTGCCATAAGTAGCAACGTAGTCGTACAGCTGTACAGCATAGAAACAGGTCCAACATGTCCATACCAACCAGATATCTGAAAATAATCTAGTCCCAGTTGCCAGCATTTGGCCTATGTCCCTCTAAACCCTTCCTATTCATATACCCATCCGGATGCTTTTAAATGTTGTAATTGTACCAACCTCCATCACTTCCTCTGGCAGCTTGTTCCAAACATGTACTACCCTCTGTGTGAAAAAGTTGCCTCTTTAGTCCTTCTTAAATCTTTCCCCTCTCACCTTAAACCTATGCCCTCTAGTTTTGGAATCCCTCAGCCGGGAAAAAAAGACCTTGGCTATTCACCCTATCCATGCCCCTCTTGATTTTATGAACCCCTATAAGGCCACTCCTCAGCCTCATGGTACTCCAGAGAGGATTCAGTCTCTCCCTTTTGCTCAAACCCTCCAAACCTGGCACAGCCTTGTAAATCTTTTCTGAACCCTTTCAAGTTTCACAACGTCCTTCCAAAAGCAGGGAGACCAGAATTGCATGCAGTATTCCAAAAGTGGCTTAATTAATGCCCTGTACAGCTGCATCGTGACCTCCCAACTCCTACACTCAATGCAGTCACCAATAAAGAAACACATACCAAATGCCTTCTTCACTATCCTATCAACCTGCAACACCCCTTTCATGGAGGTATGAACTTGCACTCCAAGGTCTCTTTGTTCAGCAACACTCCCCAGGTTCTTGTCATTAAGTCTTTAAGTCTTGCCCTGATTTGCCTTTCCAAAGTGCAGCACCTCACATTTATCTAAATTAAATTCCATTTGCCAATCCTCAGCCCACTGGCCCATCTGATCAAGATCCTGTTGTACTTCTTTTAAATTTTTCACTGTATTCATGTGAGTACAAGTGACAATAACACTAATTCTAGATATAAAATTATGTTTAATTATCTGAATGATGATGATGCCAAGAGAAAGCCATGTGCACAATATGAGGCTCTGTCTTACTGTTATAATTTTCCATTACAGCCCTCACCAGAATTCATGACACAATGTTACTTTCGTTTTATTAACGTTTTCCGAATCACGCTTAAGTGTAGAGCGGAATCCATAAATTTTTGGGAGATTAGCAGTTTAATGGTTCAATTGCTTCCAATGTGCCAGGATTTCCTTATTCGTTACCCTCGGTGATTTCTTTATTGCGTTTATGTTCAAAGAGAGAGTTTTCTCTAAGAAAATGCACCGTTGTTCCTAATTCAACCAGCTCAAAGTAATCTACTTATTAGCATTCTTTTTTGAGATTTTTGAAACAGTTTAAAAATTGTAACAATGCCACTTAGCCAAAAAGATCTGCTGTGAAAGCTTGTGCCAGACTTAAAGAAGACAGCATATTTGTTGATTTAAAATTCATTTCATTTGTTGGTGTTTGTGAGGCACCTGCCTTGAGTGATGAGCAATCCAGGGACAGGAGTGGCTGAAAGACATAGGAATAATATTACAGCTTTCATTGATTAATTGTTCAATTTTTTAACTAGTTGCGTACCTTTGATTGGAGGCAACCAAATATTTTGTTCTTGTTCATTCTGTTATAAAGGTAATACCAGCCATAACTCAGTTAGATTGTTGGTTCCATTTTCACTGTAGGATTACAGCATACAAATCAAGTGCATAAGTGAGGGAGTGCTGCACTTTTCACAGGAGGTGTAATTTAGGTAAGATGTTAAACTGAGGGTCTGAATTTCCTCCCTGGAGAATGTAAAAAAAATTGCAGTTGGAACTTTTAAAGAAACTTGCATTTATGTAGCATTTTATGTCCACTAGATGTTCCAAAGCATTTCATATTTAATGGAGCACTTCTGAAATGTATTCAATGTTGTAATTTAGCAAATGTAGAAATAAATTGTGAACAGCAAATTGGTAATGATAAGCAAATCTTTTTTGTAATGTTTGATTGAAGGACGAAAATCAACAATTCCCCTCATTGTCTTCAAAATAGTGCTATATCATCTGAGAGAGCAGATGGGCCTTCAGCTTTTAATACCTTTGACAGTGCTACACTGAAGTATTAAACATGAATCTACTTTGAAATTTGGAGTAGGAACTGAGTCCAGAATCTTCTGCTAAGGACTGAATCATGACCAATGTTTTCAAAGAGGCTGTTGGGAATTATCTCCAGTGATGAGGACAGTTTGTCCAGCAGCCTGCTGGACAAACTGTCCTCATTCCTGAAGAAGGGCTAATGCCCGAAACGTCGATTCTCCTGTTCCCTAGATGCTGCCTGACCTGCTGCGCTTTTCCAGCAACACATTTCCATCTCTGATCTCCAGCATCTGCAGACCTCACTTTCTCCTCAATTATCTCCAGTGTCCTGGCTAAGAACAATCACAAGAACATTTATATTGACATGACCACGTTGACTTCTGTGGGATCTCGCATTGCACAAATGAGTTTCCCACATTAAAACAGTGGCTGTGCTTCAAAAAATACTTAATTGGCTGGAAGGTAGCCCGAAGGGGTGGGAGTGGGGTGAAAGCTAAATGAATGCATTTGTTTTCTCTCTCTAAAACACAAAGGCTCCGATGTAAGCCTCACTTCTCACTCATAGATGCTCACATCTCACTCTTCTGTAAATTCTCACCCCACTCTTGTAGATTTGAACTACGCCCTTTGCTGGAGATGAGACAATAAGAAGTATCAGCAGGCTATTCAAGCCATCAAATCTGCTCTACTATTCAATAAGATCATGTTTGATCTGATAATACTCAACTCCACTTTCTCACCTTTCCCCGAAACCCTCGGTTCCATTACTGACCAGAAATTTGTCTATCTCAGCCTTAAAAGTACTTAATGACTTAGCACTGACAGCCCTCTGTGATAAAGAATTCTACACATATATTCCTCATCTCTGTCTTAAATGGGCTACTCCTTACTCTGAGATTATGGCCTCTACTCCGAGAATGTCCCACAACCTCTTTGCATTATCCTGTCAAGTTCCCTAAGAATCTAATGTTTCAATAAGGTCTCCTCTCATTCTTCTAAACTCCAATGAAAAGAAGCCCTCTCCTCTCCTTGTAAGAGAATTCCTCCATACCGAGATCAGCTTAGTGGGTCTCTCTGGACTCCAATGCCAGTACATCTTTCCTTCGATAAGCAGAGCAAAACTGTTCATCGTAATCCAGCTATGGTCTGACTAGTACTTTTCATAGTTTTAGCAAGACTCCCTATTTTTATACTCCGTTTCTATTGAAAAAGAAACTAGCATCTACTTGGCTAACCCATTACCATCGACGTTTCGGGCAAAAGCCCTTCATCAGGAATAAAGTCAGAGAGCCTGAAGCGTGGAGAGATAAGCTAGAGGAGGGTGGGGGTGGGGAGAAAATAGCATAGAGTACAATAGGTGAGTGGGGGAGGGGATGAAGGTGATAAGTCAGGGAGGAGGGTGGAGTGGATAGGTGGAAAAGAAGATAGGCAGGTAGGACAAGTCATGGGGACAGTGCTGAGCTGGAAGTTTGGAACTAGGGTGAGGAGGGGGAAGGGGAAATGAGGAAACTGTTAAAGTCCACAATGATGCCCTGGGGTTGAAGTGTTCTGAGGCGGAAGATGAGGCGTTCTTCCTCCAGGCGTCTGGTGGTGAGGGAGCGGTGGTGAAGGTGGCCCAGGACCTCCATGTCCTCGGCAGAGTGGGAGGGGGAGTTGAAATGTTGGGCCACAGGGCGGTGTGGTTGATTGGTGCGGGTGTCCCAGAGATGTTCCCTAAAGCGC
>NC_057720.1:83402952-83425674 GCF_004010195.1 Chiloscyllium plagiosum | reverse complement strand
GCTGCCTCATTAGAACCATTCTTTCCCCCCCCCCACCCCGATCGTTGTATGGAATGTATTTTTTTCTTCCTTTTGCAGTGTGCTCGAGCTCCTTCTGCAGATCCTTTGGCCTTAATGCAGCATGTTGTCAGGTTAGTCATCTGGCCAAAGACCACCTGCGTGTCTCGTCCTCCAAGTCTGGTCTGTGCAGCCTTGCACTGTGCAGTCTAGTATTTCCAGTCCTGCCCCGCATCATCATCACCTGGCATGTGCAACGGATGAGCATGCTGGACACATGAGCAAACCGGCAGCTGAAAAGGCACGGTTAGGTTTTCACTGTGTGTCCACTTGAAAGTTTAAGGCAGGAAAAGATGAAGTAATAGAATTGGCAGCTCTGGTATGACCAAAACTAGAGGATGCAGACAGAAGGAAGCTATTGGGTCTATTGTGCCTGTCTCCTATCTTTAAGACAAATATCCAGTTAGTTTCGGTTTCCTGCTTTATCTCATAACCCTAACATTTATTTTACCTTTTAAGTGTGTATTCACTGAACGTTTTTTCAAAGGTATTATGAATTATTTTACATCCATTTGAGAAGACTACTCAGCAAACTCTTGATTCCCAAAATGACTTAAAAGTTTCCTCAGACATAGGTCCAGACTTCGGAATACATATAACAGGAGTTAGGTATTGGAAAAATGGACAGATAGAAAAAATTAGGTACTGCCAAAATGCAAACAACAATTATTTGGAAAGTTTGTGGTGGTCTACGGCTCCAGCACGTACTAACCTGCTCGTGAACGTACACCCTTGACTTCTTCTGCCTACCTGTTAAAGTTCCAAATCCTAGTTGGTGTACTAATCAACTCTACTTCCTTATCTTCTTTTAGTACGCTATGTGCATTGAGTACAATAACATAATGATTATGTTACTGGGCCAATAAGTCAGATTGCTGGACTAATTGACCCAAATACAGTATAGGAGTTCAGTACTCATCATGACAGTTGGGGAAATTTAATTTCAGTTAAATGTATTTCGAATTTAAAAATCAGTAATAGCTTAATAGCTGATTTAGATAAATGTGAGGTGCTGTATTTTGGAAAATCAATTCAGAGCTGGACTTATACACTTAATGGTAAGGTCCTGGGGAATGTTGCTGAACAAAGAGACCTTGGAGTGCAGATTCATAGCTCCTTGAAAGTAGAATCGCAGGTAGATAGAGAGTGAAGAAGGTGTTTGGTATGCTTTCCCCTTATTGGTCAGAGTATTACGTATAGGAGTTGGGATGTCATGTTGTGGCTGTAGAGGACATTGGTTCGGCGTGCAGTTCTGGTCTCCTTCCTATCAGAAGGATGTTGTGAAACTTGAAAGAGTTTAGAAAAGATTTACAAGGATGTTGCCAGGGTTGGAGGATTTGAGCTATAGGGAAAGGCTGAATAGGCTGGGGCTGTTTTCCCTGGAGTGTCGGAGGGGGAGGAGTGACCTTGTAGAGGTTTAAAAATAGGATAAATAGACAAGGTCTTTTATTGGTGTGGGGGGAGTCCAGAACCAGAGGGCGTAGGTTTAGAGTGAGAGGGGAAAGATGTGAAAGGGACCTAAGGGGCAACGTGGTGCGTGTATGGAATGAACTGCCAGAGTAAGTGCTAGAAGCTGGTACAATTACAAAATTTAAAAGGCATCTGGATGGGTATATGAATAGGAAGGATTTTGAGGTATATGGCCAAGTGCTGGCAAATGGGACTAGATTAAGTTACGATATCTTGTCGGCATGGATGAGTTAGACCAAAGGATTAGCTTCCGTGCTGTACATCTCTATGACTCTGACTAGCGAACATGAATTTACTGTATTGCCATCATAAACCACCTGATTCATAATGTCCTTTGGGGAAGCAAATCTACCATGGACTATGTGTGATTCTCAACCAACAAATATATGATTGATTAACTACCTTTTGAGTGGCCTAGCAAGCCACAAAACTGTAGAATAAGAATGGAAGTGTATGAATTGTTTAGTGTCAACTGAGTGACTGCAACAACAAAAGTAAACCCTGTTCATTTGACCCTGCAAAGTTCTTGTGCCAAATTTATGAGATTTGTATATATATGTCCTGTTCTATCTGCAGGACAGATTCGCCAAAGGTGGTAGAACGGTGGTACTTGACCAGGATAGAAAGGTCCTCTAAGTCATCAGCAAGTTTATACTTTGAGGGATCATTCTCATTTTCAATTTATTTTCTAACTCTCTTTCTATTTTGTATAATTTCACGTTTTTGAATTGGGAAATGTGTTCTAAAAGTGATTGACTCTGGACCTCATGAAGTCTCATGGCTTCAAATGAAAGAGAACATGCCTCATTCTCATGGACAAACGCTGGTTTAGTGAGGAATACCAGAGACCATGCAGGGAGGAGCAATGGTTTGACCTTATAGATGTGTCAATTTGCTGAAGCTATAGCAGTGAACTATATCTATGCCAAATAGTTGAAATAACATTATCAGATGCTGCTGGAGAAACTCAGCACATCTGGCAGCATTTATGGAGAGAAAGTAGAGCTTAAATTATACAGTGACCCTTCTTCAGAAATAACATGCTATGGATAGAGCTAAATTATCCTACAAGCAACAGATCAGATCAATATTGTGCAGCCCTTCCATGAAAAGTGTGAATAGTTGAATAGCAGATAAGAGGACACTTCATCCTCAATTATCAGGGTGGCTTGCTTCTCAGCGCAAAACAACATGTACAAATATGTTCAACCATCTTCAGCAAAAGTGCTGAGTGGGTGATACATCTCTTGAGGTCCCCTTTACATGGATGACAGTCTTCAACCATCGATTTGCTCGGTGATAGCTAATTACAGCAAAGGTTATGGCTATCTACAACACCCAGCTGTTTCTGCTGAAGACTTTTCCTTCAGAACCAACAACATCACGAACAATGCTGTTCCATGTAACTCGAATGCTATCAGTATGGAAAATTGCCCAAATATGTCTCATCCACATAAATTCTATCTGGCAAGTTACCACTAATCATATTTTCCACCACTTTGCTTGAAGATTGTCATTGACACTGCACTCAAGAAACATTTACTCAGTAAAAATCTGCTCACTATTGCTCAGTTTGGGTTACACCAAGACAACTCAGTTCAAAACTTATTCCAGTCTCTTTCCAAGCATACAAAAATGTTGAATATCAAAGATGATTGACTGCCTTTGACATCAAAGCAGCATTTCATTGAGAATGACATCAGGACCTCAGTAAAAATTAAGTTTGTGAAAATCTTCAGGAAAGTCTCTGATTCAGTTCTAACATGAAGGAAGATTTTTATTGTTTATGCGCAATAATTCAAACTTCCTTAACATCGCTGCCAAAATTACTTAGAGTAGTATTGTTAGCACAACCATCTCCAGATGGTACATTAATAACATTCTGTCCAACATGGGTGGTGGAGGCAGGAACCTTGTAGCATTTAAGAGGTATTTACATATATACTTCCAATGCCAAGGCTATGTTCCAAGTTCTAAAAAAAAATTGGATTAGAATAATTGGGTGGTTGTTTTTGACCATCGCATACAATATGGCCTTCAGGGCCTTTTTCTGTGTGGAGACCTCTATAACTCCATAAGGTTCAAAGTGTGGATATTTGCTGATGATTGGATCTGAATATAGTGACATCACAACTCATTGGAATCAATAACAACCCATGCCTACCTGCAGCAAGACAGGAAATATTCAGGCTTCAGCTGATAGGTGTTAAGTAGCATTGAACAAAAGAACAAAGAAAATTATAGCACAGGAACAGGTCTATTGGCCTTCCAAGCCTGCACCAATCCAGATCCTCTCTCTAAACGTGTTGCCTATTTTCTTAGGATTTGTATCCCTCTGCTCCCTGTCCAGTCGTGTATCTGCTGGATTGCCTGGATTTGTGTGACACAAATGAAAATCTCGATCAGAAAACCTAACCACCATCTCTCCACATTAGCAACATTAACTTCCCCCACCATTAACCTTTCGGTGAGGTTTTCGTGGATCAGAAGTTTAACTGAATGAAAAATAGTGTGACTACAAGAGAAGGTCAGAGGGACATAACTCACCTGACTACTCCAAGCCTGTCCACACCTACAAAGTACAAGTCGGGAGTGTGACGGAACAGTTGACACATATCTGCATGAGTGCAACTCCAACAACACTTGAGACACTCAGCATGACTTTTCAGGAAAAAGTAACCTATTTGATCAGCACCCCATACTCTATTTTTCAATATTTGGGTCAACCACTTCATAGTGGCAATAGTGTTAACATCTACAAAATTTGCCAAGCTTCCTTTGGCAGTCGCTTCCAAATCTGTGACCTCTACTACTTGCAAGGGCAGGAAGTGGATGGATCACCACCCCCTGAAAGTTCTTCAGGTTTTCGATCATCTTGAGTTGGAAATATTTTACCAATCCTTTATTGTTGCTGGGTCAAAATCTGTGAGATTATGTTGTTCTGTGTGATTACTAATACAATATAGATTACTGTGGTTCAAGAATATTTCACACCAACACCACCTCTGTTCGAAATACATAGAACAAGTACATATCAGAGTCGAACTAGAAAATCATCCTCCTTAATGTTTAGGAGTTAGTTGTGTATAAACTGGCTGTTATGTTTGCCTACGTCATGATATTGAGCCTTCAAAATGATTGTGATTTGGGATGTTCTGAGAATGTCAAAAGTACTGTATAAATCTGAGTTTATTTTTCAAAATGTTGCAGTCATATTGATCATGTCCTAAAATCAATATTACTGGTATAGTTTGATGTAACATGCATTGAGTATAAAACTGTTGTTAATCATTTGGTTAACTGATTAACTCGTTATCTGGGTATTCTTATTGAAGCATAATGTACTGACAGGATTGACATGATAGATGTTGAGAAGATGTTTCCACATGGGGAAGTCATGGACGAGGGGCAATAGTTAGAAAATAAGGGGACATGCATTCAAAATTGAAATGCAAAGGAATTTCTTCTCCAAGAGGGCTGTGAATGTCTGCAGTTCTCTATTCCAGAGAGTGTTGGAGGCTAGATTACTGAAAGTATTTAAAGAGGGGATAGGTAGATTTTCGAAATACTCGGGAATTGAAGGCTATGACGAGCTGGCATGAGAAAGGAGTTGAAGCCTGGGGCAGATAAACTTAGAGATAAACACAGAGTCATAGTAATACAGCATGGAAACACCTTCCGGCCCAACTCATCCATGCCAATCAGGTTTCCTAAACTGAACATGTTCCATTCAGCCTTTATCCCACTAAGCCATTCCTATCTGTGTACCTGTTCAAATGTCTTTTAAATGTTGTAATTGTGCCTGCTTCTACCACTTCCTCTGGCAGCTCATAAAAAATGTTGTCCCTCAGGTCAGTTTTAAATTTCCCTTCTCAACAGAAATCAATGCCCTCTAATTTTGGACTTTCCTATCCTGGGGAAATACTCTTGGTTATTCACCTTATCTATGCCCCTCATGATTTTATAAAGCTTTATGGGTCACCCCTTGGTCTCCTATGCTTCACGGATAAAAGTCTCAGTCTATCAGCCTCCCCTGAAAACTCAAACTTTCTTGTCTCGGTAACATCCTTGTAAATCATTTTGCACCCTACTTCTGCTCCTAATCCTTATACTCTTATGCACTGTATTGTGTCCTACTAAACCACCCACAATGCCTCACCTGTGCTGAAACAAATAAGAGTTCAAGGCTTTAAAAGATTAATATCATTCATCTTTCTATGGCCAAGTAGAATCAAGAATTAAGTTAACATTTTGGGTCTGGGAACACATGTTCGAAGAAGGGTCATTGGACCTGAAGTGTTAACTCTGCTTTCTCTACACAGATGCTGTCTGACCTTCTGAGTTTCTCCAACAATCGCTGTTTTTGTTTTGGATTTTCAACATCCACAGTTGTGTGTGTGTTTCTTTTGCTTACCATAAATAAGATGCTCCTCTTAAATGTTTGTTTAATTTAACCTAAACTGATCTAAACTACTTGCTTCTAAAACCTGCCTTTAATGTACTTTCTCATGTTCGACCTGAATGTATCTCCTTTTCGGCTGTGTTCTTTGTTCTAACTTGTACAAGCAAATATTCTTGACCAATGCTACACCTGCAAGTCCTATTAATTTGGACATCATCTTTGTAACCCGCTTCAGTTTCCTTTCCTAGCTGTTCAAATTCTTTTTCTCTTTCTTGCTTATAGGGTTAATGAGGTTGTCAGTGCTGTACAGAAGTTTAAACAAAACTCTATATGGTAGCAGGATAACCTTCTTCAATTGGTAAACATTCTGATTCTTCCAGGTCAGAACATTTTGTTTACTTTCCTAAAGGCAGCCAGATATTGGATTGATGGGAGAGATTGGTCAATTCTGAGTCCTTGCCCCTTACCCTAACAGATAATTGTCAGTATTTTTCCAGTAACCTAATTAATCCATATGCTTATTTTGTATTCTTAAATGTTCCTCTATTAAATTGTTCTTGCCAATTCTCAGGCCACAATTCTGAAATGCAAATGATGCCAATTAGACTGTTTGTGTTGCGAGTTTCCTCATAAGACATAGTGTGAATATTATTATGCAAATGCTCAACAAAGGTATCTTGAGTCAAGAGGATGAAGGGTCTTAAACAGCTGAGGAAGAAAATGCCAGTTTAACAGGTTAAATTGCAGCTCTTGATTAGAAATGTTCAGACAGTTTCTGTGACCAAGAAAAACCTGTTGAAATTGTTGTGCATTTCTAGTACTGTGCTTTATTTGCTGAATTTTATTTTGCAGGTTTTAAAAAATATACATGTTTTGAATTAGCTAAGTGAGCTGGATAATAGCAATGCCATGATTTATTTTCACCATTGCTAAGCCTGCAAGGGATAAATTAACCAAGAACTACTGTTTAATTTGGTGACTTTCACTGAAAGTGAATATTTGTAACTGTTGGGCAAGGACAGGATTGGTCAAAATAGCTGATTAACTCACTTTTTGGCCTCAGTATGCAAATGAAGAGAATCGAGATGAAGTTGCTGGTGTTGTCTTTCTCCATTTTCCAGCATGACTTGCCACCTTCAGGAGAAGTGGAAGGAAAACAAAATGCGAGAAATGGAGTGACAAATGACTTTGCTACTGAGAAAATTGGGGTGTATTTACAGTCTCATTCCTGATGAAGGGCTTATGCCCGAAACGTTGATTCTCCTGCTCCTCGGTTGCTGCCTAACCGGCTGTGCTTTTCCAGCACCACACTCTTCGACTCTAATCTCCAGCATCTGCGGTCCTCACTTTCTCCTAGTGTATTTACAGTGGTCCCACTCTCATTGAATTGAACTCAAAATTGTTTGCATCAAAAGGAAGTGACTGTATAATTGTGAGTTGGGTGTTTATCTAATTCTCCTGTTGGCTAAGTTCTACCGAGAACTGTTTTGAATTGCAATATCACGCATACTTGTGCCTTTCAGATCTCCAGTGAACTTTTGAAATCTTCTGTAAAATAAAAGAAAATTACTGCAGATTCTGGACACCTGAAATAAAAATTGGAAATGCTGGAAATACTCTGCATCTTGGGGAAGAAAAAGACAATTAATGTTTGTAGGATTTAAAAATGCCAGAAAATGAATGGGAGTGTGTAATTTTTCCAAACACACACATATGGCTCAGCTGGAAATCAAAGAATAACAGAAAATAATGGAAAAACTCGGCAGGTCAGACAGCACCTGTAGAGACGTTGATGAAAGGTCATAAACCTGAAATATTCTGTCCCCACAGATGCTACTGAGTGTTTCCAACAATTTGTATTTGCATTACCAAACAATAGATGTTTCGGTAATGAAATTCGTACGCTTACAGAGAGTCCTTGTGCGCAAACCACAGCCAATTATGTTTTCCGCAATAGCTATGTGCTGATTACATAGGAATACGTTCAAAGATATTCTTGAGACTAGTAGTTTTTTTTAACAGTAGCCCACTATTCTAGAAAAACTGAATGAAGGTGTAGCACGTAGATCTGTGGATGCAAAAGCAGTTACCTGCTTGTAGTGACTTAAATGCAACTATAAGTAGAGGACATTTAAGATTTACCGACTAAGAATTGAATTTGATCTTGATGTCAAGCGCTGCCTTTTCTACTTTGACATTTTCTTCAGTTCGCATTGCATAACAGTAGCATCTGAGCACTGTCTGCCTGTTAATATATTGCTGAAACAAATGTTGGCAACCAACTGGAAAAATCATAGACCTATAAAAGAAAGATGTCTGTGATCATGTTGCCACAATACATAATTTATGTTCAGTGATTTGAATGAGTGAAGCTGCTTTATTTTCCACACTCCATGACTCATACCAGACCAATATCACCAGAGAAATACCTTTTCAGTTTTGAGGTTGAAAGAAGCCAGTACAGTAGCCAGGTTCAGCCTTGGAACAAGATTTAATTATGACAAAATTAACTTTTTTTTAAACCTTTCAAGTCAGTTAATTGGGATGTCTTTACACCTGTGACTGTGTGCAAAGTAGGCCACAAACTGTAGCATGCCTCCCCGATCCAGTAACAATGATAAACCACGTGGATTTGAAAGTAGACATGTATCAGGATACTAACTGCAACTCCTTTTGCGAGTGCCGAAATGATGGCCATTAATCTCAGCAGGGGAGCAGCTCATAACTATTCAATGTCTTGCATTAAGGTTCTTAATTTTTTTATTAACTATGCAGTTTGTATGATAGAGTTAATTGGTACCATTTGAGTTGTGAGTTCTTAATTCAGCATAATTAGTTTTGACTTGGAACCTTCTAATTTACCACAAGTAGCACTGATTTGTTTGAATGCTTTTGTTTATTGGCATCATTTCAGATTTTGTTTGGATAATTGCAATTTATTTATTAAAAAAACTTACCTTTGGAAGTTCAGTAATCCTTTGCTGAGCCAGTTTCCTCTTTGTGCCATAGGTAGTGTGTAACCTTTCGATGCTTGAACTGATTTTGCAATTTGTAAAATGGAAAAGGAAGTGGATGGAAATTCCTAGAAAATCAGGATTGGCTTCAATCTTATTTCTTAGTTTGCAGTCTGAGTTTGACTTAGAATTCTTTGATCTTTGGTGTTTACATTTGAATGTAGGACTTTGAGTCATTAAAAAATCTTGTTCAGTGTTTTCATTATTTATCTTTTACCTACCTACCATGAATGGTAAAGGCATCCTGTCATTTGCACAAAGTGGACAAATGTAAGTGGACAGAGTAACATATTGTTGGATGTTGCTGGTATTGTTGGCATGAAGAAGCAGTACGGGATAGAGGATTATCCACTTGCCAACTTTGAGTTGATGGAAAGGGTGAGACATCAATCACATCACAGTGGATTATTTTAAGAGGCATCTACACTGATGTGAAGGGAACTTTGATGGGAGTCTACATGATGGTAACTCAACCTGTATATGTAGAAATACACACCCTGTCAAGATACGGAGCGATTCAAGACATTGAATAATGTCTAACCAAGTTTTCCTGAAGCACAACATGGCCACCAGTTGTCATTTGCAATCCTGGACCTGGAAATCCTGAATCCAGAGATTTATAGTCTGGAACTGTGGGATTTTGTGGCTTTGGGAGTGATGTTAAAATGGACAGAACACAGGACAGATCGCGCTTGTGCTGTTCCTAACGATTAAAGGTCAAATTGCCGTAGTCTTACCAGTCTACAGGGCTGCTTATTAGAGATAGGACTGGTGATGGTTTAACTTGAAGTCACCATGCCTTAGTTGAAAGGAGAGGTTGAGAAGGAGAGTCCTTCATGGTAACCTCAGCTGGTTTGGAAATTGAATTCACATTGTCGACGTCACTTTCAATTGAAAACCAGCCATCTAGAGTTAACAAGATCAAACTAACCTACACACCTTACATTTTACTATCATCAATGTGCCTATCCAAGGCTTAAATATCCTAATGTATCTGACTTTACTACCACTGCTGGCAGTGCATTTTACGCACCCACCACTCTGTGTAAGGAACATACTTCTGACATCTCCCCTAAACTTTTCCTCCAGTCACCTTAAAGTTATGTCCCCTCATAGTAGCCATTTCCACCTTGGGAAAAAGTCTCTGGCTGTCCATTCTATCTATGACTTTCATCATCTTGTCCACCTCTATCAAGTCATCTCTCATCCTTCTTTGCTCCAATGAGAAAAGCCTAGCTCCCTCACCTTTCTTCATCAGACATGCCCTCTAGTCCAGACAGCATCCTGGTAACTTTCCTCTGCATCCTCTCTAAAGCTTCCACATCCTTCATATAATGAGGTGATCCGAACTGTGCACAATATTCCAAGTGTGGTCTAACCAGGGCTTTATAAAGCTGCAGCATAACCTCGTGGTTGTTAAACATAATCCCCTTGCTAATGAAAGTCAACACACCAGATGCCTTCTTAACAACCCTAACAACATGGGTGGCAACCTTGCAGGGTTTATGGATGTGAACCCAAAGATCCCTCTGTTCTTCCACATTGCCAAGAATCCTGCCTTTCACCCTGTAATCTGCTTTCAAATTTGACCTTCTAAAATTAATCACTTCACACTTTTCCAGGTTGAATTCCATCTGCCACTTCTCAGCTCAGCTCTGCATCCTGCCAATGTCCCATTGCAACTTAGAATAGCCGTCCACCAACTTTTGTGTCATCGGCAAACTTTCTAACCCACTCTTCCAGTGACCCTTGTTCACTGGATGCAGAACGTGAACTCTGCTTTTCCTCCCTAGATGATGCTCGACTTATTGAGTTTTCTCAGTAATTTGTTTTGTTTCAACATTTTAATTTGTTAATTTTTTAATCTCAATCCATCCTATGACATAAACCACTTCATGATACTTTTTAAATTCTTAATGCTGTTCCTTGGCAGCACCATCCAAAGACATGATGTTCAATATGTACAATCAGACCCAACCTTTGCTTCAACACTATTTGTCTTGGCTTCGACAGTACTTCCTTTTTGACAAATTGTTTCTCTGACATTCAGTCCTGAAATTAGATGAAATTTCTTCCAGTTAAAAATTGGGGTATGTTCTCCATTGCCATGTTACCAAGTTTTGGTTGCAGTCTCCAACCAAACTAAACTATTTGCAACCGTAGTTATAATGATCTGAGCTTTCACCTATCTAATGTCACCTATCTCTATCAGCCCATCTGAAGTTGAATCTCCGAGCCATGTGTTTGTTCTGTCCAGACTCGCCTACCCCAATGCTCCCCATCTTCTATAATCTACTCCATCTCTCTCTGCATGTTTTATAATCTGGTACAAATCAACTCATGCTAACCTTAGATATAAGAACAGAAGAAAAAGGAGCAGGAGTAGGTCATCTAGCCCTTCGAGCCCACTCTGCTATTCAATACGATCATGGCTGATCTTTTCATGGCCAGCTCTACTTACCTGCCCTCTCACCATAACCCTTAATACCTTTACTGGTCAAAAAATTATCTCACTTAGTTTTAAAAACATCTAATGAGGAAGCCTCAACTCCTTCACTGGGCATGGAATTCCACAGATTCATAACCCTCAGGGTGAAGACATTCCTTCTCAATTTGGTACTAAATCTACTTCCTCTAATTTTGAGGCTATGCCCTCTTGTTCTGATTTCCCACACTAGTGGAAACATCCTCTTTACTTCTATATTATCTATTCCCTTTATAATTTTATAAGTTGCTATAAATCCCCCCATATTCTTCTAAATTCCAATGAATATAATCCCAGTCTGCTCATTGTGTCCTAATAAACCAACTCCCTCGACTCCGGAATCAACGTCGTGAACCTCCTCTGCACCCCCTCTGGTGCCTGTATATCACTTCTCAATTAAAGAGACCAAAACTGCATGCAGTACTCCAGGTGTTACCAGCACCCTTAACAGCTGCAACATAACCTCCCTGCTTTTAAACTCAATCCCTTTAGCAATGAAGGACAAAATTCCATTTACATTCTTAATTATCTGTTGCACCTGCAGACCAACCTTCTGTGATTCGTGCATTAGGACACCCAGGTCCCTCTCCACAGCAGCATGGTGCAATTTTTTACCATTCAAATAATAGTCCTTTTTACTGTTATTCCTTTTTACTTCACATTTATTCACATTGTACTCCATCTGCCAGACCTTTGCCCACTCACTTGAGCAATCTCTATCCCATTGCAAAGTTTCACAGTCTTCTGCACACTTTGTTCTTCCACTTATCTTAGTATCATCCGGAAACTTTGACACAGTACACGTGGTCGCCAACTCCAAATCATCTATGTAAATTATGAATAATTGCAGTCCCAGCACTGATCCCTGAGGCACACCACTAGTCACTGTTCACCAACCAGAAAAGCACTCATTTATTCCCACTGTTTGCTTCCCATCAGTTAATCAATCTTCTGTCCATGCTAATACATTAATTGTAACACCGGGTAATAGATACAAGCTCACCCACTGTTTTGGTTGCACAAACTAGCCCTGTCCCTCATTCAAGTATGGCACCATTCTTAAAATGTTATTTTAAAGACTATCAAATCTTATTTTAATCATTTTAAAATCTGTGATTTTGTTCTGCTGTCTCATTATTGATTCACTGTTGCAAAATGTTTGTTTCACCACAGTTTGGGGTGGGGACAGGTGAACTGCAGTAGTTATAATTCGTATCAACGTTTTCTAGGGAGCTCTGAATAGAGAGTTATTGCCCTATGAACTGGAGCTGAATGTTATTTTAACATTTTGCTGAGCATCGTGTCTTTATAAATTGGGGCAAATTGTTTCATGAAGGCAGTTGCTTACCTCTTCATAACTGATTAGATTAGATTAGATTAGATTAGATTACTTACAGTGTGGAAACAGGCCCTTCGGCCCAACAAGTCCACACCGCCCCACCGAAGCGCAACTCACCCATACCCCTACACTTACCCCTTACCTAACATTACGGGCAATTTAGCATAGCTAATTCACCTGACCTGCACATCTTTGGACTGTGGGAGGAAACCGGAGTACCTGGAGGAAACCCACGCAGACACGGGGAGAACGTGCAAACTCTACCCAGTCAGTCGCCTGAGGCGGGAATTGAACCCGGGTCTCTGGTGTCACATAATCTTCTCGGTGGTATTTGCTTGTTAGGACACTGCCCTTTCCAGCCATAAAGTTTCTTTAAATTCTTGGAGGTAAACTTATTCTGTATTAAGCATCCAGATAAATGTAACATGACTTGAGACCTGGCAACTTCATAGAGACAACAGATTCTAGTTGAAGTGGGGCCTGGTAGAGACAGCCACGGGTGAATGAGAAAAGGAGTTGAAAGCAATTGTAAAGAACAATCACAATTCTGCTGGGGTTTTATGAAAATTAATCCAAAAAATCCTTGAATTGCACTAAATTGTTGGATTTGCAAACAAGGTTACCGGTGCTGTAGCCATGCTGAAAACCAGACTGGCAATTGATTTTATCTCAGACTTTCAAGACGGTAACAATAGTTTGGCATTATGGCCTACAACTTGGATTAGATGTTTTCTTAAATGTAGTTTCTTAATCGCCTGAAACCATTTTTCTAGTGTGTAGGATCTAGACAAATATTACTTTTAATCCTACCTTATTTGCCATGCATTTTGTCCAGACCAAGTGTGGAACTACCTATTTAATGGTGAAAAATTAGATTTTCCATCTCTCTCATTTTTAACAGGTACAATAAGCTGAGTCGAGAAGTTCGAGATTTGGCACGCAAGATCCGAGACCTTAATGAGAAAGACTCCTTCCGAGTCAAGTGTACAAGCCAACTATTGGAAAAACTGTGAGTGCTTCTAACTCTATTTAAAGAAAGCAAAAGGATAATAATTTAAACTGGGAAAATTTAAACCATGAATATGTTTATAGTTGGAAACTGAGTTTTATGCATTTTAATTTACTAATGTTGTCCTATAGAAGTTCATTTCCCAGTTTCATGTTGAATGCTTAAAACTTCATGTTTTTCCTTTTTCTCTCACTTTTCCTCCTCTTCTAGTATCCTCAGCACACTGAGACCAGTTGTAGTCATTCAACTGTTCTATTTGGAATAAAGAAACTCCTGATAGATGTAAGATCTTACTCAAAGGCTCATATATCACAGTACACATATCCCACTAAATAATCAAATCAGCTCAAACAATCACTTTGTTGTTTGGGCAGTTTCATACTCTTTTAATTGTAAATTATCATGATTTCCATTCTCTTCATTAAGTAAGTTAGTCTGAATGTAAACGTTAAAACTTTGATTTTAGACTGCAACTTGGTTTTGTGATTTGAAAGATCCTAAACCTGTAAAACAAAAAGTCATAATGATTCAGTTGATAATTGGAAGTTGTCGCACTCTGGAGAAATGAACTTGTAATCGAGACTGATGGTTCAATGCATAACTTAATAGAGTGCTTCATTCACCATCTGAAAGGAGTGTTAAACTGAAGTCTCATCTGGTCTATTCAGAACGGTATTTCAGATGCTAAGAATCTGTAAGAATAGCTGAAATAAGATCATAATATGTAGGAGCATAATTGGGCTACTTAGCCCCTTCAGATCTGTTCTGTTATTTGATAATGGTTGATATGTTGTTCAATCCCATTTTCCTGCCCTCTCCCCATAAACCTTGATTCCCTTACATACCAATAACCTATCTAACTCTGTCTTAAATATACTCAAATGGCTTGGCATTCACAGCCCTCTGTGGCAATGAGTTCCACAGATTAACCACCCCATGACTGAAAAAATTTCTCCTCCTCTCAATTCTAAAGGGTCATCCCTTCACTCTGAGGCTGTGCCCCGGGTCCTGATCTCTCCTACGAGTAGAGACATCTTCTCCACATCCACTCCACCAGGCCTCTCAGTATTCTCTAAGTTTCAATGACACCCCTCATCCTTCTAAACTCCTTTGAATACAGATCCCCAGAATCCTCAACAACTCTTTGTATGACAAGCCCTTCATTCCCGGGATCATTCTTGTAAACGTCCTTTTGACCCTCTCCAGCACCAGCACATTTTTCCTTCGATACGGTGCCTAAAACTGTTCACAAAATTCTAAATGCGGTCAGATCAGAGCCTTATACAGCCTCGACTTTACATGTCTGCTCTTGTATTCTCACTCTTTTGAAATGAATGTTAACATTACATTTCCTTCCTAACTGCCAATTGAACCTGCATGTTAACCTTAAGAGAATCCTGAAGTGGGAGTCCCTTTGAGCTTCAGATTTTGGAAGACTTTCCCCATTTAGAAAATAGTTTACACCTCTGTTCTTCCGACCAAAGTGCATAACCTCACACTTTTCTACATTGTATTTCACCTGTCACCTCTTTGTCTACTTTCCTAGCCAGTCCAAGTCCTTCTGCAGCCTCCCCAATTCTTCAACACTACCTGTCTCTCCACCTATCTTTGTGTCATCTGCAAACTTAGCAACAATGCCCTCAGTTCCTTTGTCCCAATGGATGATGTAATGTAAATAGTTGTTTTAGCATTAACTCTTGCAGACCTCCACTAGTCACCGGCTAACATCCTTTATCCCCACTCTCTGTCTTCTGCCAGTCAGCCAATCCTCTATCCTTGCCCCATATACCATGGGCTCTTATCCTGTTTAGCAGATGGCTGTGTGGCACGTTGTTAAAAATCTCTGGGAATGCAACTGGAGTACGTCAACTCTCCTTTGTCTAATCTGCTCATTACCTCCTCAAAGAATTCCAACAGATTTGTCAAATATGAATGCCCCTTTTAGGGTCAGCCTTATTTTAGCATGCACTTCGAAATACTCTATAATCTCATTCTTAATAACTTATTCTAAAATTTGATCAATGATGAGTTCAGGCTAACTGGCCTGTCTTCTGCCTCCCTCCCTTTTTAAACAGGGTGTTACATTAGCCACTTTCCAGTCCTCTGGGACCCTCCCTGACTCCACTCTTTCCTGAAAGATCACAATCAATGCTCTTCAACTAAGTTCTTCAGAAGTCTGTGGTTTAGTCCATCTGGTCTAAATAATTTATGCACCTTCAGACTTTTCAGCTTCCCCAGCACCGCCTCCTTAGTGATGATCACTACACTCACCTTTTATTCCCTGACTCTCTTGGAGTTCTGGTATTCTGTTGGTGTTTTCCACTGTGAAAACTGATGCAAAGTACCTATTCAGTTTTTTCTTTGTTCCTCATTACTACTTCTTCAGCCTCATTTTCCAGTGGTGCAAATCACACTCCTGCCTCTCTTCTCCCTTTTATATATCTGAAATAAACCTTTTGCAATCTTCTTTTAAATGACTAGCTATCTTACACTCCTATTTCATCTTCACCTCTCTTATTACTTTTTTAGTTATCCTTTGCTGGTTTTTAAAGCTTCACAATTCTCTGGCTTCCTTCTAATCTTCACCACATTGAATGTTTTGTCTTTTGTTTGTATGCCATCCCTGCCTTCTCTCATCAGCCATGGTTCTTTCACTCTTTCCTTAGAATGTTTCTTCTTCCTTGAATGAATTTATGCTGTGTCTCCTGAATTACTGCCAGAAACTCCTGTCATTGCTATTCCACTGTCTTCCCTGCTATGCTTCCCTTCCTCTTCAACTCTGGCTAGCTCCTCCCTCATGGCTCTGTAGTTACCTTTACTTAATTGTCATACTGTTAAATCTGATTCCAGCTTCTTCGCCTCAAAATGTAGGGTAAGTTCTATCATATTATGGTCACTGCCCCCTCTAGGTTCCTTCATCTTAAGTTCTTGATTCAAATCTGCCTCATTATAGATCACTAAATCCAGAATTGCCTGTTCCCTGGATTCATCATTATCTTCATCCTTTTTATCAGAATTCTGTTTTGGGTCATCTTGAGGATCAAAGATATGTAAGAGGACAATTGGAGGGATGCAGTTTTCTTGGACAGATACTGGGCTGAAGATGGGGAAGGGATGGGCTGAGACAATGCACAAATTTAAAAACAAAATGATAATTTTCAAGTCTAGGCTTGAATCAATGTAGTTCACGTGCTTATTGGATAATGTATTACAATTTAGGATATGGGCAGCAGACTATTTGTATGACTTCTAAGTTAATGAATAATATAAAATGGTATACTTGCTCGGAGTATATTAGAATGGTCTAAAGGTAGCAAATGCGTGGAAGAGGATTCCAGTGGGTTGAGATGGGGTGGAGTGGGGTGATGAAACAGAGATGGGCAAATTTTTAAAATGAAAACAAAGAGCAGTTGTGATTACCTGGTTCCAGGGAGCCTTCTGGTGACTCCTGCATCTGAAATCCTTTTAAATTTCCAAATAATGATCCCTGAGTCATTTATGTTTAGAAAATATGATTAACCAAATCCAGGTAACTTGCAATTAAACTCTTCTTGCTTGTTTGCCATGTTTGAAATTCATAAATTTGTTGGGGGCCGTTAACGAAATTGCAACGTTTCATTAAAATACCAAGGTTGGCGATTATCTTCAGATTAAAGTTGGGTGAGAGATTAATGGAAACATTGATTTATAACTTTCACATGGGATTTATGAGGCTCAAATAGATGTACTAAAGTCATACATAAAAATCAATAATTTTAAAGTTCATGCAAAGTCCATGCAGTTAAAAAAAATAATTTATTAGTATTTTTCCATAGGAATCATAAATATCACTCCATTTTATGGCGATAAGAGGTGACTTTCTAAATGCTGTTTTACTGTTTGTTCTCTGATTTACTTCATATGAACCTTGTGAAGCTGATTAATCTTTTAATCATTAATAGCGTTTTTTGTTGTGTTTTTGAAGAAAATAATAATTTTGAGTAATGTGTCAGCTTGATATTGTGATATTACTTTTACCTCAACCAGATAGTTGTATGTTTCAGTCGCATTTTAGGTCTTGAGCATGTTATCTAGGCTGAAGCTTCAATGCAGTACTTAGTGAAAGAATGTTGCATTGACAGGGAATCTGTCATATGGATGTTTGTAGGTCTAGGCAGATGTAGAAGTCGGTTCACACCATTCAAAGAATGGGGAGTTTTCATGATGTCCTGATAGATGCTTATCCCTCAACGGACACCACCAAAGACAATGAGTGGGTCATTCATTTTATTTGCAATTCAGAACCAAAATGGTAGCTGAATTTGCTTCCAGAGCAGTTATTCTACTTGGACAATAATTCATTGCCTGTAAAGTATTTGGAACATCAAAGCAAGGTTGAAGTGCAAGTTATTTCTTTCAATTAAATTTTAAAGAGCAGCATGCCGAAAGCTAGTGCTCCCAGATAAACCTGTTGGACTATAACCTGGTGTTGTGATGTTTAACAATGTAGATAAAATCCCATAGGGGGAAGGAAAATAAGTAGAAATAGCAAGAATTATTCTGATTAACTAAAAAGGTAGATTTTAAATGTCTTAAAGGTAGAGAGTAACTTGTTTGATCAAAGGGAACTAGTGAGGCAATTTCAGTCCTTTGGGCTCTGGTGATGAAAGTGACATCAATCAGTGCATGAGTGCATTCAGGGAGACATTTCTGTACGTGAAAGTAGATTACATACAGATGTATAGAGAGATTCAATTTGAAACTTGGAACCAATAAGTAAGGTGGTCTGTAGTGGATGTATTGTGCAAGTTGAGAATAATACCAGGGTAATAAGAATTTTGCTAAAGCTTAGGGAGAGTTTGGAAGCCAGCCACGAAGGCAGTGAAATAATGAAGTCTGAATGATGCAAAGATCTGATGAGAGCTTCAGCTAGAAAATGGTGAGTGTAAGCAGTCTGTGATGATGAGCATGTGGTAGGAGGTCTGGAGTCAATGCCGATGCCACAAGGTTCATGATAAAAAGCTTAAACCTTTTCTTTCCTGAAAAAGATTGAAACTGGAGTCAGTCAAAAATATGTTAATGCAGGGTCTGTTGGAATCTCTGAAGTTGTGGAGGAATAAAATTCAGTGTTAGGTACGACGATACATTAAACTGCATTCATTTCAGTGCAGGAGAAGACAGCTGAACTCAGGGCATGGTTAGGAACATGGGACTGGGGTATCATAGCAGTTACAGACATGGCTCACGAATGGACAGGGCTGGCAACTTCATGTTCCAGGATACAAATGCTATAGGAAGGGTGGATTTGGGGGGTGGTGATGGGGGGTGGTGGGGGTGGGGGGTGGGGGAGAAGCGTTTTTGATAAGGGATAACGTTGCAGCTGTGCTTGAGGAGGATATTCCTGGAAATACATTTAGGGAAGTTAGTTAGGTGGAACTGAGAAATAAGAAAGAGATCATCACCTTTTTGGGATTGTCCTATTGACCCTCCCAGTAGTCAGTGGGAAATGGAGAAACAGTTTTGTAAGGAGATCGGTTATCTGTATGAATAACAGGGTGGTTATGGTAGGGGATTTTAACATTATAAACATAGACTGGGACTGCTACAGTGTTAAGGATTTAGATGGAGAGGAATTAAAGTGTGTACAAGAAAATTTTCTGATTCAGTACATGGAAGTACCTATTAGAGAAGGTGCAAAACTTGATCTACTCTTGGGAAATAAGATAGGGTAAGTGACTGAGGTGTTAGTAGGGGAGCGCTGTGGGACCATAATTCTATTAGTTTTAAAATAGTGATGGCAAAGGATAGATCAGATCTAAATTGGAGGAAGGCTAATTTTGACAGTACTGGCAGGTGGAACTAGATTGGGTTGGGACATCTGGTCGGCATGGACGGGTTGGACCGAAAGGTCTGTTTCCATGCTGTACATCTCTATGACTCTATGACTCTAAATGGCTAATGCGTACCTTAAAAGGTTTTTACTCAACCTGTTCAGGTATATTATGACACATATCTGGGACTTTACGGCCCAGAAATAGAAACACAACCACTTCACCACAAAAGTCTGAATGTATGCTGTATGAGTTTTTCACAGAAACTGCTGTCCCATTGTTATCTTGCCATCCGAAACCATCCCAAATTCAAGAGCAATTAGTAATGGTGAAATTGCGAACTTGCCATTTTCCTTGCTTAATGGAGCAATTTTGGTTCCACTTTTTGGTAGTTCTACCCTAAATCTCTGGATGCTTACCATCTCTTGTCTTCAGTTAGCCCACGTTTTCCTTAAAACTTCATTTATCCGACTCCATTCTATGTAAAGTATCTTCAGATGTTTTATTGTGCTTTAGAATCTGTACAAATATGTTTTTTTGTGTGACTTAGCTGGACAGAAAGGGAAAAAATATCACTTTTTATAGTGTGGCTGTCTCTTGCTGCTGTAGTTATACATCAGTCATGTTGTGTAATTTGTACTCTGTCAGACATACTCCTGCAAATACATCAATCTTTCTCTATCCTTTCTGCTGGGTTCTCTTTGAGTTGTGTTCCGTGTTGTGCTATGAACTGTACCGCTGATAAAATGAGTAAGAAAGTCTGGCTCAGTATTCTTTCTTGTTTTGAAGCTGTTGTATGAGAATGTTATTTCTATTTTGTGGAATTTGAACAAAGCTTTGTTCTATCTTAAATTGCCTTAGTTAACTACTGTTGTTTACCTTGAATGCTTCCCGTAAAGTGCTGTAAACATTTAATTCTTTGCATACTGAATGCATTTCATTGTTTATGGTCTGATTTTAGGATTGCCATTGTATGGTGAAACTTTGTGCAAGAATTTAAATTCTGGAGTTGAAAAGATCTTGTTGATGATTTTGGGGATTAATGGGGCAGAAAAATGGAACCGAGATGCATAAACTTTCTTCATCTTAAGTGTGGTGTCCTGTTATACTGTTTCTTGAGCTGTATTAATGTGTTTTTTTAAATACTGCCATCACCAGCACTATAGATGTACCTACACCATATGGACTGTAGTAGTTTAAGAAATGGCTCACTATCACCTTCTCAGGAGCAATTGAGGATGATTAATAATTGCCCGCCTTGCACTTCCATGATCAAAAAGACTCACAGTCCCCACCCTCTAACCACTTTCTTATGGCATCATCAGTTCTTGCAACACTAGATGTGATCCAGGTCTACAGTGTCTAGCCAGATTTTAGGGTTCAATCTGTGATCTGTGCTGAGTTAGCTTGTATGGCCTTTTGCTTTACATAAAGTAATAGAGTCAGATAGCACAGAAAGTGACCCTTTGAACCAACTCATGCTGACCAAGTTTCACAAACTGAGCTAGGCTCAATTGTCAGCATTTGGCCCATATCCCTCTTAAACCTTTCTTATTCATGTACGTGTCCAAATGTCTTTTAAATGTTGTAAATGTACCCGCATCTACCACTTCCTCTGGAAGTTCATTCCACATAAAGACCACCCTCTGTGTGAAAAGGTTACCCCTCAGGTCCCTTTTAAATCTTCCTCCTCTCACCTTAAAAATATGCCCCCTAATTTTGAACTCCCCTGGCCTGGGGAAAGGATTTTTGCTATTCACCTTCCCTATGCCCCTTATGATTTTATGGACCTCTGCAAGGTTACACCTTAACATCCTACACTCGAATGAAAAATGTTCCAACCTATCCAGCCTCTCCTTCTCGGCCCATCAACATCCTGATAATTTTTTTCTGAACCCTATCTGATTTAATCTTTCTACAGCAACATTTTGTCTTGGTGTCATCTCTGAGTTAGGGAAGGGAGATCATTTGGCATAACGTTGATTTTCTGTTTTTATTTCATATCTTTTTAAAGATGACATAGTGTTAGCTTAGAACCCGATCCTCACTAAATTTCAAAATGAAAGATAGGAGACAATTTGTTTGATCACACGAAAAGCTTGTTTGTCAAGAAACTTCTTCAATGAAAGGGCTCTTTTGCTTTATGCACGTTGAATCTTATGCTGTAAAAGATCTGGGTATCACTGCTTCAGAGAACAAGGAATTAGTCTTGCCAGTCATTATCATACCTTTTGATCACAAGTAATTGTTACAGTGCTGAATTTGAATGTTGTATGAAACTAGAGACATTTAATTTAGTTGCCTTAACTACTTTTGAAACAAAGACCCTGTTGCTAGTATTTGGAGCTCTCCTCGTCCGTACCTGTCTTTCTCCCACCCGAGTATTATGAAAATGAAAACCAAACAGTTGAAGCCAGAAGTGTTGCTTCCCAGGAGATGGCAAGAAAAGTTTTCTTAACTGTAGAGAGTGGTATGATTTGTAATGATGTGATTCCTACAATAAAACAGGGACAGCATTTCAAAAGTATTGGATGTGAAGTGCTTTGGGGTGTCCAAAGATCATAAAAAGCACAAAATAAAGCACTCTTTTTTTCTTTTTTTTGTGATTCACAAATAGTCTCTGGGATGGGATTTATTAAGATTTGGGAATAAATTATGCATTTGGGTTGTGTTAATTCATGACAAAAACAAAAATGGCTGGCAAAACTCAGACTTGAAACAGTAACTCTGCTTTCTTCTCACGATGCTGCCAGCCATTTCTGTTTTTGTTTCAGACCTCCAGCAACCAAGTGTTTTTTTTTGTTTTATTTTGTGTTAATTCATACTTGGTAGTCACTATACTCAAACATCTAAGACTATAATTTATTTATCATGTCCTCTTTGGGTATTACTTTGTCTCCGATTATAATGTAAACCATTTGTAAAATTGTCCGCAAGTTCTCTTGAAAGGACCAAGTAAAAAATTGTTTTTAGAGTCATAGAGATGTCCATGCCAACTAGATATCCCAACCCAATCCAGTCCCACCTGCCAGCACCTGGCCCATATCCCTCCAAACCCTTCCTGTTCATGTACCCATCCAGATGCCTTTTAAATGTTGCAATTGTACCAGCCTCCACCACTTCCTATGGCAGCTCA
>NC_057720.1:83370096-83402681 GCF_004010195.1 Chiloscyllium plagiosum | reverse complement strand
ATTGTACCAGCCTCCACCACTTCCTCTGGCAGCTCATTCCATACACGTACTACCCTCTGCCTGAAAACATTGCCCCTTAGGTCTCTTTTATATCTTTCCCCTCTCACCCTAAACCTATGCCCTCTAGTTCAGGACTCCCCCACCCCAGGGAAAAGTCTTTGCTATTTAACCTATCCATGCCCCTCATGATTTTATAAATCTCTATAAGGTCACCCCTCAGCCTCTGACGTTCCAGGGAAAACAGCCCAGCCTATTCAGTCTCTCCCTACAGCTCAAATCCTTCAACCCTGGCAACATCCTTGTAAATCTTTTCTGAACCCTTTCAAGTTTCACAACATCTTTCCGATAGGAAGGAGACCAGAATTTTTTGACCGAAACATTTGTCTCTTCGACACCCTGTTTTGTATTAGCGATGAAGCTTTTTATTCAAAAGACACAAGGACTTGTACAGTTAGATTAGCCATAATATAAATCCTTGTGGAAGACTGAGACATTCAAGACCCTGGAGGTTGCCAGCATCATCACTCTCAGCCAACTCGCTCAAATTGCATGCTTCAGCTTCTGTGAGTTACGATCGCAAGTAAGACTAGCCATTTGCTGAGCACACCAAGATTTGCTTTCCATAAACCCCATCTTATGCATTAATGGAAAATCAGTAAATATAACAAATGGTAAGTGAGTTTTAAATGCGATAAAAATAACTAGATTTCATTTTCAGTAAGAATGCCATACCTCATGATGGAATTTTTCTGTATATTGATTCTGAGCATTTTTTGAAATGAATGTCACTATTGAAAGTGGTAAAAATGTTTTTCTTCTTTTCTGCCAAAGATCTATTTAGTTTCTGACAAGTGCATGAATGACTGTTTTAAAGTGGGATGCACCTCACTTCTGCTGTCCGTTAAACTGTGGCTTAAGAATCGTTAAGCCATTCACCAGTTGAAAACTGTGCACTGAGAAATTGAAGGCTTCAGCACATTCTGCTGATGTGAAGTTGTTACACGTACAGAAGTCCAATACAATGTGGGTAATGATTGTACATTGGCTTCAAGTCAGAATAATGACTAAATTGCGCCAGATGATTTGATACTTGTACTCCCATGAGTTGACTGTGTCAAACATTACTTCATTTGCAGGTATATAGGATAGTGAAGAAGTTTGGTATGCTTGCCAGCTTTGACAAAGGGTTAGTTAGACTCGAAACGTCAGCTCTTTTCTCTCCTTACAGATGCTGCTAGACCTGCTGAGATTTTCCAGCATTTTCTCTTTTGGTTTCAGATTCCAGCATCCGCAGTAATTTGCTTTTATATTATATGGTATGCTTGCCTTTATTGGTCAGTGCATTGTGTACAGGAGTTGGGAGGGTGTGTTGCAGCTGCACAGGACATTGGTTTGGCCACTTTGGGAGTATTGCGTGCAATTTTGGTCTCCCTCCTTTCTGAAGGACGTTGTGAAACTTGAAAGGTTCAGAAAATATTTCCAAGGATGTTGCCAGGATTGGAGGAATTGAGCTGTAGAGAGAGGTTGAATGAGCTGGGGTTATTTTCTTTGGAGTGTCGCAGGCTGAGGGATGACCTTTATAGAGATTTATAAAATCATGAGTGGCATGGATAAGATGACGAGACAAGGATTTTTCCCTGGGGTGGGGGAGTCCAAAACTTGAGGGCATAGGTTGAAGGTGAGAGGGGAAAGGTTTAAAAGGGACCTAAGGGGCAATGCTTTTACACAGAGGATGGTGCATGTTTGGAATGAGCTGCCAGAGGAACTGGTAGAAGCTAGTATAATTACAACATTTAAAAGGCATTTGGATGGGTATATGAATAGGAAGGGATTAGAAGGATATGATCCAAATGCTGGTAAATGGGATTAGATTTATTTAGGATATCTGGTTGGCATGAATGAATTGGACTGAAGGGTCTGTTTCCATGCTGTACATCTCTATGACTCTCTGATTCTACTTCAAAAATGCTTCATGGTTGGATACATGAAAATGGTGTTTAGAATTTAAAGCTATTGTTCTCATAAACATTCAGTTCTGATTTGGATATTGATTCCATTATTGACAGAACAAACTGATTCTACAGTGTGCCCTGGAGAAAATGATTTTGGAGTTGTCAAGAAGTTGGTGGATGTTTTGTGGAAGAAGTAGTGAAAAATTTCTGGTAGATTGGTATAAATACTGGATCCAGAGCTTCTGGTGTATTTGCAAAATGGATGTGGGGCCAAATCGTGTCCTATTGTCTAGTTCAGGAATTCCTTTTTGAGTCACAGAGATGTACAGCATGGAAACAGACCGAAGTCCAACTCATCCATGCCAACTAGTTATTCTAAATTGATCTAGTCCCATATGCAGCACTTGGTCCATATCCCTCTAAACCCTTCCTATTTCTTCACCCATCTGGATGCCTTTTAAATGTTGTAGTTGTATCAGTCTCCTCCAGGTGAAGGAGGCGGGGAGGAGAGGAAGGGCTGGGTGTGGAATGAGGTTGAGGGTGGGGAGAGTTTGAAGCTGGTGAACTCTATGTTGGGGCCATTGGGCTGTAAGCTTCTGAAGCAGAATATAAGTGTTGTTCCTCCAGTTTGTGTGTGGCCTCATTTGGACAGTGGAGGAGGCCCAGGATGGACGTGTCACCAAGGGGGTGTGAGGGGGAGTTGAAATGGCTGGTAGCCAGAAGGTGATGTTGAGGAGCGTACAGGGTGGAGATGCTCCATGGGCAGGTCGCTGAGTCTGCATTCGGTCTCTCCAAATGTAGAGGAGACCACATTGGGAGTAGCAGATGCAATACACCAGGACAGAAGAAGTGCAAGTGAATCTCTGCTGGATTTGGAATGATTACATGGGGTCTTGGATGTGAATGAGAGGGGAGTTTAGGTACAGGTGTTGGACATCCTGTGTTTGCAGGGAAAGGTGCCAGGTGTGGAGGAGAGGTTGGTGGGGAGTGTGGAACTGATGAGGGAGTTGTAGGGTGAACGGTCCCTACAGAAAGCAAATAGGGGTGTGGAAGGAAATGTCTTTTTGGTGGTGGGGTCTGACTGCAGGTGGCGAAAGTGGTCTAGGATGATGTGATGGATCTGGAGCCTGGTGGGGTGGTATGTGAGGAGCAAGGGGACTTTATCCTTATTGTGGTTGAGACAGGGGATTTTGAAGGCAGAGTTGTGGGAATTGGAAGAGATATGGTTGAGGACATTATTGCTCATGGAAGTAGGAGGAAATCTGGGATGTCCTGGAGTGGAATCCCTAATCCTGGGAGCAGATGTGGCAGAGGAATTGGGAACATGGGATCGCATTTTTGTGGGTGGGCAGGTGAGTGGAGGTGTAGTCGAGGTAGCTGTAGGAGTTGATGGGTTTGAAATGGATGTCGGTACTAAGCCGGTTACTGGAGATGGGGACGGACACGTCCAGAAAGGGGAGGAAGGTGTCAGAGATAGTTCATGTGTATTTAAGATCGGGGTGGAAGTTGTGGAAATTGAACTGTTCGAGCTCATAGGAGTACGAGATAGTGCTGAAACAGTCATCACTGGAGCAGAGGAAAAGGTGAGGGATGGTGCCAGTGTAGCAGCAGAAGAGGCACTGTTCCAGTATCCAACGAAGAGGCAGGCATAGCTCAGACACTGCTTTGGTTTCTGGAAAGTGGAAGGAGTCAAAGGAAAAATTGTTGAGGGTGAGGACTAGTTTCGCCAAGCAAATGAGCATTTTGGTGGAGGGGGACTGGTTGGGCCTGTGGAAGATGAAGAAATGGAGGGCTGTGAGGCCCTCTTCATGGGCAGTACAGTTGATAGACTGAATGTCAATGGTGAAGATGAGGAGTTGGGGTAGGGGAATTGAAAGTCTTGGAAAAGGTGGAGGGTGTGGGTTGTGTCCTGAACAGAGGTGGAGACTTCCTGGACCAAAGGGGAGAGGACGGAGTCGAGACAAGAAGCGATGAGTTCAGTGGGGCAGGAGCAGGCAGAGACAAAGGGTTGATTGGGGCAGTCAGGTTTATGGATTTTGGGTATGAGGTAGAAACAGGCAGTGTGGGGTTGGGAACTATCAAGTTGGAGGCTGTAGATGGGAGATCTCTCGAGGTGGTGAGATTTTTGACGGTCTGGGAGATGATGATTTGTTGATCAGAGATGGGTTCATAATTAATGGGATAATAGGATGAGGTGTCAGAGATATACAGATCTTTTTTGTTCCATATTGGCCTAAAGACAGCCAAGAATCTGATTTGTGACTGGTATTTCATTACATATTCACTTTCAGTTGAATAAAACATAACTCTGTTGGTTTTTATGAAGCATACATTTAATAATATTGTCATGACTGTACTGTGGTCAATGTTGCAGAAACATTGTTTTACCATGGCTTTGAAATAATTGTAAACAAAAAAAGTAGGCTGTTTCAGCTGACCTATTTCTATATGAATGTTTATTTTGAATGCGCTTCAAGATTTTTTGCGTCAATAGATTATGAAACCTGGATGTATTGTAACTTCTGACTTACGTGGGTCACAGCAATTTAAATAAAAATTGCTGTTATGATACAGTTGTTTCGTACTTTGAGGAAAGGAGGCCTGAGTCCAGCTGCACTGTTACTGTGAACAACTTGTTCCATCATTGGCTTGTATGGTGTAATGGTGCTATTTATAAGCACTAAATGGAATGTTTATCCTCCAGTCAATGACGATATTTGAAGACCTTTTGAATGGACCAGCTTTACACCAGAATAGGTTTGATTTCTGAGTCAGTTATTAATGTTTTAGGTTTTGGTTTTGTGATAGCATCGTTCGAACCCAACTTCAGGCTTTATGCAGTAGTTCCAAAATTACTGGCAGTCCTCTCGTCTTCTGGTGATCCATCATTGGCTTGTATGGTGTAATGGTGCTATTTATAAGCACTAAATGGAATGTTTATCCTCCAGTCAATGACGATATTTGAAGACCTTTTGAATGGACCAGCTTTACACCAGAGTAGGTTTGATTTCTGAGTCAGTTATTAATGTTTTAGGTTTTGGTTTTGTGATAGCATCATTCGAACCCAACTTCAGGCTTTATGCAGTAGTTCCAAAATTACTGGCAGTCCTCGTCTCCTGGTGAATAACGATTACTTTATTTTGCTTTTCTCCTTTAATGAATATTAGTAGGTTACTAGACAGTGAAATGTTTTTGGGTAGATGGATGTGGGTACTGCAGATGCTGGAGATTAGAGTCAAGATTAGAATGGTGCTGGAAAAGCACAACAGGTCGGGCAGCATCCGAGGAGCAGGAAAATCGATGTTTCAGGCAAAAGCCCTTCATCAGGCATTCCCAGCCAATTAATCCCCATTAGTCTACTCTCCATCATCAGTGAAATAATTGAAGGTGTCATCAACATTGCTGTTAAGAAGCACTTGCTTAGCAATACCTGCTCACTGATGACAGAGCCACTCAGCTCCTGACCTCATTAAAGTCTTAGTTCAAACATGGGCAACAAAGCTGAATTCCAGAGATGAGATGAGAGTTACTGGCCTTGATATCAAGGCCATATTGTAAGTATGGCACCAAGGAGCCCGAGCAAAATTGAAGTCAATGGGAATCGTGGGGAAAGCTCTCTATTGGTTGTGTTGTCTTGTTTCCCACCCCTCAGTTGAAGCAAGAAGCTCAGAGACGCATGTTGTTTTACTTCCTTCATCTTCATTCCGAGCCCTGGAGGGAGAGAGAATGATTGCCCATGTGCACAGAGACATGAGTTCACGGTCTTCTCCGGAATAGCAGTTTCTCAATGAACTACGTAGTCATTTTACAGGGAGGACCATCCACATAAGGCAACATACTTATTGATTGGGTGACCGTTACAATCAGCGAGTGTCAATAGCGAAGATTAAGCCATCTGTTGTAACACAATGAATGTTCTTCACCTTGTTAACTGGATTCATACAATGGATTTTTTTCCCCTTGTTAGCTGACTTTGCATACTGAATGCTTCCAATATTGTTAAATGGCTCCAAGTAATGACTGCTTTTCCACCTTGTTAATCCATTACCCTTGCCTCCAGCACCCCATTGGTAATTGTAGATTCTTTTCTGGTCTGTGTCATGTTCAGCTGAATCTGTTGTTTCACAAAACTCGGAACTTAATTCTTTCCTTGCCTGCTTATACTCTTTACACATTCTCATTTGGAGTCATAACTGACACAAAGGAAAGTGGTTGTGCTTGTCGGAGGTCAGTCACCTCAGTTCCAGGAAGTCTCTGCAAGAGTTTCTCAGGGAATATCCTCAGCTTAACCATCGTCAACTGCTTCACCAACACCTTACCTCTATCATAAGATCGGAAGTGGGGATGTTTGCTTATGTTTGCTGATTGATTGATTGTGCAATATTCAGTACCATTTGTGTTATTTCAGACACTGAAATAGTTCATATCCATATAGAGCAAGACCTGGACAAATCCAGGCTTGGGCTGATAAATGGTAAGTAGCATTGACGCCACATAAGTGTGAGGAAATAAACACCTCCAACAAGTGAAAAACTAACCATAACCCCTTGATATTCAGCAGCATTACCATCACTGAATCACCCACTATTAAAATTCTGGTGGTTACTATAGACCAGAAACTTGTCTGGACCAGCCATAAATATTGAGTCTGCAAGATCAGGATTGAGCTAGGAATTCTGCCTGTATCAGTAATTTGACCAGTAACTAACTTCTGTGGTCTTAATGTCTGTTCACATTTTATAAGTACAAGTCAGGAGTTGATAGAATACTTGTCACTTGCTTGAATGAATGTAGTTCCAACAATAATCAAGAGGCTTGACACCAACCAGGTTGATTGGCACTACATCTACAAATATACACTCCCTCAATCGCCAGTTCAGTGACAACAATGTGTTGATAGTACATAAGATGCACTGCAGATGATTGGTAGCCCATCCACCAACTTAATAACATCCACTAGCTTCATCACAGCACTTTTGGCAGTGGTGCACACTATCTTCAAGATGCAATGCAGTAACTCATCAAGGCTCATCCAAAGTGTGACTTCTGTCACCTAGAAGGACAAGAGCAGCAGATGCATGTGAAGACCACGACCTGCAAGTTCACATCCAAGCCACATCCCATCTGGACTTGGAGCTGTATCATCATTTCTTCACTGTCCGTACACCCTAAGGATTGCGGCTTTTCAAGGAAAAAGCTAACTATAACTTTTCCAGGGATGAGTAAATGCTGGTCTTTCCAATATCCACTAAACCCTATGAACAAAAAAAAAACTGATAATCAGACCTGGAAAGTGGATGAAATATACAGAAATATATATAAGAGGTTGATGGAATGGGCAGGAAAGAGGCAGATGGAGTTCAGTTCTGATAAGTGTGAAGTAATGCATTTAGGGTGGTCTAACATTAAAATAGAATATGTAATTATGGGAATATACTGAGGGGTTGATGAAATGAAAGATCTTGGCATGTAAGTGCAGAGGTCCGTAAAAGTAGCAGTACAAGGAGATATGGTTGTAAAGAAGACATATGGAATGCTCTCCGTTGGCACAGAGATGTAGAATACAAAAGTAGGGATAGAATAAACTGTACAAGACATTGGTGAGGCCACAACTGGAGAATTGTGTGCAGTTTTGGTCACCATGTTACAGAAAGGACGTAATTACTTTGGAATGAATGCAGAGAAGATTTACCAGAACGTTGCCAGGGCTGCAGAATTGTAGCCAGGCGGAGAGATTTGGAGAGGTTGGGGTACTTTTTGTTGGAACAGAGGAGGCTGAGGAATGACTTGACTGATGTATACAAAATTGTGAGTAGGGATTGATTAGATGAACCTGTTTTCCTTGACAAATAGTTCAAATACCAGGGGTCGTAGATTCAAGGTAAGTGGCAGAAGGATGAGAGGGGACATAAGGAGAAATGTTTTTAAATGGAGAGTGGTGAGTGCCTGAAATTCGCTGCCTGAGTAGGTTGTGGAAGCAGACACCTTAAACTCTCTTTTTTTAAAAAGTTCCTGGATTTGCACCTTAAGTGCTGTAAGCTGCAGGGCTATGTGCCATGTGCAGGAGGATGGTATTAGAAATGGTTTCTGGGTGTCTTTGTGTAGGCAAGAACAAAGTGGGCCAATTGGCCTCCTTTTGAGGTGTATCATTTCAATAGTTCTATCGTGTGAAACACCTCATCTCACCAGGGTTGCAAGTTTGAACTACATTCCAAATCAGAATGAAGACTATTATTATCTTTACAAAGATGATGGATAAGGAGTTGAGTGAATGTTGCTGTTAATGATATTGTCAGGTTCTATGCAAATTATTATCAGGGTCGACTTGTCACATTGTTTGGTTGTGCAACAGTGCTACCTCAAGCAGGCAATGACGATGAATAGGCAACCTTTTAAAAAGGATTTAGTAATTCATTGGTTAAATACTGGTTTTTTCCCCTCTAAACTTAAGTTGAAACCCAGTCTATACTGAAAAGATAAAATGCTGTCTGCTGCCTCTCTCGCTATTCTTTGTTTGAATAACGTAGTGGTCTGTCTGTCCAAATAACACCATTCCTTCTCTCCAGCCTTGCAATCTCTCTCTTCAGTCTCTTCCTATCCTCCTTGGCCCACTTCTCATTCTGTTTTGCTCTTCCTCCACAGTGCGCACTGAGACTTACTAAATGTACTGCTGCTGATTTGTAGCACTCTTAACTACCATTTCCCCTGAAATTAGCTCAGAACCCAGATCAGGAGTTCAGCAACAGACAGTGTCATGTCACTGGGTTGTCTTGTGGGGACAACCAGGTCCTTTGTAGCACTTTACATTCCGCAGACAATTTGTGTTGCCAGATGGGGGAGTCTGAAAATTGTCCACTAGTACCTGGCAACGTTAACAGCACTGACACACTTTACCTGAATCAGAGCAAAATTGACTTTAATTTGCCTGATGCTACTATTTGCCACTTCTTGTTAAACTTTGATGGGAGAATGAAGAAATCCCACTGGTATTCTTGTGCAGCAGTGAATGAGTTAAGTCTAAGACCCATCCCAAGGTGAAATTGAGACACTAATATACGTCCAGGTCACACAGTCAAGTGAACAGCTGTAAGCTTACCAATAGATAAAAGATGTTTATTCTTGTTTTTCTCCCACTATTGCTGTTTACTTTCTCCAATCACAGCTGTCAGAACTATACATAGAATCCATGCCATAAATGTATGATTTATATCTTAACAATGGGAAAACAATATATGTGTTCTGTGGTTTGTAAAAACTCCATTATTTATTGTGAAGATCTTTAGAGTTGTGAACAGAAACTGACGTGATAGTGGTCCTTTTATTGCCCATTTTGTTTTATTGATGTCCAATTGTCTTTTCTCTATCTCATGGGAAATCTGTGAACCAGTAGTTGAAATATTGGTGCTACTTGCAAGCCTGAAGATGTGATGTACAACTGTGTACAAAGTAATCTCATAATGTTTAGAAATTTGCTAAATTATTGCAGTACACATTACTGACCTGTCCCAGTCTTTTACAGACACACTCTATTGCTGTTCATAACCTGTTTACCATAAAATTGCCTTCACTTTTGAACACCATTATTATGTTAAGTTGTGTTGAAATATTGGTGCAGTAGGCACAGGTTGTGAACAGCTAGGAAATGTGCAATGTGATTATTGCAGGAGTATCTTCTCTTGTAAGGTAATTTTAAAACGATAAATAGAATTCTAAGTTGCTCAGTAGGTTTGTATTCATCTTAAGGAATTGAATTTCAGTTCATTGTAGATCAATGAAGGGGTTTGCCCTGCATTGCATTTATGTCATAGAGTCATAGAGATGTACATCATGGACAGAGACCCTTTGGTCCAATTCGTCCATGCCAACTAGATATCCTAACCTAATCTAGTCCCATTTGCCAGCACTTGGTTCCATATCCCTCTAACCGCTTCCTATTCATATACCCATCCAGATGTCTTTTAAATGTTGCAATTCTACCACTTCGTTTGGCAGCTCATTCCATACACTCACTAACCTCTGTGTGAAAATGCTGTCCCTTAGGTCCCTTTTAAATTTTTCCCCTCTCACCCTAGAGCTATGCCTTCTAGTTCTGGACTTCCCTACCCCAGGGAAAAGATCTTGTATTTACCCTATCCATGCCCCTCAGGATTTTATTTACCTCTATAAGGTCACCCTAAGCCTTCAACACTGTAAGGAAAACAGCTCCAGCCTATTCATCCTCTCCCTATAGCTCAAATTCTCCAACCCTGGCAACATCCTTGTAAATATTTTCTGACCCCTTTCAGGTTTCACAACATCCTTCTGATAGGACAGAGACCAGAATTACACACAATATTCCAAAAGTGGCCTAACCAATGTCCATTATATAAAAGTGCTTCGAAATTACTTCTTTTATTTGAAATGGTCATAAGTATAGCAGACGTGAATATTGCAGGATATATAGAAAACTAATTGACATATTTTTCGGATGCTCAAAAGCACAGATTTTCAAATTGATCTCTGAAGACTTGAGGTCTGAGAACTCATGAAATTTCTGTATAATCTTGGTGCAGATACTGTCAAATTCTGTTTGTCTTCAGTGATGTTAGACAAAGGATCTCCCCTTCATCACCACATGCTGGTACAGCACAGAACTTTCACAACATTTCTGTCAAACTGGAGGCACCACTTCAGTTTTGTCAAATCTCAGGATCGTTGTCAGTGGCACAGGTGGTACCCATAATGTGAAGGTGCTGGTGTTGGGCTGGGATGGATAAAGTCAGAGGTCACGCAATACCAGGTTGATGTCCAGCAGGTTTATTTGAAATCACAAGTTTTCTGAGGGTTGCTCCTTTGTCAGGTGAAGTCACGGGAAGCACACAGGCACAGAATTTATTGGCAGAGAGATCATTGCAAGGTAATTAAGAGTATCAAAGGATAGTGCAAATTGTGTGAGTGGAATGTCGACAGGCTAATAACAAGTCTTTGCAAGTGTAAAATGGTGTGAGTAAAGTGTCATACCAAAGTGAGGTGGTGACCTATAATCCGATTAATTAAGACAGAGATAATTACAAAGATTCAAAAATAAGATGGTGCTAGAGACAAACCAAATAGCTGAAATTACTGAAATAACATGAAGGGTATAAGAGTCGCGTGACAAAGGTCGAACAAAAGTAACAAGTAATCCAAAACTGTACAAACTAATTAACATAGTGATGGTGTCAAAACAGAACAGTATGGTGGCGTTACATAAGATCACGTTGAGGCTGTCTTCATGGATATGGAACTTGGCTATAAGTTTCTGCTCAGCGATTCTGAGTTGTTGCACATTTCAGTGGCTGCCTTGGAGGACCCTTACTTGAAGACTGGAGGCTAAATTTCCTTGATGCTAAAGTGTTTCCCAACTGGAAGGGATCTCTCCTGCCTGGTGATTGTTGTGCGGTGTCCATTCATCTGTTGTCATGGTGTCTGTATGGTCTCGCCTTGGGGCATCTTTGCCTGCAGCGTTTGAGATAAACAACATTGCTGAAAATGTGTTGCTGGAAAAGCGCAGCAGGTCAGGCAGCATCCAGGGAACAGGAGAACCGACGTTTTGGGCATAAGCCCTTCTTCAGGATGATCTGTTGATGATCTGGCTTATGCCCGAAACGTTGATTCTCCTGTTCCCTGGATGCTGCCTGACCTGCTGCGCTTTTCCAGCAACACATTTTCAGCTCTGATCTCCAGCATCTGCAGACCTCACTTTCTCCATAAACAACATTGGCCAAGTCACATGAGTACCTACTGTGTATGTGGTGGTGGTGTTCCCACTTGTGATGGTAGTTGATGATCTGGCATGCCTTGCAGGTGGTGCCATAGCAGGTTTGTGTGGTGCTGTGGTTGCTGTTCTCCTGAAGGCTGGATAGTTGGCTGCAAACGATGGTCTGTTTGAGGTTTTGCGGTTATTTGAAAACGAGCAATGGAGGAGTAGGCATGCCCCTGGCAAGATGTTTGTCATCATCAATGACATGTTGAAGGTTGCGAAGAACATGGTCTAGTTTATTCACTCCGGAGAAGTACTGGATGACAAAGGGTACTCCATCGGTCATATTCTGTGTCGATCTTCTGAGGAGATCATTGTGGTTTTTGGCTGTGGCATGTTGGACCTGGTGATTAATGAGTTGAGTATCGTATCCCGTTCTTATGAAGGTGTCTTTCAGCACCTGTAGGTGTCCGTCACGTTCATCCTCATCTGAGCAGATCCTGGGTATATGGAGGACTTGTCCATAGGGGATTGCTTCTTTAACATGTTGAGAGTGGAATCTAGAGAGGTGAAGCATTGAGTTATCTGTGGGCTTGCAGTAGAGTGAAGCACTGAGGTGTCTGTCCTTGATGGAGATGCATGTGTTCAAGAATGAGACTGATTCTGAAGGGTAGTTCATGCTAAGTCTATTGGGAGGATGAAACTTGTTGGCATCGTCATGTAATCGTTTCAGTGATTCCTTGCCATGAGTCCAAAGGAAAAAAATGTTGTCGATGGTGTGTAGCAAAGAAGTCTGGCTCGAACTTGTGAATGAAAATGTTGGTATGTTGGTACTAAAATTTGGTTCCCATGGCTAACCAGTGTATCTCGATTAAGAGCTGGTTGTGGTCTAGGACGAAGTGGATGCATTGTAGGATGGCATTTAGAAATTGTCAGTTGTTGTAGAGTATTGAGGCTGTTGCAGTAATGCTGTCACCATAAGGGACGCTTGTGTAGAGTGCTGTAGTGTCCATTGTCATGAGGAATGTTCCCGGTTTGACTGGTCCGTGGCTGCTGAGTTTCTGTAAGAAATCTGTAGTGTTACCAGAGAAGTTAGGTGTTCCTTGTACAATGGGTTTCAAGATGCCCTCAGCACAGCCAGAGAGATTCCCACACAGAGTCCAATGTCAGACTTACCTTGGACTACTCTTTAGAATCAGTCTTATTCTTGGACACACAAGTCTCCATCAAGGATGGACACCTCAGTACTTCAGTCTTCCGCAAGCCCATGGATAACCTCATAAAGCTTCACTTCTCTAGCTTCCATCCTAAACATGTTAAAGAAGCAATCACCTATGGACAAGTGTTGTGTATACATATGATCTGCTCAGATGAGGAGCAACAGGACGGACACATGCAGACACCGAAAAATGCCTCATAAGAATAGCATACGATGCTCAACTCATTGATCACTAATTCCAACGTGCCACAGTTTATAACTGCAATGACCTCCTCAGAAGATGGACACAACTGATGGAGTACCCTTCATTGTCCAGTACTTCCCCGGAGCAGCGAAGCTATGCCATGTTCTTCGTAGTGATCAACATGTCATCGATGATGACGAACATCTCACCAGGGTCTTCCCTATGCCTCCATTTCCCACCTTCAAACTATCGCCAAATGTCAAACAGACCATCATTTGCAGCAAACTATCCAGCCTTCAGGAGAACAGTGACCACAGTACCACACAACCCTGCCATGGTAACCTCTGCAAGACTTGCCAGATCATCGACATGGATACTACTATACATGGGAACACCACCCGCCAAGTACACAATAGGTACATGTGTGACTTGGCTAATGCTATCTCCCTCATATGCTGCAGGCAAGATACCCCGAGATATGGTATATCGGCGACCCCATGCAGACACTATAGTAACAGATGAATGCACACCGCACAATAATTGCTTGGCTGCAGTGTTCTCTCCCAGTTGGAGAACACTTCAGCTGTTATGGACATTCAGCCTCTTATGTTTGGATAAGTGTCCTCCAAGATGGCCTTCGAGGTACGCAACAATGCAGAATCATAGAGCAGAAACTTATAGCCAAGTTCCATATCGATGAAGACAGCCTCAATTGTGATCTTGGGGTCATGTCATGCTCCATGTAACCTCACCAAACTGTTCCGTGCTTGTGAAATCTTCCTATTCTGTTTTGACACCATCAGCTTGATAACTTGTTATGGTCTCTCCACCTTAATTAGTTTGTACAGTTTTGGACTACTTGTTACTTTGGTTCGACCATCATATGTATCATGTTATTCCAGCCATTTGGTTTAATTTTCACCATTTTGAATTTTTGTAATTATCTCTCTGTCTTGATTAATTGGATCGTAGGTCAACTCTTCACTTGCTATTCACCTGTCGACACTCCACTCACACAGTTTGTACCATATTTTGACACTCTTAATTACCTGGAATTACTTTGCAATGATCTCTCTACCTATAAATTCTGTGCCTGTGTGCTTCCTGCCACTGCACTTGATGAAGGAGCAGTGCTCCGAAAGCTTGTGATTTCAAATAAACCTGTTTGACTGTAATCTGGTGTTGGGTGACTTCTGACAGGGGTACCAACCTCATTTATAGTCAAATGTCACTCCTGAAATCAACTATTGTAAAATTGTTTCAATTGTGAGAATTTACTTTGGTCTGTTGTTTCTCATTTGACTCTTGGGAAGTATTATTCAATTGCTCACTCGCTCATTTCCTGCAAAAAAAACTTTTCAAAGATAGCATGGAGGTGTTGGAACAAAGGGTCTGTTTCCATGCTATACATCTCTATGACTTTATGATTTCCCTTTTGAAAGTATTGATTAAATCTGGTTCCAATATCCTCATAGATGACAAGATGACAATCACTGCAAAAAAAAACCTTGAAAATCTCTATCTGAATCTTTCTTTCCCTGATGTTTGTCCACCATCTACAAGTCTGGATGAACATTCTAGTCTATAAAGTCTCAACACATACCAATAATTATTCTTTGCTAACAATATGCAGCATAAGTAGAAGCCTGAGGGAAAGTAATCATCAAAAGAAGGTAAAGAAGGAAATGTGGAACATTTTTGAGATTATCATTGTCATCTTTGGTCCCTCAAAATGAGAATGTTGTCCACCAAGTTTCATGACTATAACTCAGGCAATTTTATAGCCACTGTGAGAACGTGTATAGGATATCAGCAGACAGGGAAAAAGTTAAGTTATGCGCTTTGTGAAACAAGGGTTCAGCTAAGCATGACTTCGATCTGATAAGAACTTATAGTTAACAATGGGGTGTTAAAGGCAAGGGTAATGGGTTAACAAGGTGGAAAAGCAGTCATTGTATAGAGCCATTTAACAATATTGGAAGCATTCAGTATGTGAGGTCAGTTTAACAAGGTGAAAAGTATTCATTATGTGAAGCCATTGCATAACAGCAGATGGCTTAATTTTTACTGTTGATGCTCGCTGATTGTAACAATCAGTACATATTAGTCACCCAATTAGTACATATGTTGCCTTATCTCGATGCCTGTCCCTGTGAAATGACTGTATAGTTCATTGAGAAACTGCTGTTCGAAAGAAGACTGTAGACTCATGTCTCTGTGCACATGGGCGATCGTTCTCTCTCCCTCCAGGCCTGGAATAAAGATGGAGGTAAAACTACACCGTGTCTTTGAGCGTTTTGCTTCGACTGAGGGGGAAACAGCACGACAATAACAGCACTTTGGGCAGAGAGAACAAATGTTGCCTTGAAGAAAGGTTTCTTGAGCTGTGGTTCTATTCACTGTCCTTACATTTTGGTTATTTCTCTGCAGCAGAGTTTATTTTGTCAACTTTTACCTGTGTTGTGGCTTGTTAAATGAATTGTCCCAGAAGGTGCAGTATGCAGCAAGTTCCTTGCATGCACCAATACCCCCCTTTTCAATGAGCCCTTCACATTGCTCTTAAAAGATTTTGTGTCCTTTTTGAGATTGGATGCTATCATAAGTTGTGAAAAAGAATTTGCTTTGGAAGCTGATTATTTGGCATATGCAAACAGTCTGGACCACTGGAGCTGATTCTGCATCATCATCATTGTGATGCTGGGAGAATTGGCTGCATGATTCTGTAATTTGTTGACCTGACTTCCTACTTTTTGACTTTGAGTATTGCAGGGACACAGTTATTGATGATATTTTGGGGACAAAATTATTCTTGTAAATGCTGCTTGTACCAAGGAGAAAGTCAACGATCATAAAAGGGACAGAATGATTAGCAAACTGAAAGCAAATAGTAACGTTGTGAAGAAGAGAGATGAATTTGGACCAAGATTTAGAAAGAAACAGGTTTTTATTGTTAAAATGCCACACCTTGTCTGACACAACCTAATGTTGGTTACTATAATAACTGGCCATTCAGTCAGCAAATGATTGAGCACTATTTCAAATATGTTTTAAATTTATTGGTAAATGGAAGAAACATTCACTGCAAGCGGCTATTTCAGTAATTATTAGGAGATTCTCCTTGTCCTTGAGCAGTTTCAAAACAGAATCCGAGCATCTCAAAGTATTTCACTGAAAGAAATTTTCTGGAAGTGTATTCCAGTCTATCCTCCATGATGATATGAGTAACACTGTTGAATGTTTGCCTTTATACATATTAAGAGGATCAGTGTAGGTGTGCTTTACTCATGAAGTCATTTCTTCTGGGTCACCAGTTGGTGTTGTAAATGAGATACAGATTTCTGGTACTATTTTCATGAAAAAGTATAAATGGAAATTGACCTTAATGAATCAGTTGGGAATGATATTACTCAAAATGAAGAAATGAGAGTGAAAAGGCAGCACATTTTATTAGTAAAACAAAACATGATAGCAGTTTTGCACCATCTTTTAATAATCTTCTTTTTGACCTCCTTTCCTTTGTCACTCTTCCCTCGCTGAAAAAAACTGATTACTGCATCCTTAAGGACATTGTAGTTTTCAGACCGAGTGTCCAGCAAACTAATCTCAATGAGAGACTGCAACTGATAAAAACACTAGTTGGGGTGGATGTCACACAAAAACAAAGTCAACGTTGTTTCTTCCTTGTTTCAAATATCCATTGGAAAAGTTGTAAGCCATTGCTGTATGTTAATACCTGTCAAATAATTGTTTCTCGTTAATCCTTAGAGTTAAATGACTACCCCTGATATCTCTCTTACTCTCTCACTCTCACACACACACACACACACACACACACACACTCACACACTCTCTCTCTCTCATACACAATCCCTCTCTCTCTTTCTCTCTCTCACATTCTCCCCCCCTCGCCCCTCCTCCCACCATTGCAAAAGTCAATTTTGGTCAATTACATACAATTGAAATTCACATTTTATTATTGTATATATGTTATTATACTGCATAAGAACAGATAGTAGCATAGACACAGTTTTTTGGTTTCTTATGTTCTGGCATTTGATCATTTGTCTCCTGTGTGGTCTGTTTCAACATGCTTTGCAATTTAGTATGACACAGCAGTACAATGTGATCATGGAGGATTAAAGGACCAGTACCACAATTGTGTTGTTAATTGGCAACTTTGAAGTATTTTTTTTTGCACCACTGATATAATTGCATTTGTATTATCAAACTGTCTCAATAAAAGGATATTTATTACATCACCTACATAGTTCTGTGACTCTTGACTTGCACATATGACATCCCTGTACATGTCAGAACAAGGTCGTTAGTCAAAAGAAAACCCATGCCCAGTATAAAGTTTACAAGATTATTATATTTTCTGATTTAAGTTTAGTATATTTAAATGAAGGGGATCATATGACTTGTTCTACTTTACTGAGCAGTAAGCCTGGGTAGCTTGGTTCTAAGAGGTCAAAGGAAGGCTTAAATTCTTTTGCTGAAACAGTGATGCAAGATGTTTATGCTTGGAGCTGATGACAGCAGTCTCTGAGATTACTGAGTTGACTCCTGAGTTTCCCAAAGTTCCATAAAGTTGTCATTTATATTTGACTCTGAACAGTTATACTGTAGCATTTACTTCTAAAATAAAGAGTTGTAATTAAAAATAGCTAACCGGCATTTCTACCTGCTTGCAAAGTTAATGTATTTCAAGCTGCCTTGTAGAATTTTTTGAGATGTTGTTCTGGGTTTCTGTATAAATTAATGCTAATTGCAGCCAGACAGCAGGGGCTGTGGATGTTCAATGAGGAAAAGGCAACTTGAATTTGAAATGTGCAACAGCCAGATGTGTAAGGGACATGATCCTGAACTTAAGAGATGCATTATGAAGCTGTGGATTCTGTGACTTTTTTCACATGGTCGGGAGGAGGAAGAATCATAAGAACAGCCTTACAGTTGGTGGATTTAACAAACTCCCTAAAATTCAAGGAAAATATCTGCAGATGGTGAAGTTACTGCTTGTTGAAGTTGGGACATGGGATCGACTGGAAGCTGGGAGCAAAATTTTTCCAGTTCTTTGATGGAAAGCAATGCAGACCAATGACACATGTAAGCCAGACTGAGTAAGGCGAACAAGTTTATTTTTGTAAAGGGTAATCAGTGATGTTTTCATGGTTGTTGTTATTGAGATTAGCTTTCAATTCAAGATTTTATTCAATTTACATTCCACCCATTAGCTTGGGTCTCTACAGTATTAATCCAGTGAAATTACCACTATGGGTACTGTCTTCCTGTAATTCCTATCTTTGTGTCCTCTTCACAAAAAATAACTCTCTGGAAAGGTAACTGAATGATAAGAAAACATGCCAAATGTCCTTTTTCCAGTTAAAGCATAAGTTCATAGAATTCCTGTTGTGTGGAAGCGGATCATTTAACCCATTGATTCATACCAATCTTTTGAAGAGCATCCCACCCAAACCCATCCCCCTACCTCTGCATTTTCCCTGGCTAATACATCTAACCTGCACATCTTTGAACTGTGGGAGGAAACCGGAGCACCCAGGGAAAACACAAGCAGACACAGGGAGAATGTGCAAACTCCCCAAAGACAGTTGCCTGAAGGTGGAAACGAACTCTGGTCCCTGGCATTGTGAGGCAGCAGTGCTGATCACTCAGCCACGAGGCTGCACCTATATTGTCTGTAAAGGAACACTGTTTAGTTTGTTGTTGAGGGCGACATGGTGGCTCAGTGGTTAGCACTGCTGCCTCACAGCACCAGGGACCTGGGTTCAATTCCAGCCTCGGGCAGCTGTCCGTTTGGAATTTACATACTCCCCATGTCTGTGTGAGTTTCCTTTGGGTGCTCTGGTTTCCTCCCACAATCCAAAGATGTGCAGGTCAGGTGAATTGGCCATGCCAAATTACCCATAGTGTGAGGTGCGTAAGTCAGGGGTAAACATAGGGTAGGGGAATGGGTCTAGGGGGGTTTCTCTTCGGAGGGTTGCTGTGGACTTATTGGGCCAAAAGGCCTGTTTCCATACTGTAGGGAATCTAATCTAATCAATATTTCTTTTTGTCATCTGTTACCGCAAGTGGTTTCCAACTTATAATCTTGGGTAATTCTTTCAGCTATTGATTGGAATTACAATTTACTTTTTAATGTAAGTTGTTTTATCAGTGGTTGTAACACAATTCATCTACCACAATGTGATAGACTTAAACTTATAAATGGGAGAGCCACAGAGAAAACTATCTTGGCTATGTCCTCAGAATTAAAACTATATTCACCTCCTTTAAAGTGTGTTGCTATCCCTATTTACTAGATTGCTATTCAGACTATAGGGAAATATATGAATTAACCGAGTATAGGTTCTGAAACATACTGATACACTCGTCAAACTCTCATGTTTAAAACTATGATCAATATAATATTCAACTAGTAAACCCAAGTTTTACTTAGGAACGAGTGCACAAATTGTTGGGTCTGCAAGTTTATTTTATACAAACCTAATTTAGTTTATAATTGGCATTAAGCGGAAGACTACAGTTTAAAGTCTGTAGTTTGCCACCTTTAAGTAGGTTTTCTTCAAGGGTTCCACTGAAAGAACAACTTACTCAAGAACCATTTGAAACTAGATCTTCATTAAATGAGTAGTTTGTTTTAGGAGTGCATTTAGAAGTACCAATTTAATTCAGTTTAGTACTTGAGTGCATTTTACAACAGAGTGCGAGAGTTGAGCACTTCAGGGAATTCAGGGAGAGATGGGAAGGTGGTGTTTTGGGCTCATGTTTTTACCTAAACTTTCATCAGCTTCCAGGAATTCATGCTCTGCTCTCCAGGAGAAGAAGCTGGTTTATTAGTAAGTGTCTGGTAAGTGATTAAGGATTATTCAATTAATTAAGATTTAAAATGGCATACTGGAGGGAGAGGTGAGTAGGAGAGGATAAAAAGTATAGATTGAGAGGCCTGCCTGTTGAGAGACCAGTGGCAGAGTCACGTCACAAACCGCAATGTGATGCCACTGCAGGGAAAGCAATGGATTGGTGAGCATTTCTAATCCTCAAAATAAAAGTTAGACATTTAGTTTGTGTTTAGATCTCCAGTCTCTTTTATCTATTTTTCTTAAAAGTGGATTGTTAACTGTAAGATTGATACTGGTGTAAAAGAAAATTGGAGTGGGTAGTGTGGTTGCTCGTGTTTGAGAAACCTCAACTCGTGCAATTGCACAATAGTTTTGGGGGCTCTTGCAAGCTGTGTGGACGAGTGCAGGGATTACAAGGTACCATGATACAGGGAGCCACTCAAGCGGGGGAAGAAATAGAAATCTAGTTGTGGTAGGAGATGGCATCTTTATATTCCAATTATAGATTCTGTTCACTACAATTGTGAGCATGAATCTTAAACTCCGAGTTGCCTGGCTGATGCCAGGATTATAGGACTGGAGAGGAACTTAGAGTGGGAGGAGAAGGATCCAGTTGTTGTCATCCATGTCAGAACCAACAACGTCAACAGAACTAGAAGCAAGGTTCTACTGAAAAGATTTGAACAGTTAGGCACTTTAAGCAGCAGAACCTTTAAGATAATCTCAAGATTACTGTTTGAGTCACGGACAAACTGACATAGAGTAAATAAAGTCAATAAGTTAAATATGTGGCTCAAAGATTCATGTGGGAGGATTAGGATCCAGCTCACATGGAACTGGCACCAGTACTGAGATAGAAGGGAGAAGGGTCTGGTGAGGTGGGCTTCACTTGAAGCATGCTGGGAACTTTGTCCTAGTGAATTGAATAGTTTGGGTAGAGAGTTGGGGTGTATTCTGAAGAGGTTTTACATAGACTTACAAAAGCAAGAGATATGGCAGCAATACAGGGCAGCAATTTAGCTAATGATACTTGGAGTGAGACGGAGTTTACAAACATAATGTAGGTTAAGATAAAAAGAGGATGAAATGGTTAAAAGGTAAAGTTGAATGATTCTTTACTTAAATGCATGTAGTATTTGGAACAAAATAAATTAATTAATGGCAAAAATAGAGATTAATGATCTCAGCCATAGAATTACAAAGTTGCAAGCTGGGGATTAAATAACTAGGGATTTATTTTGATTTTTTTGAAAGGACAGGCAGAAAGAGAATGGTGAAAGGATAACCTTGTTAGTATGAGATGGAATAAGTGCAATATCAAGAAATGATCTTGTATTGAAAAGTGTAGAATCCCTATGGGTAGAGGTAAGAAATAACTGCAGGAAGAAGGCAAGGGGAAGTTTTCTACAGGCCCCCCTAACAGTAGCTGTATGATGGGACAGAGAATAAATCAGGAGATAAGGCAGACATGTTAAAAATCAATGTGTTAGTTATCGTACTGCTTATGGTGCGACTTTAAGCTTCACGTAGATTGGGAAAATCCATTTGGCAGAGGTAGCTAAAGGGATGAATTTGTAGTGTGTTTTCTGGATAGTTTCCTAGAATAGTCTGTTGTAGATCCAAGATGGGATCAGGCTATTTTGGCTCTGATGAATGTGTAATGAGGTAGGTTTGATATAAAATCTAAGAGTAAAACTCCCCTCAGAAACAGTGACTTTGATATTATAGAAGAGAGTGCATACAGTGAGTGAGAAAATTGGATTGGAAACAGCTCTGCTAAATTAAATAACGGTAACTAGAAAAGTATAAAAACCATAAAACATAGGAGCAGAAATTAGGCCATTCAACCCATCGAGTCTGCTCTGCCATTCAATCATGGCTGATAAGTTACTCAACCCAATTCTCCTGCTTTCTCCCCATAACCCTTTGTCCCATTGATACTCAAGAACCGATCTATCTCAGTCTTATATATACTCAATGAGCTGGCCTCCACAGCCTTGATGGCAATGAATTCCATAGATTCACCACACACTAGCCTGAAGAAATTTCTCCCTTATCTCAGTTTTAAAAGGCCTTCCCTTTCCTCCAAGGCTATGCCCTCAGGTCTTAGTCTGTCCGACCAATGGAAACATCTTTCCAACATCTACTTTTTCTAGGCCATTCAGTATTCTGTAAGTTTCAATTAGATCCCCCCTCATCCTTCTAAACATCCACTGAGTATAAACCCAGAGTCGTCAAAGGTTCCTCATATGTTAGGCTTTTCATTCCTGGGACCATTCTCGTGAACCTCCTCTGAACATGCTCCAGGGTCAGTGCATCCTTCCTGAGATATGGGGCCCAAAGCTGTGCATAATACATGTACTTCAAATGTCATCTGACTAGAGCCTTATAGAGCCTCAGAAGTACATCCCTGCTTTTATATTCAAGTCCTCGCAAAGTAAATGTCACCATTGCATTTGCCTTCTTAACTACTGACTCAACCTGCAAGTTTATCTTGAGAGAATCTTGAACCAGAACTCCCAAATTTCTTTGCTCTTCAGACTTCTGAATTTTCTCCCCATCTAGAAAATAGTCCATGCCTCTATTCTTCCTACCAAAGTGCATGACCTCACACTTTATCACATGGTATTCCATCTGCCACTTCTTTGCTCACTCTCCTAACCAGTCCAAATCCTTCTGCAGCCTCCCCGCCTCCTAAATGTTACCTGTCCCTCTACCTATCTTTGTATCAACTGCAAACTTAGCCAGAATGCCCTCAGTTCCTTCATTTAGATTGTTAATATATAAAGTGAAAAGTTATGGTCCCAACATGAGCCTTGCAGAACATCACTTGTCACCGGCTGCCTTCCTGAGCAGGACCTTTTATCACCACTGTCTGCTTTCTGCTAAGTAGCCAAGCTTCTATCCATGTTAGCACCTTCTCTCTGACACCAGGTGCCCTTATCTTACTCAATAACCTCCTGTGCGCCTTCTTGAAGTCCAGGTAGATATCATCCATTGGCGGTTCTTGGTCTAACCTGCTCGTTACTTCCTCAAAGAATTCTCGAAGATTTGTCAGGCATGACCTCCCCTTGATGAAACCATGCTGACTTTACCCTATTTTACCATACACTTCCAAGTATTTCGAAATTTCATGCTTCACAACAGATTCCAGGATCTTATCCACGACTGAGGTTAGCCTAACAAGGACAGACTTGGCTGGAGTGGATTGGGCAAGGAGTTTAGCAGAAAAGATGGTTGAGGAATGATGGGAAACATTTAAGAAAATAGTTCATAACTGACAACATATATATCTCTGTGAAGAAGGATTCTAGGTCAGAGATAAACCAACTATGATTAACTGAGGAAATTAAGGACAGTATCAAATTGTGGGCTATCGATGCCAGGTCATTAAGCATGCACAAGGCTAAGATAGATTTTTAATCAGTAAGGCAATTGAGGGTTATGAGGAAAATACTGCAAAGTGCCATTGAGGATTATCAGATCATCAGATCAGCCATGATCTCATCGATTGGCAGAGCAAACTCTGAATGGATTACTTCTGCTCCTATGGTAACTGTTTTTGATTTGAACAGCTTTGTAGAAGACAATAGAGAACTGAAGAAGTTGCACAACTTTGAATTGGATAGCTGCAGTTTTGCTTCAGTAAAAATATTCTGGAAGGTATCGTCATGAACAACTGCCAAATCAGTACAAAATGGCAGGACATTGATCACCCTTTTGTTTTGAAAGTTGTGTCTACTGAGATCAGGAGGCAAATGTCTTCACAGTCAAATAGCAGTCAGTCATTAGCAGCAGGAATAAGGAAACCCTTTGTTTTGGAGGTTGTTGGTTCGTATTCTGGAAGGGAATGCTTTCCCCACCTTTGCACCAGCTTCAGATGACACTAATTAGGCTGCAAAGGGAGGAACAGTGCAGTGTGCAATAATGATCAAAAGGAAAGAACTCTACAGCAGGATTTTCAATTAACATTTTACAAAAACTAACATAGGCCTGCTTGTTGCCAAAGTAGGCCTCAGTAAAGCTTGCCAAATACTGTAATTAGCAGCTCATCCACTAAGTGAGGACAATAACATTAGTGTTTCGTGAAAATAACCAGTGCAATAAATCTCTAGCAACTCATTGTAACACATGAGAGGATTAAGTCCTGTCTATTTTAATGTGGGTCACTTGTACAGGCAGCCATTTATTCTTGCAAGGGACTGATGATTTTCGTCACTCTTTCCAAGAGCCACCTATTTTGAGAAGGAAGACATTGCAGTAATTTTAAGTTCTGACAATTTTTCTTCAAATTGATATGTTCTGCCAGCCTTAGGTCACTTTGAAATTTTCAGCAGTCAACAATACACTGCAATTGCGTAATGGAGGAACACTTTTACACTTGAGTTGTGTAGTAACAAAACCCAAAGAACCTGAGGCTGCCTTGCAGGTTTTAATTCAACCTGCGCTGAAATTACAATTCTGATCAGAGCAACTAATTGAAAATGCAAAAGAACGATAGATGAGTGTGGATGATTCTTTTGAATTCAAAACCAGTTGGAACAATTTCCATAGTAATGGGTATAGTGGTTGGCAAGGGTAGTGTTACATCCCAGAAATGATAGTTATTTATTGCATTTGGAATTTGTCTTGTGTCTTGATTTTGTTAATTCTCCCTCGTACCTCCTATATATGGTGTACTATATGTTCTTGCCCTTCTTTGCACCTTCTCCATGATGAAATTCAGTCTTATTGCACTGTTAAATTGGATCCCTGGAGACCATTGTCCTTGAATGCTGGTTCACCATTTGCACCTTAATTAATGTTACTGAAGCCAGTGCCAAGTATTGTAAATGTAGCATCGCCTTCCAGAGAGCAAAACAACAATCTTGGAAACAAAGCATCTCCATATTCTTGCCAATAACTTTTTAATATTTAATCATGGGATGTAGATGTCACTAGCTAGCCTAAAGTTTATTGCTGAATTGCCCAAAAAACTGCTAAGAATCAACCACATTGCTGCGGGTCTGAAATCAGATGTAGACCAGACTAAATAAGGATGGCAGATTTCTTACTCTAAATTGTGTTACTGAACCAAATGAACTTTTGCAACAATTAACTGTTGTTTTGAACTCCTTTCCACAAATAGCAGTGGATGTGAGATCAGATGTTAGTTTTAAATGTGAAATCAATACATTTTTGATGAACATGGGTATTAGGGGATATTGCTCAAAGGCAGGTAGGAGAAGCAGGCTCAGGTGGCTGAATGGTCTATTCCTATTCCTATGATTCTGTGCCTCCTTTGGGCAAATTATTTATTTGATTTTTATAGAATTCAAATTTCACCATCTGCCAGGATGGTATTTAAGCCCGTGTCCCCAGAGTGTTAGTCTTGCGTTCTGGTTTACTGGTCTGTGCCTTTGCCAAAATGACACTTCTAAAGGTCATATCTTTCTATTTTTCTATATTTTTGATTGTGAACTGGAAATATAAAGGAGCGGTTTTAAAAGTCAAGGATTGTTGAAGATTACTGCACTTTTTAAAAGCAAGTTACCTGATTCTTATTGTAAGTGCTGTTATCACAGCTGTTGGTTCAAGCAGTGGAGAAAGCCTAGTTACGGACTAGCTGGAGCCTTGGGATTGTGTATGAATGAAGATTCGATTGGCAACAAGTAGCTGATTGGTCTGTGAAATAGTGATCAGTTATCAATGTCAAAGGCCTCCTGCCTACCAACAACTATGTGATCGACTCCCAGGTAGTGTAACAGTTCAGGGTATGAATGTTTGGGCAGAAGCAGTCGGACATCTGGAAGGGAAAGAACCATGTCTCTTTTCTGCAGTTAAAAAGTACCTCAATTCTGCAAAAGCCAATTTATTTCCTCTCATCAGTTGCAGTAAACTGTAACTTAATTAATGGATCAGAGACCTTATAAAGTATGATCAATCACTCTGTACTTTCTGCAAACAACTAAAAGTACCTGCAGAAAGCAAGTAGAGAAATAGCATTCTGATCAGCAAAAGGATCATCTCAGCAAGCCCTGTGAATAGGGGCCACTGAATTGCCTGTCCAGTCTTCCCTTCCAGCTGTAGCAAGCATGCATTTTTTTCTGTCAGTCTCTGTCTGTCCATATGCATTAAGTGTCAATGGTTCGTGGTTGTTTTTCTATAATTTAAGTCTATTAAATAGATACAAATAGATACAAATTCTTGTTCAGTGCTGAAATGTGGCTTGTGCTTTGCATCAATCTGGGCCTAAAGATTGGGAAATTCTGTTCGTTTTAAAATGTTTAATTTTTGTGACAACTCCAGGCAGAGCCAGGCTTGATTTCCAATACTCTCCACCAGTGAGGCATAACACATGCCTCCACTGATTGTTTTTGACATTTTACTATTAACAAAACCAAAGATGTACAAGAAAATTATTTCTCTCTCTCTTCCATGCACAAGGATAATCATGCATGTAATTGTTCATGTTGAGCTTCACCCAGGTTAAAGTAGCAACAAATAAGCAATATCAGCAGTGGTAACTGCAATGCAATGTCAAGTTAAAAGTAATCTTTTGCAGGATTACCAGAAATTTGTTGAGATAGTGATCACAAGTGAATATCACATCTGAGGTTATGTACAGTGTATGTACAGTCACTGTCAATATCAGATCTTTCCCTTTGTTCTCTTTGATAAATTGAAATAGTCAGAAAACTTTCCCTGTGTGTAATTTCCCTCTGTTTAAAAAAAAGTAAATTCATAAATTACGAAATCGAGGGAGGGTGAAATCATTAACATCACATGTATCTTAGTTCTAATCTAAAGCAATGTATGAAAGATTTACAAGACACAAAGGTTAGCAACAATTGGGGAAAAAAATGACTGAAAATAAGTTGATAGGGAGGCCTCTTTGGGCAGACAGCATTAAAGTCATAATTTTTGGAGAGCATGAAGGACAAAATAGCAGAAGGACTTGCTTCTGTTGGTAGTCAGAAAGGGCAAGAAGTGTACAGTAATGCAGACTCCAGAATCTATCAAGGCGGGCCCTCTTGTGGTGCATTGGTAGTGTCCTTTCCCCTGTATTGAGAGGTTGGTGTTCAAGTCCCAACTGCTCCAGAGGTGTGGAATAATATCTCTGAACAGGTTGGTTAGAAAAAAAGATATATCGACGTTTCGGGCATAAGCCCTTCTTCAGGAATGCTTATGCCCGAAACGTCGATTCTCCTGTTCCCTGGATGCTGCCTGACCTGCTGCGCTGTTCCAGCAACATTTTCAGCTCTGATCTCCAGCATCTGCAGACCTCACTTTCTCCTAGAAAAAAAGATAGTTTAAAAAATGTGTCTTGGGTTTGAATGTGTAATAAAAGATGAGTGTAGTCGCAATTTGTATCTGTAGTATTTTTAAAATAAGGAAATGTCCAAAGTCATTTCATAAAAAGAGAACGTAGGCTGACCTGATGAGTAAGCACTTGGGAGGAAAGTTACAAAACTATGTTTCTGAAGACTATTTTCATGGGTACAGCATTTTAGAGCCACTAAGCTGGCAAGCAGAATAGAGACAACTATTGATCCAGTGATCGATAAAGTAATAAATAATATCATTTATAGATCTCCTTGGAAGCTACAGATGGCCTTGGTAACAGTTTTGAGCTGGAGGATATTTCAGAGACAGTGGGATATGGATATGGATGAATTTATAGAGAGATCTTTAGTGGCGTAGCCAGTGTGGGTGCTGAGGGCAATTAGCGTAAGGGAATTGGTTTGAAACAAGGGCATTTTTTTGATAAATTGAGTTTCATACACCATGTCGATTTTGAAAACTAGCACCTGAAAACTTGTATCTGACTCTGAAAGTGTTAAAAGTACATTTAAGATTTCAGTTGGATATGTTGTGATTTTTGAGGATTTTGATAATGAAGGCAGCTATTTCAGTGCATACAGTGGGGTACAGCTCGTGATGCTGGTGAGCATTATAGCCTTGAATGTGCAACTTGAGCACATTTCTTTGGAGAGTTCTCAGTTAACTGAACTGTTTTGATGTTGGGGGTGGAAAGGCCCAGGACAATAAAGGATTGACTTTTGAAGTGAGAAGTCATTCTGTGGATTTCAATTGTTGGAGAGGGGAAGTACGTTATGTGCATGGTTTAGCTGTAAGGAGATAATTGTGAATGGACCAGGTTGGTTAGAGGTTTTGATTTGTTTGAAATTTTGTGGCATGCAGGAACTGGTGGAAAGGGTGACTTCAATTTTCTGATACTGACCACTTGGAAATGTCAATTCATCTTGTCTTTTACTTAGTGGATTGGCATCTATTTGTTATGATGGAATCGTAGCTTCACTGCAGGGCCCTGTTTTGCCATTCATTTAGATCATGGCTGGTTAGCGCCTCAATATTATCTACATCAACACTCAAATATATGGAGATATCGGGCGAATCCATCCCCTGAAAGTTCCTAAATTCACTCTGGGTCAGCCAGTTCGAGAAAGTTTGTTCCCATAAGTTAAATGGAAAGAAATAGTGAGGGGCTGCCCCTTCAGTCACGGACCTGATCTCTCTCATACTTGTTGCTGATAATCAGCAATGCAGGGGAGAAGCAACCTACAAATGGAGAAGTGTATGATAGCAGTGCATGAGTTGATGGGAAAACCTTTCACTGGTGGGAGGGGCTGTTGCTGAGGCTGGGATCAGGGCCAGTGTTTCCCAAGGCTGAGAGTTCCATCTGCTAGGTGTTGAGATTTAGAAAGAAAGAGGTTGCAAGAAATTTGAGCAGGGAGAAGCACACTGCAAAGGACTCCGATTGTAAGTTAGCTCGCTGAGCTGGTAGATTTATTCTCAGACGTTTCATCACCATGCTTGATAACGTCATCAGTGAGCCCCCGGTGAAGTGCTGGTGTTTTGTCCTGCTGTCTATTTATGTGTCTTAGTTGGTTAAGGTGGGTGATATCATTTCTGGTTCTTTTTCTCAGAGGTTGGTAAATGGGGTCCAAGTCGAAGTGTTTATTGATGTAGTTCCAGTTTGAATGCCAGGCCTCTAGGAATTCCCGTGCATATCTCTGTTTATCCTGACCTCGGATGGATTTGTTGTCCCAGTTGAAATGGTGTCCTCCTTCGTCTGTGTGTAAGGATACCAGTGATAGCTGGTCATTTTCGTGGCTAGTTGGTGCTCGTGTATCCTGGTGGCTAGTTTCCTGTCTGTCTGTCCAGTGTGGTGCTTGTTACAGTCCTTGCACTGTATTTTGTAAATGATATTTGTTTTGATGGTTGTTGGTACAGGGTCCTCTAGGTTCATCAGTAGCTGTTTCAGTGTGTTGGTAGGTTTGTGGGCTACCATGACGCCAAGGGGTCAGAGTAATCTGGTAGTCATCTCCAAGATGTCTTTTGAAGCACGGTAGTGTGGCTAGAGTCTCTGGGTGTTTTGTGTCTTCTTGTTTGGGTTTGTTGTTTAAGAATTGGTGGACTGTGTTTATTGGATACCTGTTCTTCTTAAATATTCTGTATAGGTATTTTTCTTCTGCTACTTTTAGTTCCTGGGTGCTGCAGTGGGTGTTGAGATGATTGCTCCTGTGAGTTGATTATCTACTAAAAATCGCAGACTGCAAAGGTCTGTTAGGAAAGAATGAAGTTGAGCAGGAAGGGTGGGAAAGAGAAGGAGGCTGTGCAAGTTGTGATTGGGGAGGAGGGTGATTGGGAGAAGAATGCTGCAAGGGATTGAGGGAGAAGAGAAAGATGCTGAAACAAGGCATTTGTGGGGATAGAGGGAGACTGCAAGTAATGATGAAGAATGAGCAGAGAGGCTGGGGAAGAGAAGGTGACTGTAATGTGTGGTTGAGGAGAAGATGACTTCAGAAGGTAGAAAGAAACTGAAAAGGGTCTGGAGGAAAAAGGCTGCAAGGGGTGGTTGGGGGAGAAGGGTGAAGAAGTAGGCTGCAAGGATGGGGAATGGAATGGAATGCTGCCAAGGAGATGGGACTGTTTTAAACCTGTCAAAAGAATTCACAGTTCACTGGGATTGAGGAAAACATTGCATTACTGAGGTAATGAGTTCCTTGCAAAGGAATACCCAGTCTCTAGTTTAAGATTCTTGGAATACTTTGAAAATGTAGTATATCCTACTGTAATGAACACTATTGCCTATTGTTAGAGATTGAGTTTGAGTTAAAATGTGTAGTCCTATCATGTTTTAAATATTTCAGCTTTGTGAATGTGTGATGGAAATGCATATTGATCTCACCAATGTGGAAGATATGTTTAGCATGATACATTTCTACACAAGAAAGCCTATCACTTGTACTGGGGAAACCAAATTGTTGCTAAAGTATATGTATTCTTTTGTATCAATTTAATTTCCTAGATACCACAGTATTTTATGTTTTCCTTGTGAGTTGTTGCTTGAAGTGAAATGGAGGACTGATAATTATCGGGGGATATTGATAATTAATGCTTCTGAGTCCAGGTACTCTATATGTCAATACAGCTAGAGAAGGTAATGTAATTATAGGACAACATTATTAAATTAATGAATTATTGAGAATGAAGAAGACTGCCTCACGAAATCTCAAGGAACCCTGATGGGGTTTGATCCTATTCCATGTGGTAGCTGATGGCAGACATTGGTGCCCGTGTTTAACTGCCTGAGCCCCTGGAGTAGCAACGTGTGAGCTACACTCTTGTGAGCGGGCAGCAACAGTCTTCATTGATCATACCTAGAGACTGTGGATGTAAGAGAGGACATCTCATCTGAGCATACAAACTCCAGTTTCATGTGTTCAGAGGCAAAGTACATTCTCCCTCTCTTCTATGGAGGGACCTATGGGTTCGGGTACATAATTCTTTGAAGTTTGCATCATATATGGATCGGGTGGTTAAGAAGGCATTTAGCATGCTTGCTTTCATTTCTCAGACCTTTTGCATATAGGAGTTGGAACGTCATGTTGAAGTTGTACAGGATGTTGGTGAGGCCTCTTCTGGAATACTGTGTTCAATTCTGGTTGCTCTGTTATTGGAAGGACATTATCAAGCTGGAGAGGGTTCAGGATGTTGTGGGGAATGGAGGGTTTCAGTTATAAGGAGAGTCTGGATAGGCTGGGACTTTGTTCACTGGACTGTAGGTCGTTGAGAGGTGACCTGAAAGAGGTTTATAAAATGATGAGGGGTATAGATAATATGAATGGTAGTATCTATTCCCTATGGTGGGGGATTTCAAGACTAGGAGGCATATTTTTCAAGTGGGAGGAGAAAGATTTAAAAAGGACATGAGAGGCAATTTCTTTGTGAGGGTTGTTTGTGTGTGCATTCCAGAGAAAGTGGTGGATACGGGTACAGTGACATTGTTTAAGAGACATTTGGATAAGTATGTGAACAAATATGGGCCAGGAGCAGGCAGGTGGGACTAGTTTTGTTTGGGATTATAAGGAGAAAGTGAGGTCTGCAGATGCTGGAGATCAGAGCTGAAAATGTATTGCTGGAACAGCGCAGCAGGTCAGGCAGCATCCAGGGAACAGGAGAATCGATGTTTCGGGCATAAGTCCTGTTCCCTGGATGCTGCCTGACCTGCTGCGCTGTTCCAGCAACACATTTTCAGCTTGTTTAGGATCATGGTCAGCATGGATTGGTTGGACCGAAGGGTCTGTTTCCGTGCTGCATGATTCTATTACATAAACAAGGAAGTTGCATTGAGTATATTTGGGCATGTAGGAATGGAGATAAGATAGTGTTGTCCTCCAAAAAAGTATTCCAGAACAGTTAATGGAGTGAAGATGATTGAGGGTGAGCAGGAATAACAAATTGGATCTCATTGGTGTCTTTGATCAGACTGGTTTCAATACTGTCGCTGGCTCTAAACTGATTAAAAGAACAAAAATACTAATCAGCAATGATATAAATGTACCTTTGTTTCTTCTGTTTTTAAAAACTATCAGTTGCACTTGGAAGGTCATTATGCGAATCTTGAATGCTTTATTGCAAATCTCTACAAATTTGTGCTCTCTCAATATTCTGTTTTTATTTGTTTTTATTCTCGATATTGTTTTTATTTGCATGGCGCTGACAGCACTAGCATATATTGCCTATCTCTAGTTGCCCTTGAAAAGTAATTGTGAGCTGAATAAAGTTATTTCTAATTAAGACATTGTAAAACTTTGACACACTGTAGTCAGGTTGATGTCTTCGGGTATTATAGCATCTAGTGCCTTGTGACATGGTGGAATGTGTTCATTTTTGAGTTAACCTGGTAAGCCAGATGCAAATTCTAGATGCTGATGAATTATTGTACAATGGTTTTGATTAGTATCAGTAATGCACTGTAAATATTTAATCTCAATATCACCTGACTTTTCATTGAAAATGTGTTTGTTGTGCTGCTGATATGGATTCAGTGTTAGTACAGAACATATATTGTGAGGAAAATGAGTTTAACCAACCTGATCCATGTCTTCCAGGAATTTGGTCTTCCTGTTTGTGTAGTACGAGGATTAGTACCCCACCACCAGGGATATATTTCCGTCCCCTCCCCTATCAGCGTTCCGAAAAGACCACTCCCTCCGTGACTCCATCGTCAGGTCCACACCCCCCACCAACCCAACCTCCACTCCCGGCACCTTCCCCTGCAACTGCAAGTAATGCAAAACTTGCGCCCACACCTCTCCCCTTACTTCCCTCCAAGGCCCCAAGGGATCCTTCCATATCC
>NC_057720.1:83351896-83369963 GCF_004010195.1 Chiloscyllium plagiosum | reverse complement strand
CTTCCTGACCTCTCCGCCCCCACCCCCACCCCGGCCTATCACCCTCACCTTGATCTCCTTCCACCTATCGCATTTCCAATGCCCCTCCCTCAAGTCCCTCCTCCCTACCTTTTATCTTAGCCTGCGTGGCACACTCTCCTCATTCCTGAAGAAGGGCTCATGCCCGAAACGTCGATTCTCCTGCTCCTTGGATGCTGCCTGACCTGCTGCGCTTTTCCAGCAACACATTTTCAGCTCTGATCTCCAGCATCTGCAGTCCTCACTTTCTCCTAGTACCAGGATTGCCATAACACTGGTTGCCTTTACTGTCTGGTTTTAGGGAGATATTGTGTAGCCATTATTTTACTCCTTCCTGAAGGTTTGTGGGAAGAGGGGCTGCTAGCTGGTGGTATTTGATTCATGAGACAAGGGAGTTGATTTATACGTTTTTTTTTTCCCCCCTCCTCTCCCCCTCCTCCCTCTAAGTTGCTTGATTTTTCTGTAATGGGAATATAATTACATTAGTTGAGTGCCTGGGTGGAACAGGGCATGACCATGGAAGTTGTATGGTTCAATCCTCAGGTGGGATCCTGTGAAACCGCTGGTATATAGCAGCTGATATATATTATTGAACTGGGAAGTTACCTGTTTGGTTGCTGAACAGCATAAAATGTCCAAGAGATTTGTGGGCTTGTAGAGGATATGCAATTGTTGATTCCTGATGCTATTTTCTATCGCATAGGTACTGGCAGGGCCACCTCCCAGAGACTCCGAATGCCTTTTACAAGTTTACAATATTTGTTCACCTTCTCAAAAGTCACTGGTTTCCGCAGGTTGATGATTGAAGATGCTATCTTACCTGGAGTGCCTTCATTTTTAACTATAGTATAGTTAGGATGGAATTTAATTCAAATCTAAAGTTCCAAGACAAAGTGTAAACTGATGCGATTTGTTGGTGGTGGCATAGTCTCCAGAAATGAAAAATCTCATGCACCCACAGTGAAGGTCAATTTTAAATTGTGTTGCAGTAATTTTTAAACTTGTAACTGGCATCTGGTAAATCTTCAGAACATTGATTCACTTGCATTTTTTTGCTATAGTGAGATGAGCTCTGATGTTTGCAATAAATGTGTATTGTACATGCATTTTCGGTCAAATGATTGCCTAAAAGTGCTGCCTTTGAAGGTTTGTGAGACTTTAGTCTGAGAGAACAGTTTTTTTACTGTGATTGCTGTGTGTGTGTTTGTGTGTGTGTGTGTGTGTGAGAGAAGGACCAGGCTTAGCTCTGTTGTTTTCAGTAATGTAACATCCTGACACTTATTGAGGGAGGGGGGGAAATGGTTTAAGGAAGGAACTCCTGAAAGAAATTAGCGGCAAAGTTGGTACATCTTGCTCATTTTTCCATTGGCAATTAGAACCACCAAACTCAGCATATAACTATTTTTTGAATGATTAGTTTTTTTTTGCTTCTCCACACAGTCTTGTCTGAAGTTCATTCCAGGTATGGAATATTGGTTGAAGGAGTCACTGATATCATTGTTTAGATTCCAAGTGTGGGAACTGCATTGACATCCACCTGATGGTGTGCTGTTTCTTTTGAAGTCATACCTAAAATACTTTAAGCTGTGCCAGCTCAATTTCTATCTGTCATTTCTTTGTCAGTAAATCAACATTTGCAGTCAGACAACCACAAGTTGGTCGCAGAAGGGAAACTGAAAAATGTGGGTACAGTGTGGGTGGAGAGTTTGGGACTGAGATGTTATGGCAGGGGACCTTTATTATGTTTCACCTGACTAGGGAGGACTTGATGTGGGTTCCCAAAATAACAAATATTCTACTTTGGTCCAATTTGCTCTCTCTCACACGCACGTTATTTGCATGTCTCTGCTTTTTGGAGTAAGGGAATGACTGTAATAATGGAAAACATTTTTATACATTCTACTTACTAATGATTGTAAGAAGTGCATTGCACGCAGTGTGAAGTTTCCTTGACATTTCATCTGATGTATCATTCAAGCCCCTTTATTTACTCTGTTAGAGGTCTTCATCAAATCAACAAAGGCACAGTAGAGTCCCATTTGTTGATTGCAGGATTTCTCCTTGTATTTACCGAAAGATGTGGATCATTTCATCAGAGCCTCCGCCTTTTCAGAATCTAGTTTTACTTTTTGTCAGTACGCATTTTACTATGTGGCTTACCAGTCTGTTAAATAGTAGGCAATCATGGTGATTTTCAGACTTAAGGGTCGGGAACTGAAGATGGAGTCAAATAGAACACTGAAATTACCAATCATGATCAGGTGATGTGAGCAAGGAGTGGTAAATTGAATAAAAATGAAAGGGGCGGGAGGATAAATCCTTGGTTGGACACACACACACATAAATACATACACTCTGCCTCTTTACTGTATGCACTGATCACAATGTGATGCCTTCTAGATTGAGGGGGACCAAATGCTGAATGGATGACTGCTTTATGAATCACCATTCAGTCTGCCAGAAAGATCACAATTTTCCTTTGGCCACTCCATTTAATACACTTTCTTTCTCTATGCTAATATTCCTATCTTTGGTCTGATGCAATTTTCCAGTAATTGCAAATGCAAGCTGTAGGAACAGCACCTCATTGTCTGTTTAGGCTCTACAGCCTTCTGGTTGAACATTGAGTTCAACAATTTCAGACCATGAACTGTGTCCTTCATTTTGTCACTCTTAATCCTGCAATCCTCACCAGTGTCTGACATATAAAATTCTGTTGATCTATGTCATGGTCCCACAAATATTTTCTTGAGAATTCATCACTACAGATCTTGAAACTTCATGCAAATGTTCAATCATACGGGTGACTCAAATGGTTTTGGCTGTGGATTAAGTGTGCTGCTGATGCATTTTTTCCTAGTCAAATTTTCTTCCCTTTTTTAAACAACCACCCAGATTATTTGCTCTTTTATCTGGTTGTTGTTTTTGAGACCATATTTTATGCATGTTTGCCTCTGTATTTTCCTGTGTCACTGACACTGAGAGCCACAGAGATGTACAGCATGGAAACAGACTGAAGTATTTGAGATGTCCCAGTGCTGCTAAGTGTTCGTAGTCCTTTCTTCCTTATTTCTTCTCTTTGGAAGCTATGTATTTTTCTCTAGGAGCCAGTTCCATGCATCTTCACCCAATTGATCAGTCTTGTGTCAGTTTAGTGCTGGCTACTGTTTGAACGATGGGAGTCAAGACAACTGAGTCTGACTTCATCCACATATGCAAACTTTCCCTTCGGGGACAAATTTGATCAGTTGCCAAGAGCAAGGATTCTTGGTTTTTTTTGTCATTGTCCCTCCATCTGTGCCATGCCTGTCCACCATCAATTAGCTGGGTGAGACTATGTTTGCCTGGTACCACTCTTACCTGTTCCATCAGCAGTGGCCTGTCTTCACACTTCCACGCTATTACTTCAGTTCAACACACTTGTACTTGTTTTTGTATTCTTAAAAGTGGAGGTCCAGTGCAACCAGTCATTTCTAAGTACTGCATTATTAATTTTAATTTGCAGGTTTTCCTTCTCGGTGAATTATGTGAATTCCGTAAAAATCTCTGTCTCATTAACTCTTTTTTTGTACTTCTAGTAAGTATGTGTATGGAATGAATAAAGCTGTAATAACACTTGAGAGGCTTGGCACCATGCAGTATAGAACAATTTCCTTGATCCCCATCCCATTCACCACTTAAACATTATTACCGCTACCGTTGGAGCACCAATGTGGCAGGGTGTAATATGTACGAGATGCACTACAGAACCTTACTGAACCTCCTTCAACAGCTCCTTCCAAATTTTCAACTTCTATCACTGGGTGCAGTGGTGGACAACCTTTTCGCTTGGGGTAGGGAAGGTACATTTCAAACTTTCTTGTTCACAATTAGCGACAATGCTAAACATGAGTTACACCGAAAAAAATTCAGAAATGATAAATTGAGAACTTAAATGAGTAATAAATAGAAATAACCTTTAAAAGTGCCAAGCAGCAAAACTTAATAGTAATGTTGCATTTTTGATTAAGCAGCATATCAAGAGAAGAGAAGAAGAATCATTCTCAATTCATGGTCACCAAAGAAAGGGCAGTGGCTGAGGCTGAGTTAGATTAGATTACTTACAGTGTGGAAACAGGCCCTTCGGCCCGACAAGTCCACACCGCCCCGCCGAAGCACAACCCACCCATATCCCTACATTTACCCCTTACCTAACACTACGGGCAAATTAGCATGGCCAATTCACCTGACCTGCACATCTTTGGACTGTGGGAGGAAACCGGAGCACCCGGAGGAAACCCACGCAGACACGGGGAGAACATGCAAACTCCACACAGTCAGTCGCCTGAGGCGGGAATTGAACCCGGGTCTCAGGCGCTGTGAGGCAGCAGTGCTAACCACTGTGCCACCATGCCGCCCATAAATGCTATTTGGATTAACTAATACTGATTGCCTTCGATGGGGTACACTCCAATGCAGTCTTGTTAGAACTCGGATGGAAGTAAAGTCAACCTCAGGTTTCCTCCTCTTGAAGCCTGTTTTCCTTTCACCCTCCTTCTCATCTCCTTCTCATCACCCCTAATCCCTTCCTCCGTCTCTCTTACTCCTTCCTCCATCTCTAAACCAGTTCCCCCTCTCTCTTGTCCCAGTCACTTTGTTTGCCTTACTCTGAACTCTTAACTTGAAGAAAATAATCTATGGAGTTTTGGTGAATTTTTGAAGAAAAGTTTTTTTTAAAAAGAAAACTAATCTCGCCAAGGAAGTAAACAACCATGAACAGAAAAAACACTTCCAAAAGTTTTTGAAAATGCGTTGTAATCTCAGCTCTGTGCAGGTCTCTGAGATATCCATCTACTGTGAGAACCTCAGTCTACATTACTTGGATGACTACCACATGGGGGAGTAGCTGGGACTAGTCCTCCTTACCAGTGGCTAAATAGGGCCTGGACCAGCAGTCCCCAGCACCTTAATTGTATGGCCAGAGCCTGGGCCCTTTCTCATGGCAGTCAGAAGCAGTTCTTGCCCATCGCTGCCTCAGGTTTCAGTGGCAGTGGCGGCTACCTGGATTAGCTGTTACTGACCAGCTCTGATTATTGTGTCCATGGATGAAGACCCTTGACAATAACTAACAGTATATGGCATTAAATTTATACTTCAATGAAGTGAAAGAGGGGCTGACAGAACTTTATCCACCACAAACTGTGTCTGAATGGCTTTTTCATAAAGGTGCTCAGTGCGAAAGATGATCGAGGTGAGAAGCCTCTTCCCCATGCCCAGATCCAACTCCTTTTTTCCAAGAAGTTATTCTCTTTAGAGCAGCAAGATTCAATCAGAGATAGTCAACATGGTTTTGTCAGAGGGGAGTCATGTCTAACAAATCGGGTGGAATTTATCTGAGAAGGTGACCAAGTGTTTGGATGAGGACAGGGCAGTAGTTGTAATTTATTTGGATTTGAGAAAAGCCAAACAAGGTCCCACATGGAAAACTCATAAAGAAGGGTAACTTGGCATGATGAATCCAAAATTGGCTTAGTGACCGGAGACAGAAGATGGTGGTAGAAAGTTTGTGAGAAGATTTGTAGCTCGGGTGCTCGTTGCTGTGGTTCTGTTCGCCGAGCTGGAAGTTTTTGTTGCAAACGTTTCGTCCCCTGTCTAGGTGACATCCTCAGTGCTTGGGAGCCTCCTGTGAAGCGCTTCTGTGGTGTTTCCTCCGGCATTTATAGTGGCCTGTCCTTGCCGCTTCCGATTGTCAGTTTCAGCTGTCCGCTGTAGTGGTTGGTATATTTGGTCCAGGTCTATGTGTTTGTTGATGGAGTTTGTGGATGACTCCATCAACAAACACATCGACCTGGACCCAATATACCGGCCACTACAGCGGACAGCTGAAACTGACAACCGGAAGCGGCAAGGACAGGCCACTATAAATGCCGGAGGAAACACCACAGAAGCGCTTCACAGGAGGCTCCCAAGCACTGAGGATGTCACCTAGACAGGGGACGAAACGTTTGCAACAAAAACTTCCGGCTCGGCGAACAAAACCACAGCAATGGTGGTAGAAGTCTATTTGTATGACTAGAGTACAGTGTGCACTGAGGTACCACATTAATCAGTGCTGGGTCCCATTTTGTTTTGTGATATTCACAAATGACATAGATGAGAATGTTGTAATGATGATAAGTCTGGATGACAAAGATTGGCCATGTAATTGAGGAGGACATTGTAGGTTACAGGAGGATACAAATTGATTAATTAGAAAGGCAGGTCAATGGCAGATGGGATTTAACCCTGATAAATGTGAGGTATGCACTTTTGAAGAAGGAATGAAATAAGGAAACATTCAATGAATATCAAGACACAAGGGAGAGAGAAACAGAGGGATCTTGCGGTACTTGTCCACAGATCCCTGAAGGTGGCCAGGGAACAGGTTAATAGGGTAGTTAAGAAGGCATACAGTTGCTTGCCTTTGTCAGTCGTGGGATAGATTATAAGAACAGGGATATTACGTTGGACCTGTACAGAACTTTGATTGGGCCACATATTGAATACTTTGCGCAGTTCTGGTCACCACAATGTTGGAAGGATGTGATTGCATTGGGAGGGATGCAAAAGAGATTCATGAGGATGTTGCCTGGGATGGAGCATTTCAGCTATGAAGAAAGGCAGTATAAGCTCTGGCTGTTTTCTATGGAGCACAGAAGGTTGACAATCATAGAATCCCCACAGTGTGGAAACAGGCTCATGGGCCCAACAAGTCCACACTGACCTCCCAAAGAGTGACCCGCTCCCCCACCCCATTACTCTACATTTACCCCTAACTAATGCACCTAATGTACACACCCCTGAACACGACGGGCAATTTAGCTTGGCCAATTCACCTCAATTACACATCTTTTGATTTTGGGAGGAAACCGGAGCACGTGGAGGATACCCATGCAGACATGGAGAGAATGTGCAAACTCCACACAGGCAGTTGTCTGAGGCTGGAATTGAACCTGGGTCCCTGGCACTGTAAGGCAGCAGTGCTAACCACTGAGCCACCATGCGGCTATAGACAAGGAGAGCTGATTGAGGTATATAAGATTATGAGGGCATAAACAGGAAAGGCAGGAGGTTTAGCGGGAATTTGAGGAAAAATGTTTTCACTTAGATGTTGGGAGTAATCTGGTATGCACTGCATAAGAGGATAGTTAAGGTGGGAAACCTCACAACCTTTTAAAAAGTACTTAGATGAGCACTTGAAGTGTCATAATGTTCAAGGTGATGAGCCTCATGTGAGAAAATGGGACTAATGTAGGCAGTAGTATATTTTTAGTGATACAGACTTTATGGGCTGAATTGTCTCTTCTGTACTTAATGATTTTATGATTCTGTTCCAGGAAAGAATTAAACAAGAATGTAATTATCAGCAGCAGATGAGCTGAGACTAGCAAAATCAGGCAGTGTTATTAAAATATGTTGTTTGTCTAATGGCATAAATGTATTGTTGGAAGCTCATCTCTGGGTCAAATATGACATCAAGGTTTTCCTTTCGGATAATACACCACAGTCGCAAAGGTTTAGTTTTCTTCTTTTCTCATGTGTCAACTTGATTTAATACTAAGGAAGATTTAGAAGTGTTTCCAACCACTTTTGAAGGCAGCAATAAACATTCTCTGAATCAACAAATCTCTTTTCCCTCCTCAGCCAAATGCTGGTTCAGTTCCCTTCTTTTTGAACGATTCCTGATTTAAGAAAGAATGCAGAGTGAAATGATCCAGTTTTTATGTGTTAGATGGCTAAATTCCTCTGTTTAAGGAATGAAAAAAAGTTTGAACTCTAATGCTGTTTCGTCCCTCTGTTATTACTTAGTTATCACTTATGTCTTGTTTGTCCTTGATATAGCCATGTTCATATCTGCAATTATAATTATAAGTTTGCAATGAGAACTACACTTAGTGCAAAATGAACTTTCCCACAGGAAAGCCTTGAAAAGAATCTCTGTTCAGGTCAAATAATCTAGTTATGTCTGTTGAAAATGTAGCCTGGTTATAACCTTCTGTTGGATGCATTCTTGATGAATTGAACCATATTCACTTTCCAGGTTCTGCAGTTAAAATAAAATTGTTTATGGTCCAGTGAAGGTTGAACTTGTATGTCTGCAAATGGTATATAACTTCACACTATGAGGATGTATTAAACTGCATTCATAGCTTCATCCTGTTTTTGCTAGTCCATTGTTAAATGTATTACATTGTCTAATCGATTTGCTGCTAACTCTCATTCATAAATTTGGCAGAATCTTGAACATTGACCTACATTAATCAAATTATGAGATTTCAGAGTAGCTTATTGAGGGAGGCTGCATTATTAAAACTCTCAGTACCATCAAAAATGAAGTAACTGGGCCTGTATGGATGATCAGATAAGATAAAATGTATAGGGTGCTATGTCATCATTAGAGAAAGAAAGCCATACTGATTTACCACACTTTGTGGCGAGGGGAAGCTGTTGGTAAGTTTTCTAGCTACTGGTTTAAATGAGCTACACAAAGATTGAGGGCAGTTTTAGTCTTGTCTGTGACTTGACAGTTGGATAGATCACTTCGGCTAATTCGCACAAGGGATTGTCTACTTAAGAAAGGACCATTCATGTGAATGTTTTCTGAAACTCTGGATAATAAAATACTTTTGAAGTGAAATCATTGTTCTAATGTCGATAAGGGTAGCAGTCAATTTGAGTACATTGACAGAAATCAATGAAAGTAAATTGCGCAAATCTATTTTATTGGTGTTAGTTGAGGGATAAATATTCAATAGAACTCCTTACTCTTTGAATATTACCTTCAGAAGATCTTCTGTTGAACAGGCTGTTGCATTAATTAAACATTTTATTTTTTATAGGAGAATAGTAGGAGCAAACAGATTGGGTTTGGAGAAAGAAGTCTTGGGACATGTGGTAGTAAGAGCTACAACATTATCGTAGCAGAAAGAAAATAATCCTTTAGGATTATTTTTGGTTCCCTTGGTTTCCTAAGTATTATTTTCGCTTTCATGTGTTCCAGCAGTGTGCATTGTTTGAAGCTAATCCCAGGATGAGATTGCTTTACCAACTTGCTGCACCTTTTTAACAATACATTTTGTCCTCCTCAAACTGTCTGTACCATTGTGAGTTGGTTTGATTTGCACAACCTGGAGTTGGCTGTATTTCTGATCCAGTTAATTAATTCTTATGTTCAGACACATTATTTGCAATGTTTTTCACAATTGTGTCTATGTACCTTAGATTCACTCCTTATTGCCTTTCATGGCTTATATTTGAAAGCTGGATCTGATATTTTTCTGAATGTTATTGTTTGTACTCATCTGTTGGCTAGACTCCAGTCTTGGATCAACTTCATGTGGGATCATTTTTATCTATAGTCTCCACCTCCCTATCTAGTTGAAGAATTTCTCAACAGCTGTGTTCCTTGTAATTCCTCTGATTCCCATTATGTTCAAATGCATCTGGCTCTTTCAAGTCTACCCTTTCTGTACTGAAAACATTTTCGGTTGCTAATTATCTTGGGACCAGTTTTTTCATCTTGTTTAAATAATTGTTTTCCTGGTAAACATGTGAAACATTGCTTGCAATCCTTTGGGTAATAAAAGCTCAGATGAAATGGACTAGATGCTACCCCTTCCCCATTTTCTTTATTGTAAATTAAAGTTATCCAGTTAACAAATCCCAAGGTTTGATGAGAGTTTAGTTTGGATAATTAGATAAAAACAGTCTCCTGTTGAGAATCACAGAACATAGAACAATACAGCACAGTACAGGCCCTTCAGCCCTCGATGTTATGCCGACCTTTTATCCTACTCTAAGATCAAACTAATCTACGTATCCTACATTTTACTATCATCCATGTGCCTATCCAAGATTCATTTAAATATCCTTAATGTATCTGACTCTACTACTCCTGCTAGCAGTGCATTCCACACACCTACCACTCTCTGTGTAAAGAATGCACCTCTGACATCTCCCCAAAATGTTCTTCCAATCACCTTAAACTAATGCCCCCTAGTGATAGCCATTTCTGCCTTGGGAAATACTGTCTAGCTATCCACTCTATCTATGTCTCTCATCATCATGTCTACCTCTGTTAAGTCACCTCTCATCCTTCTTCACTCCAGTGAGAAAAGTCTTAGTTCCCTCAACCTTTCTTCATAAGACATGCCCTCCAGTCCAGGTAACATACTGGTCAATCTCCTCTGCACCCTCTCTAAAGCTTCCACATCCTTCTTATAATGAGACGACCAGAACTAAACACAATATTCCAAGTGTGGTCTAACCAGGACTTAATAGAGCTGCAGCATAAACCTGTGGCTCTTAAACTCAATCCCCTGCTAATGAAAGCCAACAAACAATACATCTTCTTAACAACCCTATCAACTTGGGTGGCAACTTTGAGGGACCTATGACGTGAACCCCAAGATTCCTGTATATTGCTAAGAATCCTCTCTTTTTAACCCTGTAATCTGCTTTCAAATTTGCTTCCCAAATGAATCATTTTACACTTTTCCAGGGTGAACTCCACCTGCCAGTTCTCAGCCCAGTTCTGCATCCTGTCAATGTCCCTTTACACCCTACAACAGCTGTCCACACTATGCACCACTCCACCAACCTTTGTGTTATCAGCATACTTATTAATTCACTCTTCCACTTGCTCATCCAAGTCATTTCTAAGAATCACAAAGAGCAGAGGTCCCAGAACAGATCCCTGAGGAACACCAGGGGGTCTCTGAGCTCCAGGCTGGATACATTCTATCTACTACCACCCTCTGTCTTCTATGGACCTGCCAATTCCGTCTCCAGACAGCCAAATTTCCCTGTATCCCATGTCTCCTTACTTTTTGCATGAGCCGACCATAAGGAACCTTATAAAACACCTTGCTAAAATCCATATACACCACATCCACTGCTCTACCTTCATCAATGTGTTTTATCACATCCTCAAAGAATTCAGTAAGGGTTGTGAGGCATGACCTGCCCCTCACAAAGCCATGCTGATTATTTCTAATCGAGCTATGCTTTTCCAAATAACCATAAATCCCATCTCTCAGAATCCTATCCAATAATTTGCTCACCAGCGACGTATGATTGACTGGTCTCTAATTTCCAGGGTTATCCCTATTCCCTTTCTTGAACAAGGGAACAATATTTGCCACCGTCCAATCATCTGGTACTACCACAGTGGACAGTGAGGATGCAAAGATCTTCGCCAAAGGCGCAGCAATTTCTTCCCTTGTTTCCCATATAAACCTTAAGTGTATTCCATCTAGCCCAGGGGATTTGCCTATCCTCATTTTTTTCAAAATTTCTAGAACATCCTCCTTCTTAACATCAACTTGTTTGAGCATATCAGCCTGTTAACATGCTGTCCTCACAAATGACAAGGTCCCTCTCAATGGTGAATGCTGAAGCAAAGTATTCATTAAGGATCTACCCTCCCTTCTCTGACTCCAGGCACAAGTTCCCTCCACTATCGCTGATCAGCCTTCCCCTCAGTCTGGCCATCTTCTTGGTCCTCATATAAGTTAGATGCATTGGGGTTTTCCTTAATCCTACCTGCCAAGGATTTTTCGTGTCCCCTTCCAGCTCTCCTAAGTCCATTCTTCAGTTCTTCCTGGCTGCCTTATAGCCCTCTAGACTCCTCTCTGATCATTGCTTCCTCAACCTTAGATGAGCTTCCTTCTTCCTTTTGACTAGATGTTCCACATCTCTGATCATCCAAGGGTCCTTCACCCTACCAGCCCTTCCTTGCTTCAGTGGGACAATCCTATCCAGCACTTGTAGCAATTGCTCCCTAAATATCCTCCACATTTCTCTCATGCATTTCCCTCAGAATATCTGTTCTCAGTTTATGCTCCACAGTTCCTGCCTAATAGCATTGTAATTCCCGCTACCCCAATTAAACAGCATTTTTTACATTATAAATCTTTCTGAGGCTTGTTAGCATTTTAGATGCACCAGCTTTCTTTCTAGGTTCTTCAGCTCCATTGTTGATTTTTGTTTTGCATTGTATATCTCTGAAGCTGCCAGTCATCTCCACCACACTCCAGACTGGGATCAGGTTTTATGGACCAAAAGAATGTTTTGACTAATTCCAGTTATTATAATCTTGGTGATTTATATACAATGTGCACTTTGAATTAAGCAGAGGCTATTTGATCATCAGAATTAATTAAATGTTACACTACTGTACTACTGAATCCTGATAAAGATGCTCCCAATTTGTTCAACATGTAATGCTAGAAAGACCAAGTACGTTAAATAACTCTTGTTTTGAAGCAAAAGTCCTACAATGATATAGGTAATAAACGGAATGAGGTCCTACAAGCAGAATTTAGGGAGTTAGGAGCCAAGTTAAAAAGTAGAACCTCGGAGGTAATAATCTCAGGATTGCTGCCAGTGCCATGTGCTGTCAGAGTCGAAATGAAAGAACGGGCAGGTGAATGAGTAGCTTGGAAGATGGTGCAGGAGGGATGGGTTCAGATTTTTAGGACATGTGGACTGGTTCTGTGGGAAATGGGACTATTACAAATCAGATGGTCTACACCTGGGCAGGACTGGAACCAATGTCCTCTTGGATATTCTGCTGTTGTGGAAGGTTTAAACTCATGTAGCAGGGGATTAGGAACCAAATGAGGAGGTTAGGAGGTAGTACCTAAAGCCTGTAAAAAAACTAGATAATTAAGTCAACATGACTAAGGGGAAAAGTAGGCAGGAGCAGATGATGAATGCAAATGACAGGTGGCCTGAGGTGCATTTGTTTTAAAACAGAAGTGTACAGTAGTAGGTAAGGCAGATGAACTTAGGGCTTGGCTTAGTAGCTGGGAGTATGATGTTATTGCTATTCCTGAGACTTGGTTGAGGGAAAGGCAAGATTGGCAACTAAATATCCCAGGATACAGATACCTCAGCCGAGATAGAGAGGGAAGTAAAAGGAGTGTAGGAGTTGCATTACTGGAAGGAGAGAATATCACAGTTGTGCTGAAGGAGGACTTAAGCAATGAGGCAGAGCTCAGAAATAGGAAGGGTGCAGTAACAATATTGGGGCTATATGACCGATCTCCCAACAGTGAGTGTGAGATAGAGATACAAATATGTGAACAGATTGTGGAAAGATGTAGGAGCAACAGGCGGTGGTAATGGGAGATTTTAACTTTCCCAACATTGTCTGAGCTTCACTTAGTGTTAGAGGTTTAGATGGAGCAGAATTTGTAAGGAGCATCCAGGAAGGTTTTAGAAAACATTATGTAAATAGTCCAAATCGGGAAGGGGTCATATTGGACCTAGTGTTGGGGAATGAGCCCGCCCAGGTGGTTGAAGTTTCAATAGGGGATTACTTTAGGATTAGTGATCACAATTTTGTAAGTTTTAGAATATTCACGGACAAAGTTGAGAATGATCCTCAAGGATGAGTGCTAAATTGGCAGAAGGCCAACTATAGCAAAAGTTAGCAGTTGCTGGGGAATATGGATTAGGAGCAGTTTTTTGATATGTGGGAGGCGTTTCAAGAGAGGTTGATTATTGTGCTGTAGAGATATATTGCTGTGAAAATGAGAGATTGAAATGGCAAGGTTAGGTAATGATGGCTGACAGGCGAAATTGTCAGACTAACTAAGAGGAAAAAGGAAGCATACATAAGGTGTCGGCGACTGAAAACAGACGAAGCTTTGGAAGAATATCGAGAAAGTAGGACCAGTCTGAAACGAGGAATTAAGAGGGCTAAAAGGTGTCATGACATATCTTTAGCAAACAAGGTTAAGGAAAATCCTCAAGCCTTTTATTCATATATAAGGAACAAGAGGGTAACTAGAGAAAGGGTTGGCCCACTCAAGTACAAAGGAGGAAAGTTATGCATGGACTCAGAGAAAATGGGTGAGATTCTTAGTGATTGCGTTGGTATTCACCGAAGAGAGGGACATGACGGATTTTGAGATTAAGGATAGATGTTTGATTACACTAGGTCAAGTCGGCATAACGATGGAGGAGGTATTGGGTATTCTAAAAGGCATTAAGGTGGACAGGTCCCTAGGTCAGGATGGGATCTGCCCCAGGTTACTGAGGGAAGCGAGAGAGGAAATAGCTGGAGCCTTAACAGATATTTTTGCAGTGTCCTTGATCAAGGGTGAGTTCCTGGAGGACTGGAGAGTTGCGAATGTTGTCCCATTGTTCAAGAAGGGTAGCAAGGCTAATGCAGGTAATTATGGACTGGTGAGCCTGACCTCAGTGGGAGGGAAGCTGCTGGAATAGATACTGAGGGATAGGATCTCTTGCCATTTGAAAGAAAATGGGCTTATCAGTGATAGGCAGCATGGTTTGTGTAGGGAGGGTCATGTCTTACCAACTTAATAGAATTCTTTGATGAAGTGACAAAGTTGATTGATGAGCAAAGGGCTATACATGGACTTCAGTAAGGCATTTGATAAGGTTCCCCATGGTAGGCTGATGAAGAAAGTGAAGTTGTATGGGGTCCATGGTGTACGAGCTAGATGGATAGAGAACTGGCTGGGCAACAGGAGACAGAAAGTAGTAGTGGAAGGGAATTTCTCAAAATGGAGAACTGTGACCAGTGGTGTTCCACGGGGATCCGTGCTGGGACCACTGTTGTTTGTGATATACGTAAATAATCTGGATGAAGGTATAGGTGGTCTGATTAGCAAGTTTGCAAATGATACAAAGATTGGTGGTGTAGCAGATAGTGAAGGGGACTGTCAGAGAATGCAGCAGAATGTGGATAGATTGAAGAGTTGGGCAGAGAAATGGCAAATGGAGTTCAATCCGGGCAATTACGAGGTGATGCATTTTGGAATATCCAATTCTAAAGCGAACTATACCATAAATGGGAAAGTCCTGGGGAAAATTGATGTACAGAAAGATGTGGGTGTTCAGGTCCATCGTTCCTTGAAGGTGGCAACGCAGGTCGATAGAGTGGTCAGGAAGGCATATGGCATTATTTCCTTCATCAGACGGGGTATTGAGTACAAGAGTTGGCAGGTCATGTTACAGTTGTATAGGACTTTGGTTTGGTCAGATTTGAAATACTGCGTACAGTTCTGGTCACCACTTTACAGAAGGATGTGGATGCTTTGGAGAAGATGCAGAGGAGATTCACCAGGATGTTGCCTGGTATGGAGGGCACTGGCTACGAAGAAAGTTTGCATAGATTAGAAGTATTTTCAGTAGAAAGATGGAGTTTGAGGGGAGACCTGATTGAGGTCTACAAAATCAATCATAAGAGGTTTAGACAAGGTGGATAGCAAGAAACTTTTCCCAGAGTAGGGGACTCAATTGTGAGGGGTCACGAGTTCAAGGTGAGAAGGGAAAAGTTTAAGGGAGATATGCGTGGAAAGTTCTTCACGCATAGGGTGTTGGGTGCCAGGAATGCACTGCCAGCGGAGGTAGTAGAGGCAGGCACGATACCGTCATTTCAGATGAATCTAGACACTTGCATGAATGGGCAGGGAGCTGAGGGGTATAGATCCTTGGAAAACAGGTTTGGATAGAGGATCTGGATCGACTCAGGCTTGGAGGGCCAAAGGGCCTATTCCTGTGCTGCAATTTTCTTTGTTCTTTGAATTGTATTGATTTTAGGGGTTGGACAGCATCCCTATGGTCCAGTAGGTTTACCTTTATAAAGTTAGTTTTTATTTCCTCCCTACATTGGTTTAACATTCTTGATAAAGATAATGCTGATGTGGTGGTCAATCGTTGACAATCTAAATGTTGACTCTGCTGCTGAAATTCACGTGTCACATTTCAGTTCAATGTAGCCAAACTGATAGCATTTGCAATAGTTTGGAAGACTTGTATCAACAGTCAAAGAATCTTTACTGTAAATCACAATTGCACAAGTTGTAGCCATGGAGGATATTCAATTTTCTCTAAGGTCAGTGCTTTATATCCAAAATAATTTTGGGTTGTTCCCACATAAAGATCTCCTAGGTCTTTATGTAGGAACCTATCATGACTGCTATACCTACCTCACTACATGGTTCTTCTTTTTCTCCATTTAACGATACAAATTATATTGTAAAGTAGTTTCCCTGGTGCCAGCATCTCTTTGGTTACTCATCCATTTGGCCCTTCTTCTCAAGTTCAAGCAGTGACACTTGGTAAGTTGATTAACTAATAGACACTGTGGCTGAGTCTAATGCTGTTTTCATGTGATGTATGTTGTCTGATATGTTTAACAACTCCTCCTGTCTCACAAATCATCCTGTTTTTTCTTCTGTGTTGGCTTTTACCACTTGTTAGCGATATCATTCATCAATGACCTTAACAGTATTGCTTGTCTATAATGTTCAGTAGTGTGGTTGCTGAAAATGTGAGAGGATTGATCATCACAATGAGGTGGGATTGCGTCTGAAAAATATGGCAGGAACTTATTTAGTTCAATGACATTTTGCACAAGTAAACATAATGTCTTTGGAATGCAAATATCATTAAGTGTAGAAAAGAACACCACTTTTCAATTTTGAATTAAAGTCATTGGTCATTTGTGTTGGCTATTATAGTGTTGTTGCAATGAGTCAAATACGCATAATCTATAACTCGCAAGTTGTGACAACATTTTCAGCCATTCCCATCAGCAGAATAGAAAATCGAGGAGAAGGATACTCGTGATAATTCAAAGTTCCAGACTGGTGTTTCTGTGTTAGTCAAACCTGTGCATGCTTGTCACCTTTGTTGACATGAACTACCAATCAGCGTGGGGTTTAGAGAGTGAAACCAGAGGCAAGCCTGCGGTGATGGCTACACAATGGTCTCGCTGGCATCTTGCCGAAGTATGTACAAATATACATTTTTAACTTCGATGAAACTGGACCATTTTACATTCTTTTGTCAGATTGTTTAAAGATGAAGCATATAATGGTGGAAGGTGAAGCAAGGAATGTGTTACTGCTATGTTCTGGGCCACCCATAGATTGCACCAAAAAGCTGTTGCTTTTGGAATAGAAAAGACCATGAGGCCACATTGCTTCATAAATATCAAGACATGACTCTTGCTATGTTAGGCTAACAAAACCGCCTGGCTGACCGACATCATTTTTGAGGAGCAGATCAAGTAATTGAACAAAGTGTAGCAGTGGAAGAAATGAATGGTTATCAATGTGATTAGCCTGAAGAGGCTGAAGAATTGTCCACCCTTTCACCCACTAATTTCCCAAGCTATAGAAATATTCCAGGATTTTGCAGCACTACACAAAAACATGCAAAACCCCGCCCCACTCCCAGCTCCACACCCACACCAGGTCCGAGCTCCCAGCTCTGCCGTGTTTTCACCATTCCTCCAGAACTACCCCTCTCTGAGCATGAAAGATCAGTCCTCAGCAGAGGCCTCACCTTCATTCCCCTACTCTCCCGGATTAACGAGTTCAATACGCGGCGTGACAACGAACAATTCTTCCGCCGCTTTCGCCTCCGCGCCTACTTCTTCAACTAGGATTCCCACCCACCCTCTGACGACCCCTTCTCCCGCCTCCAACACACCCCATCCTCCTGGACACCCCGTGCTGGCTTCTTACCTGCCCTCGATCTCTTCTTAGCCAACTGCCGCCGCGACATTAACCGCCTCAACTTCTCCACCCCTCTCACCCACTTCAACCTCTCACCCTCGGAACGTGCAGCCCTCCACTCCCTCCGTTCCAACCCCAACCTCGCTATCAAACCGGCAGACAAGGGAGGTGTGGTAGTAGTTTGGCGCACCAACCTTAACACCGCTGAGGCTAAATACCAGCTCGCGGACACCTCCTCCTACTGCCCCCTTGACCATGACCCCATCTCCCTCCACCAAACAATCATCTCCTAGACCATCCATAACCTCATCACCTCAGGGGATCTCCCATCCACCGCCTCCAACCTCATAGTCCCACAACCCCGCACCGCCCGTTTCTACCTCCTGCCCAAAATCCACAAACCTGACTGCCCCGGCCGACCCATTGTCTCAGCCTGCTCCTGCCCCACCGAACTCATCTCTGCATACCTCGACACGGTCCTGTCCCCCTTAGTCCAAGAACTCCCCACCTACGTTCGGGACACCACCCAC
>NC_057720.1:83346203-83349347 GCF_004010195.1 Chiloscyllium plagiosum | reverse complement strand
AGCCTCGAAACGACACGACCAGCTATCCTTAGTAGCCACACACGCAGACAACAAGCAACATGAATTCGACTGGGACAACACTACTATCATAGGGCAAGCCAGACAGAGAACAGCCAGGGAATTCCTAGAGGCATGGCATTCATCCACAAACTCCATCAACAAACACATCGACCTGGACCCAATATACCAACCACTACAGTGGACAGCTGAAACTGACAACCGAAGCGGCAGGGACAGACCACTATAAACACCGGAGGAAACATCAAAGAAGCGCTTCGCAGGAGGCTCCCAAGCACTGATGATGTCGCCTAGCCAGGGGATGAAACGTTTGCAACAAAAACTTCCAGCTCGGCGAACAGAACCACAACAACAAATTAGAAAAGAAACACTCAAATGCCAATGGACAGAATGTAGAAACGTTTGCAACAAAAACTTCCAGCTCGGCGAACAGAACCACAACAACAAATTAGAAAAGAAACACTCAAATGCCAATGGCACAGAATGTACCCTGGGTGAGGGACTTAAATGCCGACCTCTAACAGTGGCTTGGTAGTATCCCAACTGACCGGGTTTACTGAGATCTGAGGAAATTTCTGCTCAACAGGGCCTGAGGCAAATGGTGAGGGAAACAACTGTAAGGAAACCTCATCCTCAGGTTGCCTGTGACAGAATTATTTGGAGTAATCACATTAAACTAATGTTTGAGTTACCTCACGCGCTATTTTTTAAGACCCCAAGACAATGTACTGGAGAGTCCAGGGACTTGTCAACCTGTAGCTTCAACAATTTGCTCAGTGTGACTCCTCTCATGATTGTAATTTTCTTCGCTTCCTCCCTTCCTTCTGCTTCCTGATTTGCAGATGTTTCTTGATGTTCCTTGCATCCATTATAGTGTAGACTTAAGCAAAATACTTGTTCAAATAATCTGCCATCTTCTTATTTTTCATTTGGAATTCACCAAATCCACTTTCTTTTGGAGAAAGTGAGGGCTGCAGATGCTGGAGATCAGAGCTGAAAATGTGTTGCTGGAAAAGCGCAGCAGGTCAGGCAGCATCCAAGGAACAGGAGACTCGACGTTTCGGGCATAAGCCCTTCTTCAGGAATGAGGAGAGTGTGCCAAGCAGGCTAAAAAAAAAGGTAGGGAGGAGGGACTTGGGGGAGGGGAATTGGAATTGCCCGAAACGTCGATTCTCCTGTTCCTTGGATGCTGCCTGACCTGCTGCGCTTTTCCAGCAACACATTTTCAGCCACTTTCTTTAGGGTCAGCGTTCACTCTGTTAACTTTTTTTCTTTCTGAAATATATATATAGAACCTCTTACTAGCTTTCTCTCATGTAACTTCCTCCTTTTTAAAAATCTTGCAGTCATTCTGTGATTTTCTTCTATATTCTGTTTAACCTTATGATCTGCTGACATTTTGTATCATTATATACTTTTGCTTTAAAGTTTGGAACAATTTTCTTACTTTTTTAGTTCATCATGGATTATTGGAAGGTATCTATTCTGCGTATTCTAAAATATCCCCTTCAATATCTGCCACGACATCTCTGTTGATCAATCCCTTAACCCAATTCACTAGTTTATTTTAGTTTGCTTTCGTACCCTCTCATAAATACCCTTATTTATATTTAAAATATTAATCTTGGATAGACTCTTTTATATTGCCTTCTTCAACTGTTGTACTCTATTCAAAATAATTTTAATCTCTAAATTTTAGTTCTTGCTGACAAAAGGACTTCAATCAGCAATGTGTATGCGCAGGTTGTCCTCAGTATTTTGTACATAAACAGAGCTAATAAGTTGAACATAGAACATTACAGCGCAGTACAGGCCATTTGGCTCTTTGAACAACTTGTAGTTGTGTTTGGAAAAACGTTTGACAAACTTTTTTTTACAATAGCTCTCAACATTATTGTTGTAGAATACTTAAATGCATATTAGCTCAGTTTTGTCTCATTTAAACTTTGGTTTTATTAAACATAATGTTAAGCAGTGCATTCTTTACCACTCCTAGCATAGAACTTGGGTATATTTTGCATGTGATGTACTGTAAGAATGCCCCTATTCTTGAATTTCCATTATTTGATGACTATGGATCATCACATTGCAGGAAGGAAATACACCTAATAATTGGCGTAAAATATATCCCAGTGGAGAGGCGCAAACTTTCTCCATCAGCTAAGCCTAAGGTTTGAACTACTGATCAAGCAGTTTGCTCCTTTCATGAAGAGCACAAATAAGGCTTTTTGGAAACAATGCAGATGTTAGGAGTGAACAATGTATTGTACAGTCAGTATCTTAAAAGTGCGAATGAACTAATGCTCGATGTGGCAAGTCTTATGTGAGCTCCTGTCTGTTGAGAAATAATCTTGAAATGAATAATCCTGAAGCAGAAAAAGATGTCTTCATCTGTTCAGGGGAGATTTGAGCATTATTCATATTTAAAGTTTGAAAACAAATGAACTGTGTTGGAGAGTTTTTTTTTCTTGACAAGGTTAGCCAAAACTTAATTTTAAAGTTACTTTTCAATCTTTTGAGCACAATGCAAAATCCCACACTTGGAGTCATAGTCATAGATCTGTACAGCATGGAAACAGACCCTTCGGTCCAACCCGTCCATGCCGACCAGGTATCCCAACCCAATCTAGTCCCACCTGCCAGCACCCAGCCCATATCCCTCCAAACCCTTCCTATTCATATACCCATCCAAATGCCTATTAAATGTTGTGATTGTACCAGCCTCCACCACATCCCCTGGCAGCTCATTCCATACACGTACCACCCTCTGTGTGAAAATGTTGCCCCTTAGGTCTCTTTTATATCTTTCCCCTCTCACCCTAAACCTATACCCTCTCGTTCTGGACTCCTCGACCCCGGGGAAAAGACTTTTCCTATTTATCCTATCCATGCCCCTCATAATTTTGTAAACCTATATAAGGTCACCCCTCAGCCTCCGATGCTCCAGGGAAAACAGCCACAGCCTGTTCAGCCTCTCCCTATAGCTCAACTCCTCCAACCCTGGCAACATCCTTGTAAATCTTTTCTGAACCCTTTCAAGTTTCACAACATCTTTGCGATAGGAAGGAGACCAGAATTGCACGCAATGTTCCAACAGTGGCCTAACCAATGTCCTGTACAGCCGCA
>NC_057720.1:83326989-83344430 GCF_004010195.1 Chiloscyllium plagiosum | reverse complement strand
AATTATGGTCGCTGGCCCCAAAGTGCTCCCCCACTGACATCTCAGTCTCCTGCCCTGCCTTATTTCCCAAACGTAGGTCAAGTTTTGCACCTTCTCTAGTAGGTACGTCCACATACTGAATCAGAAAATTTCCTTGTACACCATTCCTCCCCATCTAAACCCTTAACGCTATGGCAGTCCCAGCCAATGTTTGGAAAGTTAAAATCCCCGACCATAACTACTCTATTATTCTTACAGATAACTGAGATGTCCTTACAAGTTTGTTTCTCCATTTCCCTCTGACTATTAGGGGGTCTATAATACAATCCCAATAAGGTGATCATCCCTTTCTTATTTCTCAGTTCCACCCAAATAACTTCCCTGGATGTATTTCTGGGAATATCCTCCCTCAGTACAGCTGTAATGCTATCCCTTATCAAAAATGCCACTCCCCTCGTCTCTTGCCTCCCTTTCCAACCTTCCTGTAGCATTGGTATCCTGGAACATTAAGCTGCCAGTCCTGCCCATCCCTGAGCCATGTTCTGTAATTGCTGTGATATCCCAGTCCAATGTTCCTAACCATGCCCTGAGTTCATCTGCCTTCCCTGTTAGGCCCCATGCATTGAAATAAATGCAGTTTAATTTATTAGCCCTACCTTGTCCTTGCCTGCCCTGACTGTTGACCCACTTCTGTTCTCAACTGTACCAGTCTCAGATTGATCTCTTTTCTCACTATCTCCCTGGGTCCCACCCTCCACCTTACTAGTTTAAATCCTCCCAAGCAGTTCTAGCAAATTTCCCTTCCAGTATATTAGTCCCCTTCCATTTTAGGTGCAATCCGTCCTTCTTGAACAGGTCACCTCTACCCCAAAAAAGATTCGAATGATCCAAAAATGTGAATCCTTCTCCCATACACCAGCTCCTGAGCCATGCATTCATCTGCTCTATCCTGCTATTCCTGCCCTCACTAGCTCGTAGCACTGGGAGTAATCCAGATATTACTACCCTTGAGGACCTCCTTTTCAAACTTCTGCCTAACTCTCTGTAATCTCCCTTCAGAATCTTGTGCAGAATGTTATTCTGTTTGCATAATTCCTGTCTCCTGTGGACAAAAAGTATGTTGAATACTATTGATAAGGTAATACTCGTGTAAAAAGCGGTTAAGCATCTCCCATCGGTTTAATTGATAAAAACAAGCCAGAAGATACACATTTGAATATTTATTAAATATTTTTCTATAATCATAACAAAGCTGGTTAACTCTGGATGTTTGAGTCGTCATCTATTTTTCAGCTCTACATTGAATTCAGTTCCCTGTTTGACTCTGATTGATTTCAGTCAGATTCCCATTGTACTATGTTATACCAAAGCATTCACAAATTCACCAAAATGATGCTATTGTTTTGTAAAGAGCAGGACTGATTTATGGACTCTCTCAAATGAAAGACAACGCTTCTTTTGTTGGGATTATAAACTGAAATGACATTTGGGTTGCTCTTTAGCTTAAACATCACAAGAGTTTTACAGCTTGAAATGTGCATATTTTTGGCTGTGCAAGAATATTTTGCTTTTCAGAACAGTGGGGTGGGTACTTTGACACAGTGGCACCCTGAGTTAAGAAAATTTTGCCCAATGACAGATATCTGATTGGTTGAACTGCAGTTTCTTACAAAGCTGTAAGTACAGAGAATCTGCAGATACCCAGAATCTGCAAACTGAAAACATCTCTTTCTCCCTCTCATTCTCACTCTCCATGCGAGCAAAAAGACAGAAAATCCAAAAGACCTTAAGAGAAGGAATTCTAACAAGAACAGAATGAGGTCCACTGGATCAACTATCAAAGAGAAGAATGATGATTGTTTTATACACATCACATAATCGTTGCTGAAAAAACAACAAATTGAGTGGCAGTTTAACCTACTGTTGAAATCAAGACTTTTGACTTCTAGAGTTATGGATCTTATAATCACTTTTGTTGTCTGTCTTCAGTGACAGACTCTCCATGTTACTTCATATTGCGTGAAGACAGCCAGTTTTTGTTGCCTAAAGCTTGTCACACAAGTTAGTCATCAAATCCTTTGTGACTGAGGAAGTTAGAGTTTTGTACTTTTGCAATTCACTGTACATTATTAGTCAATATACAAATATTGGGCTATCCCAGATTGTAACTGACGTTCAGCACCGGTTATGACTTTCCGAAGTGGAAATGGGTTGAAGCAAGTGACAAAGTGTCCTGAGAATGGAAAAACAATTAACTCAGTGGAGGGTAGTTTGCATCGATGTATTGTGCCAAATTAAACTTAAGTGCTTTGATCTGCAACCAATCATAACAAGTAATTATTGTATTTTACATTTAGTAGCTGAGCAAAAATATCACATCAATAGAAGTCTTCAGATTCCTAATTACAAAGTATATTTATAAAGCTTCAGTTCTTGATTTTATTTTATTAATGTTTGCATTCCGTTGGTGCTAAATTATGACTGCGTGGCTTGATTTTAAAAATACTTTAAACTTGTTCATGAATAAGGGTCAAAATTGCATGAAGGTAGAATAGGATAAAACCACTAATGTGGGATTTGCTTTTTCAAGAAGATCAGTGTCTGGTTTTTGTGAAAAGAATGTGCTGTTTGCATTCTTCACTCAGTGTAAGACCATCGTTCAGATTGAACGCAATGTTGGTTTATTTTAATTTGGGTAATATGGATTGGGGAGATTTGCCGGTTGTGCACATTATTTGATAAAATCCATTCTCATTTCTGTTTAGCATTTTCACTTTTTGATTGTTTGAGGTTATGTAGTTGCTTGAAGGAGAATGCACAAGCTTGAACCACAGTTTTTAAGAACTTTGTTTCTTTGCAAATTTAATCTTATGCATTAGCTCTGTGGGTAGCATCATTTTCCATTGATTGATTTGGTGAATGTACAAAGTGGAAATTACTTCTAATTTTGCTCATAATATCTTGTGGCAGTTTGTCTGAAGGAAAAAGTGTTCAACTTCTTCCTTGAACTGTTCCCTGTCAGGCTACCTCACAAAGTTCTTGAGATATGTTGACTGATGTAAAATCTATTAGCTAATTTTTGCCACTGTTTATAAAGTAATAGAGATGTACAGCACGGAAACAGACCCTTCAGTCCAATTTGTCCACACCGACCAGAAATCCTAAATTAATCTCGTCCCATTTGCCAGAACTTGACCCACATCCCTCTATACCCTTCCTATTCGTGTACCCTCCAGATGCCTTTTAAATGTTGTAATTGTACCAGCCTCCACCATTTCCTCTGGCAGCTCATTCCATACACACACAACCCTCTGTTTGGAAAAAGTTGCCCCTTAGGTCCCTTTTATACCTTTCCCCACTCACCCTAAACCTATGCTGTCTATTTCTGGATTCCAAACCAAAGGAGTAGCCATGGGCCCCAGCTCATGCCTCTTCGTAGGATATGTGGAACAGTCCATCTTCCGCAGCTACACTGGCACCACCCCCCACCTTTTCCTCCGCTACATCGATGACTATATCAGCGCTGCCTCGTGCTCCCACGAGGAGGTTGAACAGTTCATCCACTTTACCAACACCTTCCACCCCGACCTCAAATTTACCTGGACCGTCTCAGACTCCTCCCTCCCCTTCCTTGACCTCTCCATTTCTAACTCGGGCGACCGAATCAACACGGACATTTACTATAAACCGACCAACTCCCATAGCTACCTGGACTACACCTCCTCCCACCCTGCCCCCTGTAAAACGCCATCCCATATTCCCAATTCCTTCGTCTCCGCCGCATCTGCTCCCAGGAGGACCAGTTCCAATACCGTACAACCCAGACGGCCTCCTTCTTCAAAGACTGCAATATCCCCCCCAGACGTGATCGACAATGCTCTCCACCGCATCTCCTCCACGTCCTGCTCCTCTGCCCTTGAGCCCCGCCCCTCCAACCGCCACCAGGACAGAACCTCACTGGTCCTCACCTACCACCCCACCAACCTCCATATACATCGTATATTGGGGAGACAGGCCGCCTACCTGCGGAATGTTTCAGAGAACACCTCTGGGACACCCGGACCAACCAACCCAACAACCCCGTGGGTCAACACTTCAACTCCCCCTCCCACTCCACCAAGGACATGCAGGTCCTTGGACTCCTCCATCGCCAGACCATAGCAACACGACGGCTGGAGGAAGAGCACCTCATCTTCCGCCTAGGAACCCTCCAACCATAAGGAATGAACGCAGATTTCTCCAGTTTCCTCACTTCCCCTCCCCCCACCTTGTCTCAGTCCCAACCCTTGAACTCAGTACCACCTTCCTAACCTGCAATCTTCTTCCTGACCTCTCCGCGCCCACCCCCACTCTGGCCTATCACCCTCACCTTAACCTCCTTCCACCTGTTGCATTTCGAACAGCCCTCCCCCAAGTCCCTCCTCCCTACCTTTTATCTTAGCCTGCGTGACACACTTTCCTCATTCCTGAAGAAGGGCTCATGCCCGAAACGTCGATTCTCCTGCTCCTTGGATGCTGCCTGACCTGCGCTTTTCCAGCAACACATTTTCAGCTATTTCTGGATTCCCCCATCCCAGGGTAAAGACCTTGTCTATTTAGCCTATCTATGCTTCTCATGACTTTATAAACCTCTAGCCTCTGACAGTCCAGGGAAAACAGTCCCAATTTATTCAGCCTCTCCCAATAGCTCAAATTCTCCAACCATATCAACATCCTTATAAACCTTTTCTGAACCCTTTTAAGTTTCACAACATCCTTCCAAAAGGAGAGAGATCAAAATTGCACACAATATTCCAGAAGTCATCTAACCAATGTCCTGTACAGCCACAACTTGACCTCCTAACTCCTCTCCCCGATGCTCTGATCAATAAAGGAAAGCATACCAAATGCCGTCTTCACTATCCTGTCAACCTGCGACTCCACTTTCAAGGAAATATGAACCAATACTCCAAGGTCTCTTTGCTCAGCAACACTCCCAAGACCTTACCATTAAGTGTATAAGTCCTGTTCTGATTTGCCATTCGAAAATGCAGCACTTCACATTTATCTAAATTAAACTCCATCTGCCACTCCTCGGCCCATTGGCCCATCTAATCGAGATCCTGTTGTACTTTGAGGTAACCGTTTTCGCTATCCACTATATCTCCAATATTGGTATTATCTGTAAACTTACTAACCATACCTCCTATATTCACATCCAAATCATTTATATGAATGATGAAAAGCAGTGAACCCAGTCGTAATCTTGTGGCACCCCACTGGTCACAGGCCTTCAGTCTGAAAAGTAACCCCCACCACCACCCTCTGTTTTCTACTTTTGAGCCAGTTTTGTATCCAAATAGCTACTGCTGCATGTATTCCACGTGATCTAACTTTGCTAACCAGTCTACCTTGAGGAATCTTGTCGTGCGCCTTACTGAAGTCCATACAAATCACATCCACCGCACTGCCCTCATTAATCCTCTTTGCTACTTCTTCAAAAAACTGAGACAAGTTACTCAGACATGATTTCCCATGCACAATGCCTTGTTGACTAACCCGAATCAGTCTGTGTGCTTTTCCAAATATATCCTGTCTGTCAGGATTCCCTCCAATAATTTGCCTACCATTGAAGTCAGGCTCACTGGACTACAGATCCCTGACTTTTCCCTTCCACCTTTCTTAAATAGTGACACCACGTTAGCCAACCTCCTGTCTTCTGGCACCTCATCTGTGATTATCGATGATATAAATATCTCAGCAAGGTGCCCAACAATCATTTTCCTAGCTGTCCACAGAGTTGTAGGGTACACCTGATCAGGTCCTGGGGATTTATCCAATGTTATGCATTTCAAGACATCCAGCACCACCACCTATGTAATATGGGCATTTTTCAAGATGTCACCATCTATTTCTCCACTTTCTATATCTCCATGTCCTTCTCCCCAGTAAACACTGAAGCAAAATACTCGTTTATTATCTCCCCCAGCTCATGTGGTTCTACACATAGGCTGCCTTGCTGATTTTAGAGGGGCTGTATTCTCTCCCTAGTTACCCTTTTGTCCTTAGTGTCTTTATAAAATCCCTTTGGATTCTTCTCAACCCTACTTGCCAAAACTATCTTATGACCCCTTTTTGCTCTCCTGATTTCCCTCTTAAGTATACTCCTACTGCCTTTATATACTTTTAAGGACTCACTCAATCTCTACAGTCTATACCTGACATATGATTCCTTCTTTTTCTTGACCAAAGTGTCAATTTCTCCAGTCGTCCAGGATTTCCTACACCTACCAGCTGTGCCTTTCACCCTAACAGGGATATACTGTCTCTGGACGTTCGTTACCTCATGTTTGAAGGCTCCCCATTTTCCAGCTGTCCCTTTATCTGTGAACAGCCGCTCCAAATCAATTTTTGAAAGCTCTTGTCTAATAGCATCAAAATTGGCCTTTCCCCAATTTAGAATTTTAACTTTTAGATCCAGTCTATCTTTCTCCATCACCATTTTAAAACTAGTAAAGTTTCAGTTGCTGGCCCCAAAGTGCTCCCCCAATAATAGTTCAGTGACTTGCCCTGCCTTATTTCCTAAGAGTAGGCCAAGTTTTGCATCTTCTCTCATAGGTACATCCACATAACTGAATCAGAAAATTTTCTTGTACACACTTAATAACTTCCTCTCTGTCTAAACCCTTAACACTATGGCATTCCCAGTCTATGTTTGGAAAGTTAAAATCCCCTACTATAACTCCCCTATCATTCTGACAGATAACTACGATCTCCTAACAAATTTGTTTCTCAATTTCCCACTGACTATTAGGGATGTGTCATATAACCCCAAGAAGGTGATCATCCCTTTCTTCTTGCTCAGTTCCATCCAAATAACTTCCTTGGACATATTCCCAGTAATATCATCTGTAAGTACAGCCGTAATGCTATCCCTTATCAAAAACACTCCTTCTCTTGTCCCCCTTTCTATCTTTCCTATAGCATTCTTATCCTGCAACATTAAGCTGCCAGTCCTATCCATCCCTGAGCCACTGTAATTGCTAGGATATCCAAGTCCAATGTTCCTAACCATGCCCTGAGGTCATCTGCCTTACTTATTAGGCCTCTTGCATTGAAATAAATATGAGGAATGTTTGAGGACTTTTGGTTTATACTCGATGATGTTTAGAAGGGATCTAATTGCATTATGTAGAATACAGAATGACCTGGATAGAGTAGATGTTGGGAAGACATTTCTTTTGGTAGGAGAGACTAGGACCTGAGGGCATAGCCTTAGAGTAAAGGTGTGAATAAGGTGTATAGGGTATGAGAAGGTTGGGAAAGAGTTAAGTTTTGCATTTTTGTGAAACAAAAGGTTCATCTAGCATGACAGATCATATAAGAACTTGCAATGAACAATGAGGTGCTGAAGACAAGAGTAGTGGGTTAACAAGGTGGAAGAGCATTCATTATATAAAGGCAGTTAACAAGGTGAAAAGAATTCATTATGTGACACCAGTTAACAAGGGTAAGAACATGCATTGTGCAACAGCAGATGGCTTAATCTTTACTATTGACACTCGCTGATTGTAACGGTCACCCAATCAATATGTATGTTGCCTTATCTGGGTGCTTCTCCCTGTAAATGACAATACAACTCCTTAAGAAACTGCTGTTCAAGAGAAGACTGAGAACAATGTCCATGTGCGCATGGATGATTGTTCTCTCTTCCTCCAGGGCCCGGAATGAAGATGGAAGTGGTAAAACTATACTGCGTCTCTGAGCAGTTGCTTCGACTGATATGGAGATTGGGAAACAGGACAACAAAGGGAAGACCTTTTAGAACGGAGATAAGGAGAAACTTCTTCAGCCAGAGAGTGGTGAGTCTATGGAATTCATTGCCAAGAAGACTGTGGAGGCCAGGTAATTGAGTATATTTAAGACTGAGATAGATAGGTTCTTGAGGCTCAAGGGTTAAAAGGAGAAAGCAGGAGAATAGGATTGAGAAACTTATCAGCCATGATTGAATGGCAGAGCAGACTCGATGGGCTGAATGGCCTAATTTCTGCTCCTGTGACTTATGGTCTAGTATCCAAATTTGCTCGTGACTCATTCTGTTCATTACACAACCCTGATTTCCATCTGTTTAATAACAACCTCTGCCTTTTGTCTTGATAACAATCACTTTCAGTTGCCTAAATTAAGTCATCTTATTTGCGATAACATCATTTTTGGATCAGATATGTAAGTGACTTATTTTCCTGTCTTGAAATTTGCAACCCCACTTCAACTCTCCCACATACATGAATTTGATTAGTTAATTATTACTACACAGCACATTACTCCAAAACTCCTGTGACACAGTTGATCCACAAATTATAGCAAAGCAAACGAAAGACTATCCTCATGTTGGTCAGTGCAAGTTGCAGTGGCAGCATTCGTAACACATAGCTAATAAATACTTTCCTGTAATTTTATTTCTTAAATAGCCTCAGTGACAGTGGTGGATTCAAGGAGAGTATTTCCTGTGTTTATCTAAGCTTTTCTGACAAAATATCAGAATCAAGCATGCATAAAGAAATTGAAAAGTCAGAACCGTGACTGGAGAAGTGAATACGTTCACATTATCTGTTAAAAATAATTGATAAATCGGGATAAATTTAAGAATATTTCCTGACGTCTGATGTAGACCTGAATTAGGAACTCCCAGTAAATTAGAACCAAAAGAACTGTGGATATTATGAATCAGAAACAGCAACCGGGGTGCTGGAAAAGCTCAGCAGGTCTGACAGCATCAGTGAAGACAAATTTAGAATTTGGGATTGAGGTACATAAAGAGGTGTTAGCAATTCTGGAAAGTGTGAAAATAGATAAGTCTCCATGGCCGGATTTACCCAAGGATTCTCTGGGAAGCCGGGGAAGAGATTGCCGACCTTTGGTTTTGATCTTTATGTCGTCATTGTCTACAGGAATAGTCCCAGCAGACTTGAGGATAGCAAATGTTGTTCCCTTGTTCATGAAGGGGAGTAGAGACAACCCTGGAAATTATACAACTCTGAGTCTTAATTCAGTTGTGGGTAAAGTGTTGGAAAGAATTATAAGAGATGGGATTTATAATCATCTAGAGAGGAATAAGTTGATTCTGGATAGTCAACATGGTTTTATGAAGGGTAGGTCATGCCTCACAAACCTTATTGAGTTCTTTGACAAGGTGACCAAACAGGTGGATGAGGGTCAAGCGGTTGAAGTGGTGTATATGGATTTCAGCAAGGTGTTCAAGAAGGCTCCCCACAGTAGGCTAAAATATGGAGGCATGGGATTGCGGGTGATTTAGCGGTTTGGATCAGAAATTGGATAGCTGGAAGAAGACAGAGGGTGGTGATTGATGGTAAATATATATCCTGGATTACAGTTACTAGTGGTATACCGCAAGGATCTGTTTTGGGTCCACTGTTTTTGTCATTTATATAAATGATCTGGATGAGGGCACAGAAGGATGGGAGTAAGGTATGTAGAGTTGCGGACAGTGGCAAAGGATGTTGTAGGTTACAGAGAGACATAGATAAGCTGCAGAGCTAGCCTGAGAGGTGGCAAATGGAATTTAATGAGGAAACGTGTGAGGTGATTCACTTTGGAAGGAGTAACAGGAATGCAAAGTACTGGGCTAATGGTCAGATTCTTGGGTAGTGTAGATGTGCAGAGAGATCTGTGTCCAGGTACATAGATCCTTGAAGGTTGCCACCCAGGTTGGTAGCCATATGTCTTCTTATCAACCCTATGGTAACAGCATCAAAATATAGTCAAGAATCAATGTACCAGGTTAAAAAAAAGTGCTTGATTCCACGTACTTTGGTTTTGTGCCATGTGCTAGTTTAGTGTAGCTAAAATAGTGCTTCAAATTCATCCTTTCAGTTTCACCACCAATGATTAAAACCATTAGTGTTTTAACATTAAGCTTAATACAGATTACTCCAGAGTCTCCCTCAGTTAAGAGTACAATAAGTCAGAACTTCACTGTTATCGGAAAATGCTGGAAATACTCAGCTGGTTAGGCACCAGTGGAGAGAGAAAATAGTTCGTGTCTCATGTTGCTGACCTTTGTAGTGATTGGAACCAGGTGGACTTGGTCGACTATGAAGTCCTTGATTGGGGCTGTTAACCTGGCCAATCAGGGAAGTCCTGACTGACCGATATTAACGGAGTTTAGAATCTGCTCAGTTCAAGGGATTGACTACAGAGGAACCTCGATTACCCAGCATTTGATTAACTGAATTTTGGATTATCTGAACAAGGTCCCTATATTATCTGGTATTCAATTAACTGAATGAAATAATCCCGCCCATGTCCTTTTGATAATCGAGGTTCCTCTGTATTAGCTGGCTGGCTGACTACGGCCAGTGTACTGTGGACAAGTATATAAAGGATGATTTGGACACAGGATACCTGCCTCTGTGCAGGTATTTCACCTTTCATTATGAATGTGAAATATCACAGTTGTAAAGTTTTAAGCAACTGCAGAGGTAGAGAGCGGCAAAGAACATAAAGACAGCTGTGAGATAGTGTCTCTTTAAGTGGCTTTCGGAACAGAATCTGTTGTCACAATTTTAATGTCCAATTCCGTAAACAGTTGAATGCCTTGTCAGCGAGCAAGGAGAACTCCAAGCTGTCACTCTCAAATATTGGTCGAAAGTAAGGCAATATATGATAAAGTAGGGATGATGGTACCATGCAAAAGTGGGTACAAATGAGACAGGTAAAAAATTTAAAGGTGGAGTAACTAGAAACCAAAGGTTTCATGCGCTGAAAAGGAGTGCTCAGAAACAAAAACAAATTGCTGGAGAAATTCAGCAGGTATGGTAACATCTGTTTCCAGTCCTGTGACTCTTCAGTTTGTGTTCGAATCTGTGTTTGGCCTCCAGTACAGAGCAGACAATATTAGGAGCAGAGATTGTTTTCCTAAATGAATGAAGTACATGCAAATTGTTGATTCACCTGAAAAGTGGTTTTGGGACCACTTTGGATAGGGAGGATGTTAAAGGGCAGCTGTTGGATTTCCTGAACTTCTATGTGAATGGAATGGTGCTTTTGACATTATGAAGTCGCCCAATACATCGTGAAGGGACAGGCCCATTGTGGAATGGATCCTTTGGGGAAAGAGATGAGGTGTTGAAAAACATGAGTAGATGTAGGCCATACTGTCCATTGAGCCCACTTTGTGACTCAGTGAACTCATGACTGAACTTGTACATTAACTTCCCTTTCCTTCCGTATTCCTTGATTCCCAAGTGACATAGTTAGAACAGATGTGACTGAGGATCTAGGCAAATTCCTGGCAGAAACTGTATTGAAATGGAGTCAGTGAACTTACAATAGATATTAGTTGAAACCCTATCACCAGAAAGGGGGATGGAGAAGTGAAGAAAAGATGTGAAGATGAAGCAGCGATTCACCCATATTTCATTCAATCTTGTCTCCCCTATTTGCTATTCACTGTGTCATCTCCTCTACACTGGGGAGATGAAATGCAGACTGAGTGAATGCTTTGCAGAACAGCTCGATTTTGTCTGCAATAATGACCCTGAGCTTCCAGTTGCTGCTCCTTAAACAGACAAACATGTTACCATGCCAGCATTTCTGTCACTGGCCTGCTGCAATGTTTCATCGAGCCTCAGTGCAAGCTTGAAGAACAACTCTCACTTTCCATTTAGGACTCTGCAGTCTCTAGGACTCAACGATCGAGTTCAATAACTTTAGAAGCTGATTCCATCTTTCCATTTTTTTTACCCACCCTACATCTGGTCCTGTTATGATATAGGTTTCTTTTTGCGCAGTCACCCATTCCCATTCAGGTTTTCCTCTGTCCTGGCCTCCTACCCATATTCTCCTTGTCTACAACCCTTTCTTATCTTTCTCTTTCTGGGCTCAAATCTCCCCCTCTCCTCTCTGTCTCCACTCCTGCTCCCAGCTCCATCTTCAGCATAATTACTACCTTTTCCTAGCTGCTAACAGTTCTGATGAAGAGTAACCGGACTTGAAACATTGGCTTTGCTGTTTCCCCTTTCATGCTCCACGCCTGCTCCCAACTTCATCTTCAGCATAATTACCACCTTTTTCTAGCTGCTAACAGTTCTGATTAAGGGTGACTGGACTTGATACATCGGTTTTGCTGTTCCCCACAGATGCTGCCAGACTTGCTCAGTTTAACCAGCAATTTCCGATTTTAACATTAGAAAAATACAGCGCAGTACAGGCACTTTGGCCCTCGATGTTGCGCTGATCTAAGCCCACCTAACCTACACTAGTCCACTATCCTCCATCTGCCTATCCAATGCCCGTTTAAATGCCCATAAAGAGGGAGAGTCCACCACTGCTACTGGCAGGGCATTCCATGAACTCACGACTCGCTGAGTAAAGAATCTACCCCTGACATCTGTCCTATACCTACCACCCCTTAATTTAAAGCTATGCCCCCTCGTAATAGCTGACTCCATACGTGGAAAAAGGTTCTCATGGTCGACCCTATCTAAACCCCTAATCATCTTGTACACCTCTAAAGTCACCCCTAAATCTTCTTTTCTCCAATGAAAACAGCCCCAAGTGCCTCAGCCTTTCCTCATACGATCTTCCTACCATACCAGGCAACATCCTGGTAAACCTCCTCTGCACCCGTTCCAGTGCCTCCACATTCTTCCTATAGCATGGTGACCAAAACTGCACACAATACTCTAGATGTGGCCGCATCAGAGTCTTATACAACTGCAACATGACCTCAGGGCTCCAGAACTCAATTCCTCTACCAATAAAAGCCAGTACGCCATATGCCTTCTTCAGCGCACTATTTACCTGGGTGGCAAGGTTTTGATTGAAGTGAAACCGTCCAACTGGTACAGCTCCCTCCTTCCCCTGTATCATGTGCATCTTCTTTCTAACTTGTGATTTGTGCATGAACATTTTTAGGACCCCTGTACCAGAGCACTGTGCATTGTCTAAACATGTAAAAGATTGGCTTTTCTATTTTTCACAACAAAACAGGTAACAACATGTCTTCCCACATGATCTACCTGCCAAACTTTTACCCATTTGCTTCACCTGTCTTTACCTTTTTACAGACTTTGTGTCTTCCTCACAACTTGCTTTCCTGCCTATCTTTGTACCCTCAATAACTTGACTAATGCACACGTGGTCCCTTCATTCAAACGATTAATATTGATTGTAAATTGTTGGCCAACCTGCGAATGAGCCATTTATCTTGACTTTTTTTTAGTAGCCAGCTGATCCTCAATGTATGCTAGTATACTGCAAATAACACTACTAGCTCTTAGCTTATGCAATCACATTTTATGAAGCACGTTATTGAATACCTTTTGGAAATCTGAATACACAACATAATCTGGTTCCTCTTTATCCATCATGCTCGTTACGTCCTCAGAACTTTTAATAAACTTGTCAAACATAAAACCATGTTGACTCTGCCTATTCATACTTTGCATTTCTAAATTTCCCAATATTACCTTTTTAATAATTGAATAGCATTTTCACAATGACAAAAGTTAGGCGCATGTGCTGTTTGTGAGACTTTGCATGAACTTTTTTCCTGCAAAATAGTGGTTATTTCTGACTTTCTATCCTCGTCTTCTGGAAGCGAGGTATCAGATACACTGCTTTCTAGTCAGATGAGAGGAAGACAGCCATAGAGCTTTAGCTTTTTCAAGACTGCTGAAAGATATGAACAGCAAAATTTTGAATGAGCACAAACTTACATGGGATGGAAAAAGAAATATTGACCATTGAAACACTCAAGTGTAGAGGTAACAAAGACATAGATTTCAGCACAGGTGAGCTGTGGCAGGGATGGAGTTGAACAATATTATGGAATTGAAAATAGGTAACCTTGGTGATTATGTGGATATAAGATTTGAAACTCGCCTCAGGGTCAAACATAACATCGAGTTTGTTCATGTTCTTATGCAACTTAGTACAGTTGCCAAGAAAGGAAACTGTGGTTAGGAATTGGACAATGTTGTGGGGACCAAAGACTGGTTGAGAGAGAGATAATTGGAGACAGGAATTGAGTTTTTCAAGCCAGTAGCGCTTAATGAAAAGATCTAGAGGCTGAGGCCGGGGGAGGGGGTGGTGGGGGTGGGGTGGGTCCAGGTGGATGAAATTTCTGAAGATGAGAGGAAAGGGTCAGCTATATACGGGTGCAGTCAAAGACTATCAGTCAAAGAAATAGGCATAGTGTATTTCGAAGAAGAGCTCAGCATTGTACAGAGCTTGAAATTTGATAAGATGATGTATTAGAGAACAAAGCTGAGACCTTTTGTGGGATCTGATGGTTCATGTTGGGAGAAGAAAGACTAATGGAGATAATGAAAACATGACCTAAATTCAAATTGAAGAAGGGATGGGGAATTATTGTAATGTTGAATGTTTTATACTTGCCCATTTAATGAATAAATATAAAATGGAGAGAGGATAACCTGAAGAGAATGAACTTAATTGAGTTGCATTTAATATTGAAAAAGTAGATAAGAGAGGTACTTCTCATATCAGTTGAACACTCTTTGATAATCTATGGTGTGAAACATTTACTATGTGTGCAGTTTTGTGTGTGGAATCAGCGTTTGACTGATTAAACAGTGATTTAAGTTTGAATCCGAGTATATCGTAACCATGTCCTCTCTACCTCTGTTTTCTCTCTACCATGCTATTTGTGAGACTTTGCATGAACTTTTTTCCTGCAAAATAATGGTTATGCTTCAGAAGTAGGTATTATGGTTGTAAGATGTCTTAGGAAGTCCTAAGAATGTGATAGCTATCAGACAAATAGAAGTTCTTTCTCCATCAACTCTGTTATCATTGTCCTTTTGGGCTGATGTTTTATCATAGTGAGAGAGAGGGCAAGTGGGATGAGGTCAATATTTGTTAGACACATGAAGTGTGCTATATTTCCTGAACACAAGAGTTGATAATGCTGGCTCTGGATATAATTTTAAAATTAGCCTGTTGGTGCATTGAATAAAAGGGGAACTTAGTACGTAGAAACTTTGTGAAGCAAAATATTTTTTGCATCATATTTTATATGCAGTCAGCTATTAAAATAGTGACTTGTCAGAACTGTTTGACATGGCAAGTCAGAATTAGTATGCACTGGAGGAACTAGATGGCTCAGTGTATAAAAATACTAAGGCTTGGATGATGCCAAAATAAAAAGGCATCCAAGTTCCACAGTTTTTCATGCCACTCGGTATTTTGACTGCTACATAATATATTACAGCAAATAGCTAAGGCTTCTTGGGCAGTAACAAACAGTAACCAACAAACTCCAATTCCCTAGAATCTCAAGGGTAGAAGGTGCATTGTGAGCATCACACTTGTGTCACGCACAGTTCTAATTTGGACTCATCATTGCCGAGTCTCAATCCTAGAATTTCCTATCATTGTGAGAATAACATCAATACGCAGACTGCAGAGGTTTCGGGAGAAGGGTCATCACTACCATTTCACAATTCAGAATAAGAAATTAATCCTGTCCTTGCTAGTAATGACCACATCTGAACACTAATTAAAAAAAGAAGTTCCCTTAACTCTTTCTTTCTTTATTTTTGACACTCTCCCCTTTGCAGAACCCAGAAATATGCCCCAGCTGTGCCACGTTGTCTTCTGTTGGTATGATATTGTTGCATATGTTATGCATTTTATGAATGACCTTCTCTGTGCTATTGACATTTCTCTTTTTGCAAGTGTACTAATGTTCACCAAGCTCATCTTATGGTGCACAGAGTTAAAAATCATACAACGCTGGATTATAGTCCAACAGGTTTAAATGGAAGCACACTAGCTTTCGGAGTGCCGCTCCTTCATCAGGTGGTTGTGGGTGAATGAAGGAGTGGTGCTCCGAAAGCTAGTGTGCTTCCACTTAAACCTGTTGGACTATAACCTGGTGTTGTGTGATTTTTAACTTTGTATACCCATATCATAACATCTTATGGTGGGTTCTCAAGTTTTTAATTCAAATGGTTTTGACTGGAATGTGAAACAGATCCCTGAAGTGAAAGACCATCTGGAGATGTTGCAATTTTTTGCATCACCTGCTGTGGAGAGATGCCTTTTAGTTTTAGAAGATTAAAAAAAATACTTTTAGATGAGATGGTGCATGACCGGAATTTGTACTAGTTAGTTCTGTACGCGTAAATGTGAGTAAGCATTTTCCATTCCAGAGAATTCAAGCATTCTCACTTCAGTTTCTTCCTCTGCAAATGCTATCAAATCTGCTGGGATTTTTCTCCCCAGATTTCCAGTGCCTGAAATATTTCGCCTTGATTCTCTGTTCAGGTCCTGGTGAATACAGAACTTCAGCCCAATGTTTCAGATAATGATTGAGGATATGTGTTCAGGCTCAGCAATGATTTACAGAGTGATTGGTTTGTGTTATTCATACTTTGACAGCATTTGATACTACTAGAGTGCGAGAAGTTGTTTCTTAACACTGGAAAATTGTATGGAGGAGTTAGTTCCTATTTCATGGAATTATGTCCATTTAATTTTGGCCCTGTTATTAATTTCAGATATTCAGCAGGCCTGATCCCCACAAAGCAAGGACTGCAACTTTGTGAGAGAGTGTCAGCTTCATCTTTCTGCAGGTATGAATTTATCACATGATCATTTACAATGAGACTATGGCGCAATATGATTTTTAACATTGTCATGTATTTGTAATCATATAGAAATCACTACCAATTGCTCATTAGCAATTAATTCATATTCATATTCTGTATTGTATTGACCTTTTTTCTACATTAACAGTGTGATATGAAAGTTGTGTCTAATTTGTTTGGTATGTTATAGATTTTGATCCATGATAAATTTGCTGAAATAACTTACTTAGAAGAGAGAGAACAAATTTGAAAATGATGATAGACGAAAATTGCTCTCTGTCTGAGAACAGGGTAGTTACATTCGCTATAGTCCTGTGAGAACCTTTTAACAATAAAGCTCGTTAACCTATTTTCTGAGAGTGAATTCAGTTTTCTTTGCTATCTCTGATTTACAAAGGTGTTATGTTTAAATTTCAAACCTCTGTTAAATTGCACTCATAATCTAAATGCTATGCAAAGTGCTTATTTAGCTAGGAAGAAATTGGATTCAAAGTCAATTTAACTTTTCACGTCATGGAACGATTATTGGAACTTTTGTTTTAGTCAGCGACGAATATAAATTGACTTGGAAGACAAAAATCTTCCTGATACGAGTCCTGATTCTTCATTAAAAGTTGAAAAACATACATGTGGATGGAGACAAGTTGAGGACAATGGACCTCTTGAGATTCTGCATTGCCCAAGTCTTACTACTGATCTTCGAGGAGAAAGTGAGGTCTGCAGACGCTGGAGATCAAAGCTGAAACTTTATTGCTGGAACAGCACAGCAGGTCAGGCAGCATCTAGGGAACAGAAGATTCGACGTTTCGGGCACATGCACATGCCCTTCTTCAGGAAAGAAGG
>NC_057720.1:83294808-83326016 GCF_004010195.1 Chiloscyllium plagiosum | reverse complement strand
GATGCTGCCTGACCTGCTGTGCTGTTCCAGCAATAAAGTTTCAACTTTGATCTCCAGCATCTGCAGACCTCACTTTCTCCTCGAAGATTTCAACCTACTGCGAATCCTCTTACAAGGATGCCTTCCTTGAAGAAGCTCTCTGCCTCTCTCTATAAAGATTTCAGTGAGTCCCTCTCTCACTGCACACCCCAGGTCATCTCCTCTGAACACTCTCTGCTCATTCCTGAAGAAGGGCATGTGCCCGAAACGTCGAATCTTCTGTTCCCTAGATGCTGCCTGACCTGCTGTGCTGTTCCAGCAATAAAGTTTCAGCTTACTACTGATCTTCCACAAGGTCTCATTCCCTCTGACACTTCTATTTCCATTTCTTCCTGGTATCAAGACTGTCGTGCTGTTCCAGTTTTCACCTCATGCCTTGAATGCTGCCCTTTTGCATTGAGTTAAATCCAGTGAATGTTTCTAAGTTTAGTAATATTTGGATTGCTCTCAGAACAAAACATCATAATAAAAAGGGTTACTAATTAAGAAATCAAATTACTAATTAAGAAATCAAATGAACAAATAATGAAAAATAATGCAATATAGAAGTAGTAGTGGAAATAAGATAGATTCAAAATACAAGTGTTTTCAAATTTGTTTCTTAAAAGGCTGCTTAGAAATTTCAGTTTTTTTTTAAAGAGTGCATGTATAGTGTACTTTAATAGGTATTGAAGACACAGGGTATTTTGTCTTGAAATGTGTACGTTAGATTGGAGATATGATTTCAGAACATGCTAATTTAGGAAGGTGGTGAATAGTGGCAGGGACTATTGGTTTAAAAAAAACAAATTGGTGGATTTTGAAAGCCACCGTTCTGGCTTTAATGAAAAGTTAGTAGCTACTTCAATTAAACTTAAAAAAAAAGCTCTGAGAGAACTAGAATAATCTGAGTTCAATTCTGTCCTAATCCAGTGCATAAAAGTTTTATTTATAAGAATAATTAGATGGTGTTTAGAAACAGGAATTCAGGTTAACTTTCAGTTCTCTCATCTGTGGATATTAAGACCAATAGTATTTTTTCTGGTTCCTTGATTAGCTGACTTGGTACATGTGTTGGAGGGTGCTAGTACCTTGCTCATCACACCATCCGATGGTCTGCATTAACTGAGCCACTGGTCAGCTGAGTTTTGCTTAACTTTGTTTCCGAGGGAGTGGTACATACCTTCATTTATTTGTTTCTGTTACATTTATGCCTCATTCAAAAGATATAGTCAAATAATTGAATTTTTAGTCGACTACTAGAGTTGCACACATTAGACATCATTGAGTTTGACCAATTTTGACAGCATGTTAGGCTGATCAGCCACAGAGTATTTGTATCTCACAAGCTCACTAAAAATGCATAATTCTGCAAAAAGAACAGAAGAAAAATAAAAACTTGTATTTAAATAATTGGGGTTACCTCAATGCAAGGAGGATATTTGCTATGGAATCCGATAGGAATAAGAAATAGAGAAGAAAGAGGGGGCAGAGAGAATGAGGGTGTTAGAGTTAGGGATGGAATCAGTACAGAGTTTAACAGGTAGAAAGGAAGGTTAAAAGACTAAGGTGAAAGCAGCATTGATGGGGAAGAGGAAATCTTTTTCGTCAGTTGGTCAATTCATGGTTGATGAAAGGTAGCACACCTTCTCAATCTTTCTTCTTGCATCTTAAGCCCTTGTCACCCACCTTGCTTTAAAATCATTTTTTCCTTTGTGAAGCAGGACTTGCCACCATGGGTGGTTCAGTGTACTCTCTTCCCAGCTCTTGCAGTCAAAACCAGTCTTCACAAGGTGGGCGTTCATGATATCCTTGAAATACTTTCGATGGCTGCTTCTGTGAACATAGACCAGATGCCTCAAAGTGGTTCACGATCAATGGCTTACTTTTGAAGTGTTGTCATTGTTGTAATATAGGGCATGGTGCACCCGACTTGGACATGGCGAAGTCCTTGTTTACTGACCAGCTAATTTGTTTATTATGTGATGTTGACTGAGAGATTGGCCTGGACACCAATAATTGTACTCCTCTTTGAGTGATCTTTTGTGTCTTTCTGAAAATACAGTTTGGCCCTCTGTTTAACATCTACTTTGAAAGATAACACCGCTAACAATGTAGTATTTCTTTTTCTTGCTTTTCTTATTGATTTGCCCGCTTAAGGATCCACAACATTGTAACCTTGAGGCAAGAACTGAATGGCAACAGAAAATAACGACTCTTGTGATTGCTTCTGCTAACCATATGGTGACTTGGCAAATTAGGAATCCATGCTTAACTAGTATGAGTGTAAAATGATAAGGCATATGCTTTGGATAGTGGCAGGCATTAAGCTGTTGAATGGGCTTAGAGTTGGTGACAGTATATGTTTCCATCAATCTTTTATCAAGACACAAGTTTCAACTAATTTGGGAATATTCTTGATGCAAAAACAGCAGTTTCCTAACCACATAAACCTTAGACAAGAACTGCTCAGAAATTCACATCTGGACTAATTAGCATTAGCTGGTGGTGAGCTCGAAGTTGGGAACAGCATTGAGTTAGGTGGTATAATGGCAGTGTCTGAAGACAAACTCAGGGTAGGAGGATCCATTATCAACCTTTCTACCTTGCTACAAATGAGGTCCTTAAATGGCTAATTGATGGCCACTTAAGGTAAACAGATGAGCTGATAAGGTTTTGTACTCCCAGATCATGGAGGACCCATAACTAAGGTGGGTTCACAGGTTGGGACTTACAAGGAGAGGGGTATCAGAAGTAAGGGGAGGTGGGCGGCTCCCAATGTCAAGTCCCTAGTGGTTCTCTAGTGTAGAGAAAAGACCTCTCTCTTCATGTGTTCATTCTGGACTAGTTTCTCCTGATGTACATGGATCTCAGAGCAGAGTCTGTGTGATGGTTCAATTCCTGGCATGTGATGAAATGCTTCCTGAGATGTGTGTTGATTGGCGAGTGAATTTGAGTAAATACGGAAAGCGTTTCGTATGGACAAGTTCAAGAAGGTGAAGTGATATTTACCTTGAAATAGAGCAAAAACAAAAATCTTGCATGAAACTTCAAGCTGCCAAGATAGCTGTTTGTAAACCTTCAGTTTACTGCACATTGCATACTTACAGAGTAACCTTTCCAGTGCATCAAATAAAATATTGTCATTATATGCTATGCTTCTATGCCACACCCAATGCTTCTGAGTCAGCTTGAAACAGGAAGCTGTATTCAATTTTGCAATAAATCTCCTTTGCAAAGTTAATGCAATTGTTGTACAAGACAGCGGGAAACAAAACAACAACTAATATTTATGTAAAATAGATGTGTGTTCCAAGCTGTGCATGCAGAAAATTAAATATTCAGCTAAGGAAGAAAGAAATGTATCGGGTGGGGTGATCAAAAACCTGTGCAACCAGTTAGGTTTTAAGGAAGATTTTAAGTAAGAGAGAGAGATATAAAATGTAAATATAAAATTTATGGTGAGAGCCAGTTGGAGAGGTGGGGGAAGATGCCAGGGTTAGAGGAGGGTAGAGAGGTGAAGGAGTTTATGGTGAGAGGGTATTGATGGAGGAGAAATTTAGGGTGAGAAAATGGAGGAAGATGGGCTTTAGGTGAATGGCAAGGGCAGATGCTGGGAGCTTTGAAGTCAGAATTGATTTTGGAATTCACTCATTTCAATTCACCCTTTTCTAAACATTTATTTGTTTGTTTGTTTAATTAGTTATTTATTTCCCCCAACCATTATCTCATTGACTAAAGAGTTGCACTTGTCATCCCATTGTTGCACCATTATCAACTGACCATTCCAGAAACCTGATAAATAAAAATTCTAAAATTGAAAAGACAAACTACTGTAATGCACTTTTCCAGAGAATTTGTTCTGTTACTTCCAGAAAAGTAAATGATTTGTGCTGTTTGTTACAGTTTTGATGTGCAAAAAGTATAAATTCTAAGGTGGCATATTTTGAAGTAAAAGTTGACATCTATTATTTTCCCCTTAGTCCACTCCATTTCTGGTTTTCCCAGTAATGTAAAGATATGTCTTTTTCTGAAAAGTATTCTCAAGACCTCTTCCATCAACTGTTTAGGAATTCCTGCCATCTTTGTGTCCAGGATGCTGTAATTTTGTTCATTCTTTCAGGTGATTAGAGATCACAGTGTCAGACAGCATAAACAGCAAGTAATAGACAGAGCTAAGTGATCCCATGTCCAATGGATCAGATCTAAACTCTGCAGTCCGGTCACAACCAGTTGAGAATGGTGGTGGACAATTAAACAACTCCACAAATATCCCCATCTCAATGACAGAAGATCCCAACACATCAGTCCAAAAGATCAGGCTGAAGCATTCACAACACTCTTTAGCCAGAAGTGAATGATCCGTCTTGGTCTCCTCCAGTGGCCCTCAGCATCACAGATGCCAGCCTTCAGCCAATTTGATTCATTCCCTCTGAAATCCAGAAACAGTTGGAGGTACTGGATACTGCTAAAGTTATAGGCCCTGAACATTTTGGCATTAACACTGAAGACTTGTACTCCAGAACTTACTCCACACCCCTAGCCAAGATGTTTCAATGCAGCTACAAAGTGAAAAATTGCCCATTATATCATAGAGTCATAGAGATGTACAGCATGGAAACAAACCCTTTGGTCCAACCTGTCCAGGCCGACCAGATATCCCAACCCAATACAGTCCCACCTGCCCGCACCCGGCCAATATCTCTCCAAACCCTTTCTATTCATATACCCATCCAAATGCCTCTTAAATGTTGCAATTGCACTAGCCTCCACCACATCCTCATTCCATACACGTACCACCCTCTGTGTGAAAAGGTTGCCTCTTAGGTCTCTTTTATATCTTTCCCCTCTCACCCTACACCTATGCCCTCTAATTCCGGACTCCCCGACTCCAGGGAAAAGACATTTCCTATTTTATTCCTGATGAAGGGCTTTTGCCCGAAACGTCAATTTTACTGCTTCTCGGAGGCTGCCTGAACTGCTGTGCTCTTCCAGCACCACTAATCCAGAATCTGGTTTCCAGCATCAGCAGTCATTGTTTTTACTTTTCCTATTTACCCTATCCATGCCCCTCATAATTTTGTAAACCTCTATAAGGTCACCCTCAGCCTCCCATGCTCCAGGGAAAACAGCCCCAGCCTGTTCAGCCTCTCCATATAGCTCAACTCCTCCAACCCTGGCAACATTCTTGGAAATCTTTTCTGAACCCTTTCAAGTTTCACAACATCTTTGCGATAGGAAGGAGACCAGAATTGCATGCAATATTCCAGCCGTGGCCTAACCAATGTCCTGTACAGCCGCATCATGGCCTTCCAACTCCTGTACTCAATACTCTGACCAATAAAGGAAAGCATACCAAACGCCTTCTTCACTATCCTATCTACCTGCGACTCCACTTCCAAGGAGCTATGGACCTGCACTCCAAGGTCTCTTTGTTCAGCAATACGCCCCAGGACCTTGCCATTAAGATTAGATTACTTACAGTGTGGAAACAGGCCCTTCGGCCCAACAAATCCACACCGACCCTCCGAAGAGCAACCCACCCAGACCCATTCCCCTACATTTACCCCTTCTCCTAACACTACGGGCAATTAAACATGGCCAATTCACCTAACCTGCACATCTTTGGACTGTGGGAGGAAACCGGAGCACCCGGAGGAAACCCACACAGACACTGGGAGAATGTGCAAACTCCACACAGACAGTTGCCCGAGGCGGGAATTGAATCTGGGTCTCTGGTGCTGTGAGGCAGCAGGGCTAATCACTGATCCACCGTGCCTGATAAGATTTGCTTTCCCAAAATGCAGCACCTCACATTTATCTGAATTAAACTCTATCTGCCACTTCTCAGACTATTGGCCCATTTGGTCCAGATCCTGTTGTAATCTGAGGTAACCCTCTTCGCTGTCCACTACACCTCCAATTTTGGTGTCATCTGCAAACTTACTAACTGTACCTCTTATGCTCGCATCCAAATCATTTAAGAAATGACAAGAAGTAGAGGATCCCAGCACCGATCCTTGTGGCACTTCACTGGTCACAGGCCTCCAGTCTGAAAAACAAGCCGCCACCACCACCCTCTGTCTTTTACCTTTGAGCCAGTTCTGTATCCAAACGGCTATTTCTCCCTGTATTCTGTGAGACTGAACCCAGCTAATCAGTCTCCCATGGGGAACTTTGTCGAACGCCTTACTGAAGTCCATATAGGGCACATCTAACACTCTGCCCTCATCAATCCTCTTTGTTACTTCTTCAAAAAACTCAATCAAGTTTGTGATCCCACGCACAAAGCCATGTTGACTATCCCGAATCAGTCCTTGCCTTTCCAAATACATGTACGTATTGTCCCTCAGGATTCCCTCCAACAACTTGCCCACCACTGATGTCAGGCTCACTGGTCTGACATGAGTTCCCACGCACAAAGCCATGTTGACTATCCCAAATCAGTCCTTGCCTTTCCAAATACATGTCCGTATTGTCCCTAAGGATTCCCTCCCTCAGGATTCCCTCCAACAACTTGCCCACCACTGATGTCAGGCTCACTGGTCTATAGTTCCCTGGTTTGTCCTTACCACCCTTCTTAATCTTTAATATATTTGTAAAAACTCTTTGGATTCTCCTTAATTCTATTTGCCAAAGCTATCTCATGTCCCCTTTTTACCCTCCTGATTTCCCTCATACTTCCTTTGTACTCTTCTAAGGATTTACTCGATCTATCCTGTCTATATGCTTCCTGTCTATATCCTTACATATGCTTCCTTCTTTTTCTTGATCAAACCCTCAATTTCTTTCGTCATCCAGCATTCCCTATGCATACCAGCTTTTCCTTTCACCCTGACAGGAATATACTTTCTCTGGATTCTCGTTATCTCATTTCTGAAGGCTTCCCATTTTACAGCCGTCCCTTTACCTGCGAACATCTGCCCCCAATCAGCTTTCGAAAGTTCTTGCCTAATACCGTCAAAGTTGGCCTTTCTCCAATTTAGAACTTCAACTTTTAGCTCTGTCCTTTTCTATCATTCTTTAAATCTAATAGAAATATGGTCGCTGGCCCCAAAGTGCTCCCCACTGACACCTCAGTTACCTGCCCTGCCTTATTTCCCAATAGTAGGTCAAGATTTGATCCTTCTCTAGTAGGTACATCCACATACCGAATCAGAAAATGTTCTTGTACCCACTTAACAAATTCCTCTCCACTGTGGCAGTCCCAGTCTATGTTTGGAAAGTTAAAATCCCCTACCATAACCACCCTATTATTTTTAACAGATAGCTGCGTTCTCCTTACAAATTTGTTTCTCAATTTCCCTCTGACTATTAGGGGGTCTATAATACAATCCCCATCAGGTGATCATCCCTTTCTTATTTCTCAGTTCCACCCAATAACTTCCCTGGATGTATACCCTGTACAGAAAAAGCAGAACCAACTTGGTCAATTACTGTCACATATGTCTACTTTCGATCATCACTCAAGTATTGGGAGTGTCATCAACAGTGCTATCAAGTAGCACCTGCTCAGTGATGCCCAGTTTGGGTTCTGTCAGGGTCTCTCATCACCTGACCTCATTACAGCCTTGGATGAAGCATGGACAAAAGAGCTGAATTCCAGAAGTAAGGTGACAGTGACCTTCCTTGTTATCAAGCCCATATTTCACCAAGTGAAACATGAAGGAGCTTGAGCAAAACTGGAATTATTGGGAATCAGAAGACAAACTCTGCAATTGTTGGAGTCAGACCTGACACAGAGATAGATGATTGTTGTTGTTAAACATCAGTCATTTCAGCTTCAGGAAACCACTGCAGGAGTTCTTCAGGGTTGTGTCCTAGGTTCAATTGTCCTCCAATGACCTTGCCTCCACCATAAGATCAGAAGTGGGGATGTTCACCAGTGTATTCACAATGTTCAGTACTGTTTGTAATTCCTCAGATGCTGAAACAGTCCATGTTCAAGTGCAACAAGACCTGGACAAAGTCCAGGTTTGGGCTGAAAAGTGGAAACTATCATTTGTACCATGCTAATGTCAGGGAATGATCATCTCCAATAAGAGACCATCTAACATTGACATTTGGGAGGGGTAGGTGTGGTGTGGTGTAGTTTCTATTGTCCAGAAATTCAACTTGATTATACATCTCTCTGACTCTATGATTCTAAATACAGTGGCTACAAGAGTAGGTCAGAACCCAGGAATACAGCAGTATAGCCACCTGACTCCCAAAGCATGTACACTTTCTACAAGGCACAAGTCAGGAGTGTGATGGAATACTCCCCACTTGCCTTAGGTGCAGCTCCAACAGCTCTCAAGAAGATTGATACCATCCAGGTGCAGCTCCAACAGCTCTCAAGAAGATTGATACCATCCAGGACAAAACAGCTGACTTGATTGGTACTATATCCACCGACATCCATACCCTCCGCAGTGATGTGCAATAGCAGTATTGTGGACTATCTACAAGATACACTGCAGCAATTCTTTGGACAGTACTTCCAAACCCACGATCACTTACATGTAATTTGACAAAGGCAGTGAATGCATGGAACACCACCACCTGCAAGTTCCTCTCCAAGCCATTCACCATCTTGACTTGGAAATGTATCAGTATTTCCTTCAGTGTGGCTCGATCAAAGTCTTTAAATCCCTCGTAATAGCATGTGGGTCTTTACAGCACATGGACTACAACAGTTCAAGAAGGCAGCTCACCACCAACTCCTCAAGCCAAAGGAGAGACTGGCAATAAATGTTGGCCCAGCCAGCAAAGGAAAAGAAAACTTAAAAAAAGTGAATGTGAATACTATCATTTGCTGAGAAATTGATAACTCCAAGGCATTTAAAAATACAAAAGAATACATGTTTGCTATTTTTATGCATGGTTTTATGGTGCTTGTGGTCAATAATTTTCCACATTTTATCTGATGGTTTTTGAGCTATCTATGGTATAACGCAGTACCTGTGCCCTCACTGTATGTGAAAAATAAAGGGCATTGATCTTTATTATCATTTTGTTCCATTGTAAACACTTCATTTGTCTATTTGTACTTTGTTTTTGTGCTATCTGTGAATGAGTGGGCTATTAAGCAAATTAGTTAGGAGCTGTAAACCACAGCAATTGTGCCTCATAGAATTTGACACCATTCATATGAGGTTGATTTTCCCCACCTCCACTGTCATCTTATTTGATCAAGTTATCAAGGTTGTTTTATCTCCTTTATACATTTTCAGAATGTGAGGTTTATTGAGAGTAATATTGGATACTTCATGTTCCGTTGACTTTCTCAAGTTGAGATATAGTCTGTGGTGCAGCCTTAGTTGCAGTTTGCAGCTCTTTTTCAATCATCCCAGAAGTAACTCCTTTCCTTTTGATGCCCGCCATTTCAATGATGCACAAGTTGTAGTGCGATATGGCATTGGGATTAACTTGAATTTCAAATTTAAAACGTAAACATACTTTGAGTTTTGTCAGATCAAAGAACAGTATCTCTGGCTGAGATGGAGAATTAGTCTCTTTGTTAGATCATCCTAAGGAATGAATGCAGTTGGAAAAGCCTGAACCATCTGAGAGTGTGTTCTGCTTTGACTTAAATGTTTGACAGATTCTGTGGGGTTGGAGGAGGGAAGCAGGATACACCTTTGAGATGTAGTTTCTCAGTGAACTAAACCAGACTGCAATTAAAAATGGCCCAGTCTGTGTCTAATGAAGCTAATTGCCTTTTAGTTGGTCACTAACGGGAGACTTGTTGACTATCAGTTGTGGTCAACCTCACTGCATTCAATATATTTTGGTACAGGGGGGCTCTTGTGGTGCAGTGGTAGAAACCCTACCCCTGAATTGGGAGGCCTGGGTTCAAGTCCCATCTGCTCCAGAGGTGTATAGTCGCATCTCTGAACAGGTTGATTTCAACAAACATATTTTGGTACAAAGCAACACAATTCTTTGTTCTATGGCTATGAACCAATAACAGAAAACATGTGGAGTAGTGGACGTCTATACCTACCCCCACCCCAAAATTTATTTGTAACTGCCAGATATACTTAATTATGAAAGTTCCTCTTCTGTTTTAATTTGTGCTAATTTAGATGACAAAGTAAAAATGTGTTTAATTAGGTTGCCATACAGGTGCTTCTCGAATCATTGTACAGCTAAGAGGCTGGGGTGAGTGAACCCTGTGAATATCTGTATTCAGTTATGTGCACTGTGCATATTGGGCAATTTACACATGTATAAATGCGGGTACAAATACAATAAATAAATACATCTCTGGAGAGAAATCATAGTAAACATTTCCGGTCCAATGAACTTTCTTCAGAATGCTAATATGTAATCGGCAATTTATCAGCACAAGGGAAATATTTATTCAAGTGTACCTTCTGAATGGGAATCCCCGTCCAAGCATCTAGGCTTTTTTTTCAGCTTGTAACCTAGAAGTTTTTTGATCCAGTTCCGGCTTCTTGATTTTTTGTTATGATCCTGAGCCAGATCTCCACCATTATGTTATGATCCTGGATGATATTGCCAAATTATGTTGCAATTAGGTTCTGGGAGAGACTTTTTATTTTTAAACTGGATGAAGGATGAGTTCAAGGACCTGTTGAAGATACAATACATTTCTAGAGTCCAGAAATAATGTGGTAAAGATGGGTAGTTCCTTTTTAATTAATTCATTCACAGGATGTCAACACAATTTATTAATCATTCCTAAACTTCCCTTCACCAAAGTGATTTTCTAAACCATTTAGAGGGTCATAACCTCAGAGTAAGGGGTCATCAATTTATGACAGCTTTAAGGAGGACTTCCTTTTCTCTCTGAGGTCTGTGAATTCGTGGAATTTTTTTACCTCAGAGGGATTTGGAGGTTGGGTCATTAAGTATATTCATGGCTAAGATAGGCAGGTTTTTAGCCTGGAAACGAATTAAGGGTTATGGGGAAAGACAGGAAAATGAAGTTGAGGATTATCAGTCTTGATCAGTTCAGTCTTGATCTCATTGGATACAGAGCAGATTTTAGGGCCAGTGGTCTATTTCTGTTCCTGCATCTAATGATCCTTGTACGTATTATGTTCTACCTTGCTTGGCATATGGACCATTTCAGTCAGACACGAGAAAGTGTATCTGATTTGCACATGAATAGTTACAGATGACTAAGGCCCCCTTTGACAATGGATTTTACCTGTGCAAAATTTTCATTATGAAACGTCATAAAAGACGACTGAAATTTTCTGTAGTCGCAATGATTCATTTGTTTGTCAAGTTTGAATTAGCTGAGGATTACTTTACATATAGCTTGCAGTATATGATTTTCCACTTCACCTTAATGTTTGTAAATTTAAGGCTTCCTCTAAACAAAACACTAAAGTAGAATTTATATGATTTTGATTTCTGTCATTTGCAGCAAGTTTATTTTTCTGTCACTGAATCACAAAGAAACTGGGGTCTTGTTCCAGATTAAGGATTTGTGAAATATCATATGACTCAATCTCCATCTTCCTTTGCCACAGGGTTGAGAGGCCAAATATAATGAGACCAGGGTGCAAAGTTTTTATTTAGCTCTCATTTTGAAAGTGTGTATTTATTTTCAGATACTATTGCGAATTTGTCAGTTGGCACTTAAATTGGAACTGCTGGTGCAAACATGATTTTGCTGCAATTCCACCCCTAGCTTGTTTTGTACTGTTTCACAATATCTCTTATGTCTTCTTTGAACTCTTGCCGTCGTCATCTCTTTTTCTTGCTGTCTTGCTCTCTTTATTCTCTGTTGCTCAGCCCTTGCCTCCCAAGATTATTTTTACATGATTTAAATGTCATGAGACACAAACAAAAGCTACAGCAAATATGTTAGTACACTTTCTTGCAGACAGGCATAACTTATATTTGATTATTTGTTATTGTGCTTTTCAAAATTATGTGAAGAGAATTGTCTGGGAGTTGAAAAGCTGAATGCTGCAATAGAATAACCGTCTGATCAGAATTAGTGCGTCCAGGAATTACGCACACTGCAAGTTTGCTGACTTGATAATCCAAGGTCAGGTTACCATATCAGAAGTTGGAACTTTATTGAATCGACCAAAGCTTTCTTGTGAAATATTTAAGAAAACTATTATCTCTGCAGTGGACAATTTGAATATATTTTTATCTTTACCAATTGCTGTTTTGTTTAGTTTCATACTTTGAATATTAGAAATATTAGATGCTGAAAGGTAATGAAAAATTTCAGAAAACTATTTTGAGACAATTTTGGCTATCCAGTGACAATATTATACAGTCAAAGTGACAAGTGTCACGATGGACATTTGAGACACAAAAAATTCACGATGAATGTGGACACCGGTAACGATACTTGAAAATATTGACACGCAATCTGTGAATACAGGAAGACATAGTACAGACATTACATATAAGTGTAAGATTTAAAAAATATTGATAAAGATAAAAGCGCGCCATAACAAAGGGTATACATGGTCTTGGATTTTTAAAAGTATACTAATTTGATTTTATTGACTTGATGGTTAAGTTCATAGTGTCCAGAGGCTGACCTGTGTTGCACGATTGAAGAAGTGTTATTCCTGATGCAGACACATTCAACATTTCTTTAACTCAAAATGCTCTGAGCAAAGTGCCTTTATTGTTGAATTTCCTATTGCTGTAGATCTCAATTCTGAACAGTATCAACACAAGTCTAGAATATCAATTAGAACCATTTAAGACTATTCAATTCATGTGATCAATCAGACTGGAAGTCTTTATCACTAAGCTGTTTTTTAAAAAAAATGAAACGCAATTTTCAGAGTTTGTGTCGTGACTGGATAGCATTGAGATAAAAGAAAGACTATGTAGCTACCATCCATCAATTGCTAATAAAAACTCATCATGCAACTGTAAGCTTATGATGAATATTTATTTTGTTTTGTTGACAAGCACTGTTCCTTCACAGACTTTTAGTACATTTGTGTTCTAGACTTTGGTCAGCCGTGTTTTTTTTTCGAAAGGGATTCAGCAGGAAAGCCTAATCACTTATTATTAAGAACGCTTGCTTGGGATTGACATTTTCTAGAATACAGCTGTTGAACACATTAAATATGAGGAAGATATACAGTGCTTCACATGACTTTTAATGAGGTTTTACCATACACCCTCTATTTCACAGTAAAATGGAATAATTTTGTTTAGTGTATCCTCTGAAATTGGAGACCTGGCTGACACATTCTGTTGCTCATTTGGAACGAGTTTTCCCAGTTACTAATCTATCTTGGTTGGTTGGTATGGTTACTAGAAAGTATTGTGTAATTTCAAAGCTGAGATATTTGAGAGAACCAGCTTGTACTAGATTTTTTTTGGCCACTACACAGCTGTACAAATAAAGGACTGAATTCTTGTGCCTGGTCGCCAATGCTTGACGGAAGAAGATGATATTTACTGAGAGCTGTATTAAGCATTTGATTCTCATTTTAAAATAAATGAAAATTGTGCTCCTTTTTCAGGAGGCGACTCCCCACCATTATGGTGAAACTTCGGATGGCTCAGAACCTAAAAACAGCAATTACCTTCATTGAACAAGGACGTATCCTTTACAAATATTCGTATGGAGTGAAGCTCTAGAGAGATTTTTCCATGCTGCTTCATTTGCATTTCAGGGGTTACAATAGAAAAAAAGTTTTGAAATTGGCTGATGTGCAGCCAGTATGCTTTAAGCAGGACAAAGGAAGAAAGACAACGTTTTAATTTAATAGTAGTCGTGTCCCCACGCTTGTAATTACTTTCAAGCCATAAGCTCCATTTTATTGGCTGCCAATTCCAATCATAGCGCTTGTGATAATAGATGGAAGTGTACTTTGGCAGCTTTCTCACTCTGCTTTGTTCTGTTTCTCCCCCTTGCATTTTCTTGTTGTTGACCCCTGCCCCGCCGGCCCAGTGTAGGGTGCTGAACTAACATAAACTGTTCCAATTTAGAAACAGGAAACAGAATAGTGACCATTTTGAATGTTCAAGTATATGACCGTTGTTATGGGATGAGCTACAGTTTGCACATGGGACTGTCAGGTTTCTTGATGCAATTTTTTTCGGTAGCATTTGTTATTTTATTATCTATTATCTCCCATTTTATTGGGAATTGGCACAGTGTTGTTTGATCACCCTTCTCCATGTTTACAGTTTTACTGTCAAATAAATTAGTCTACGAATATAAATAAGCAGTTTTCTGAAACATCTAATAGTTGATTAATTTCAAATGGTAAGTGAGCTGATAGGCTGTTTTGATTTATTTTGCACAATGCATATTACGTTGCTAACGTAGAATCTGCATGACGTGACCTGTATTATTTTAATGTTCTTCCTATTGCAAATGTTTATGTTTATGAGACCAGTTATTAATTCCACCCTGAACGGTGTATTTTCTGTTCCTGGGGAAGTTTGCCGATAACTACCTATTCTTCCTATTTTATACCAGTTCATATCTGGCATAGCAATTTTGCATGTGATATGTCTCAAAATATACCGGGTATGTGTGTGCCCGTTTGAGTACACATATCCATTAGAAATATGTTGAAGAGATTGGCGGTTTTGCAGAATCTTTAAAAACTTTAAGCTGAAAAAGCTGTTCATAACTGGGGACATTTAAAAGAATAAACAAATGGGAAATGTGTTGAAAACATTGAGTTTCAGGTTCTTCTTGCCTAAAATAAACCCATAGCTGGAATATTTTGTGGATTTATCAAGACGATGTCAGAGATTAAAAATAATGATTCTGCCATCATTCGCCTTCATGTGTGTGAACATTTCTCAAAGTTTGTGGAGAAACTTTGCTCTTCATCTTCTTTCCATGTCTGTGCCTTTTCAAGGAGCTGATTGATAGTGGGGACAATGCAGTTGGCTATGTGATAATAAGGGCCGTTACATAAATGGTCTGAAAGCAGCTGTGTTTGATTCGGGCACTCTTTCACTTATAAACCCGAGTACTCATCTGCCGTTGCAGAGTGGTTAGTCACTGTGCACTCATCCAAGTGTGTAATACTTTCTATTCTATGATTCTTTCAATTGCCATTCCCCTCAGTTCTGCTGAACCATTCTTTCTCTCCCCTTGTTCTGTATTCTGTCTGTCGATTCCTTCCCAAGGCAGTAATCCCTCCCCCTTTCTCCTGCTGTAGTTCATCATTATCTGTGTTCTAAAGATAGCTGATTCCTCCCAGATGCTGCTACTTTATAACTACATTAAAAGAAATTCATCTGCAGTATTTTTTTTTTCATTCTTGGATGAGGGCATTGCCAGCTAGACCAGTATTTCTTGCCTATCCCTAATTGACCAGAGGACGGCTAAGAGTCAACCACATTGCTGTGGGTCCGGAGGCCAGGTAACATTGGTGGTTTCCTTCCCTGAAGACATTCTAAAACTTGGATAATTGGCATGGATTAATGGTTATCACTAGACTCTTAAGTCCAGACTTTTATTAAATACAAATTTTCACCATCTGGCAGGATTTGAATCCATGTCCCCACCATGTTACCTGGGTCTCTGGATTACCAGTTCAGTAATAATTCCAATAGGCCATTGTCTACCCTTAAGTAATTGAGAATTATGCACATACTATAAGAGACAAAGAGAAAGTGAATTGTACAAGAGAGAAAGCTATGTAGAATGAGTAAGAGAACATGCTTACATTAGTAACATGTGGCAGACTGAAGAAAAGATATTTGCAAGCCACACAAAGAAAAGCACAATGCAAAGAGGGTAGCAATGTTCTGTTTTGCAAACAGAAATATCAAATTAAAAGTACTTAATGAATGTAAAATAAGTAGTTTCTAATAAGAGTATGCTGTTTTACTTAAGTTACTGTTTTCCTTTGTTTTAATACCGTGGTATACAAGGACAACTTAGCAGGACTAATTGTGTACACAGGCTTCAACTAGTAGAAGTATCCAATAGTTTCATGGATCACTTCTGATTACATAATTAATCTGTTTCTATCTTGGTTGAACTGATCCCCCATTTTGACATTTGTCTATTTGCCAGAAAATGATGATAAAGCATTTCTAAAAGCTTAAACAGCTGGATTTGATCACTTTTACATACAACAGATTTACCATGTTACACTGCAGTTTAATAGTGCGGCTGTATGAGAGCCTATAGTTTCAGTTTAACCCATTTTCGGCTGAGTATTTTCCTGAGAAAAGTTGCTGGATGGAGACATTTTCTCTGTTGCCCATTTTCATACTTTTCAGTATAACCATTTTTTCAAAAAGGCCCTTTAATGATTTTGCTGTTCCTCTGTCTACCTCTCTGCTCTGGCTGTTGTCTGTCTGCATTCCCATTGGATAAGACAGAAAGGAGCATTGAGCTTATTTAAACTGAAAATGGATGCACGGCAACAATGAACTTTGGGCAGTTCTTTTGTCTTAGGAGATGAAAATTGTACTAATGTTTTTAATTCTTCAATTTATTTTCTTCTTCCTTTTTCATGGCTATGAATAGGCTTCCCACCTTATGGTGACTCCCTCTGAGGATTTGAATTTCTATTGTACCCTAAATGCAGATAAAGTTAGAACATTTACAAGATGTTTGGGTAGGAACATGAATAGGAAAGATTTCGAGGGATATGGGCCAATGCAGGCTAGTGAGACTACTTTAGTTTGGGGAAACTTGGTTGTCACTGATGAGTTGGACCGGAGAGTTAATTTCCCTGCTGCGTGGCTCTGTGAGTCCGTGAAAGGCAGTTTGATGCTGTATCTCAACCTTGAACATTTTGTTCATTTTAAACTAAACTTTCAGGCCAGAAGTTGAAGCAAGGTTCATACAATTTGCTAAATTTTGAGAATGTATTTCAATTTGCGAATGCACACTTTTTATTGAGTTTCTGTATGTTATTTTTGAGACTGCAAAATGCATTGAAATTCAAATAGTCCTATATATTTTCAGTCACTCCAGGCTTCTGTGAGACTTCTCTAGAAATTCATGATTTTTTTTGTTCGTATTTCTGTTGATTTTACTTGGTGTTTCTATATGCTGTAACTTTTATTAAGCATCTGACAATTTGTTTCAATTCTTGGTTGACTAATTAATTCCTAAGTTTTTATCATTGCAGGACAGACATTGTGATGGCAATGTGACCCATCCTTTTGTTAACATATGTAGAACATGTATATACATGTATATATTTATATACATGTTCATCCATATACACATTTCTTTTTAATGCAGAGTCGGTATTTTATTTATCTGTTTTTGATTATGGATTGAAATGGTACAATGCTTTTCTTAAAACCAAAGATTATGCAAAGTATTGTTGCAGTATTAAATTACAAGTTATTGAAACTCCTGGTAAGTCATATTATACTGTTGCTTTGTTCAAGCAGTGCGAGCGTTCAGCAGTGGGGTTGTGTACAAAGTGAGATTTGATGAGTAATAGGTTGTTGATTAGTTGGTGGAGTTGTGACCAGTTGTGGAGGAGAATGGCCTTCAGCCAGACCATAACTACTTGATTGGCTCATGGGTAGATAAAAAATGTAAAGACACCATAGTCCTATTGGACCATAAGTTGCTGTCTCATTATAGAGAGGTGACTGGTGGCGGTTTAACCTGAGGGTCAGCAGACATGGAGAGAGGTTGAAAAGGAAAGTCCATCACTCTAAGCTCAGTTGGTGCGGGAATCGAATCCACACATTTGGCATCGCTCTGCGAAGCAACCCAGCCATCGAGCCAACTGAACTAACCAACTCCAAAGACAAAGTCGCCATAGTCCGACTGGATCATTGGTCAACTGTCTCATTAGAGAGAGAGAGAGAAAACTGGTAATAGGTTAACCTGAGGGTCACCATACTTCAGGCAGGGGAGAAGTTGTGCAGGAGTGTCTTCTATGTTAAGCCTATCCGATGTGGGAATAGAACCAAGCTGTTAGTGTCAACCTGTGTTGCAAACCAGATGAAAAGCTTGAAAGATTAAATACTGGCAGAAGCCTTCAGACTGTGTTATGGGCAGATGATAAGATCATAAGGTTAGAAGCAGGAATTAGGCCATTCAGCCTATCAAGTCTGCTCCGCCATTCGATCATGGCTGATAGATTTTTCAACCCCATTTTTTCCACTTTCTGCCCGTAACTTTTGATTCCCTTGGCATACGTATCTCTGTTTTAAATATATCAATGAACTGGCCTCCACAGCCTTCTGGGGCAATGAATTCCACAGATTCACCACTTTCTGGCCAAAGAAGTTTCTCCTCACCTCCCTTCTGAAGGGTCTTCTTACTCTAAGGCTGTGCCCCTAGATCCTCATTCCTCCTGCCAATGGAAACCTCTTCCCAATGCCCACTCTGTCCAGGCCGTTCAGTATTCTGTAACTTTCAATCAGATGCCCCCTCATCATTTTAAACTCCATTATGCATCGTCCCAGAGTCCTCAAACATTCCTTTCTCTCTTCAGGCTTTAGGTATTTTACTGGAAATCCAGTTTATTTTTCTCACTGGTTATCTCGATTGTGGTCTTTAACCAGGTATCGAAGAGACTTTGCAGTTAGTGTACCACCTGTGCCTCCTGTGAAGAAGTGAAAAGAAATTGAAGAACAAAACGTCCTGACAATTAAAAGGGTCATCTCACTCAAACCTGTGAGCTGGGGTCATTGAACTGCTTTCCCAGTACTTTCTTTACCTCCACCCGTAACACCAATATTTTTTCATCTGTCTGTGTCCATCTATGAGTATGTATAGGAGGGTTTTAGAAGAGGATTAGAGTTCTAGTGGAGTTACATGCAGCCATTTGACAGTTGTTCAATTAATTTGTAATAAAAATAAGTTCCTCTTAAGCACAGAAACCTGTTCCATGCTTACTATTAATCTGGGTTTATATGACAAGTGAACTGGGGACGTTTTGTACTTTTATAAAAATCTTTAACTTTTGTGATGACTGGGAATAGCAGGCCCTGAATTCCAATGTGCTATCCCAGTGAAGTGTAGCAATGGCTGGTTTGAAACTATGGCAAATGCATTTGTATTGATAAAACTTTGACCTCACCTACATTGAGGTGTGAGTGTGACCAGCACCAGAGAAACTTCTCTAGCATTCTTTGAAATGTCATGTCCGACATTTCCATGTGGTTGTTCTTTCATTTGGGTTAAGCACTCATTTTGCTCTATTGGAATTTTGTTTTTTTACTGTCTTTGTCGAGCTGCTTTCTTGGTTTGGACTTCTGTTTGTCTGTTGGGATACATAGTAATAATATTTCAACATTTTCCAAAGCTTTTCCTTTTACCTGTGTTGTTAGTTTCTCTTGTATAGCTCAAATCTAGTGCTGGAATTGGTTTTTACTATGCACCTGATTCGAAGAGCAGTGGCAGAATTCCGTTGCCAAACTCAGGTAGCAGTCCTTCAACCTCGAGCTGAGAAAATGAATAATGAGATGACTCAGTCATTGAGTCCATTTCAGCAAACCAAACCTTGTCCTGCTCAACATCTACAGGTGTGTGCATGTGCATGAAAGAACAAGGAATCTGAATTCAGTGATGTGGGAACCTTTTGCACTTTAAATATCTATCTTGGATAAGGCAAGATAACAAGGTACAGATTGAATTTATACCTGTAATCATTTTGTTTCAAATGCTGAATGACTCTGATACAAATAATTTTCTTAAAGCTCTGTTGATGTTTGATTTTGTCCTAATCCCAGGCGATGGTAATACTGAACAAATCAGATTCCAGGGTGAAACTTGGCTTGGTAGATCATAAGTTTTAATTTTGCAGTTCAGTTAAAGTGTTGGGCAGTGACTGAATGTATCCACATAATGCTGTCATTGTACTTTTAATCAAAGAACTTTAGATTAGATTAGATTAGATTAGATTATTTACAGTTGGAAACAGGCCCTTCGGCCCAACAAGTCCACACCGCCCCACCAAAGCGCAACCCACCCATACATTTACCCTTTCACCTAACACTACAGGCAATTTGGCATGGCCAATTCACCTGACCTGCACATCTTTGGACTGTGGGAGGAAACCGGAGCACCCGGAGGAAACCCATGCAGACACAGGGAGAATGTGCAAACTCCACACAGTCAGCCGCCTGAGGTGGGAATTGAACCCGGGTCTCTGGTGCTGTGAGGCAGAAGTGCGAACCACCGTGTCGCCCTTTTTATGTTGATTATATACAAGAAATGAAGAAAAAAGCTAGACAGTTCAATCTAATCTTATAAACAGCAAAAGAAAATTTCAACTCTTTTCCGAGGAATGTTATTTACAGGCACTTAATGCCAGTGAATCATTGGTCCTATCTTCACCTCACTTCAAACATTTGTTACTGAACTGATGAAGTTGCAAGTATTTTCCTTTGGCAGTTTTCTGCACATTCGCCTGATGTGTTTTTTTTTCCAAGACACGTAGCATAACTTACATTCTCTTCTCTGATTTTGACTAATTTGAGGTTGTGAAAAACACTTTAGTCTTCCTTCTAAATTCTATTGACCTGAAGGCTTGAGCAAACTGAAAACTGGCGTAGGTTTGGTGGGCTTTAGATTGGTTTCACAGGTCGGCGCAACATCAATGGCCTTAGGGCCTGTACGGCACTGAGAGAAAAAAACCTATTTGTCTCCTGGAATGGATCTTTTCTTCTGAATTGAACCTGCTTGTAGCCCCTGGCTGTTTATCATTTTTATAGGTCGTAAAAGTCCCGTTTAGTAAACACCCCAGCAGTTAGTTTGTCTTAATTTAACTTAAATTGTATTTTTTCTTGTAAAGGCTGTCTTTAGTCCAGTGTACCAAATGTCTTTCTGACCCTTTTCTTAAAATAAAATGGTAAGGCCTTCACAGCCCTAAAAAAACAAAAACGCAATTAACTTTACTTTTGAATCCAAGTTCCCAAATAATTATGATGTAATATAAACATTTATCACAATTTCTTTGACAGTCAAGGATTAAAATTGTGAGGACCCTACATTGAGTGGAAAAGAAGGTCCTATTCCCTTTTATTAAAGGATCTAAACCTATAGATTTGAAAGGATAGGTATGAGGTTTAGACAGGATTGGTGGTGGAGTGTTTTACATACCGCAGATGCGGGGACCTGGAACTCTGCAGAAAATGGTGGTGGAAGCAGATACTCTCAAAGGATTTACAAAGTATTCAGGCTTGCAGTTGTATTAGATGACTAACCAATAGTTGAAAAATTAGGTTAGACTGGATGGCTATCTGTCAAACAGTGTGGACAAAATGGGCTAAATGGTGCACATTTCGATTATTCTTTAGGAAAAATAATTTCTATACCGTGCAACCGCACTCTTCCTCCAACTCTTCACTGCTGTTTACTTTTAATTTGATTTCACCTGGCTTCACTGCATAACATGTAACTTTAATCCTAGTTGTCAGTAAACTGTAGAGATCCAGCTGGGAATGTTTATATACGGAGACTGATGGCCTAAATTTGAAAGCAGGTTCATAGACCCCTGCATCAATAGATTTATGATGCTGCTGGTTTAATGTAGGTTTGGCTACGTTGAGGAATGCAGCTGATGGATGGAAGCAGCAAGGGTTGAATGCTTGTCTGCCTGGTGTATTCCTGTAAAAGTGGCTTTAATTTATGACTACATGCATGCTTTCATTCTGCAGTGTCCTTCATGGAATTTGGGGATGGTGTCTGTGAAAGAATTTTGGTAACTCCCTGTCTATTCATGACAAAAGAATGAGGCTATGAGGTTTTCTGGCACAGACCAAAAATGAGCCAATCCAGACTCCACATTTCTTGTGATTATTTACAAGCATTATTGGTGGAAGATCTGACAAGTTGAGGTAAAAAATTTGGGAAGAATAAACTAATGATAATGTTGAACCATATACCAGCATACATAAATATTTCCACAAAATATTAGTTTGAAAGCTGGGTTAGTTTAACAAAACAAGCTAATATTGTGCAAGTGCTACTTTGGTTAATATTTTGCACTTGCTTTGTTCGTGATACAGCTTTTGAAATTTTTTTGTATTTTCCATGCACCGATAGTTGGCAACGCATTTAAACAAAAGTTATTTATTTTGTGAAGCTATTTTGGAAACTGGAGGCTGAATATAAATTGATGTATTTATATGGAAGTACTTCATTTTACAGATTCTGGGTTTGCACCATTGACTTATGATATAGACTTATGGTATTATAGAATATTACAGCCTGGTGTTTTTTTTAAGTAGCCAATAAAAGCAGTTGTAAACGCAAAAAAAAAGTTGAAGCTAAATGAGCTCTGACAGATTAGTAGTTGCAACTATTGGAAGTAAAGCCTTTGCTTATCTTATCATAGTATTGGTGTCCTTTGTCTGCACTCTGTCTGCAGAGATTTAGACATTTTTGGCTGAGAAAAATTATGTCACAGGTTGTGATACTATGAAGTAGGATTTTTATTTAAGGATTTTATTTCAATATTTCCATTGCCACCTTCAGAAGTTTCTGCATCTCAGAATTTGTCTCTCGAAGGACTGAGTTGTCTGGGGGTATATATATCAGCGAAGAATTAATTTTTATCCCTGCCCAATATTCTTCTCCATCTTCAAGGCCAGACGAAGCAAAGCAATTTCATTGTGTCACTTGCATTCCTAGTTGGAAGCACTGCCTCAATACAGACTGGCTATCAAACTTGTGGCATTTCTGGACTCTTTGGCGCACGATTATGTCTGATGCATTTACCCATGAAGCCAGCTGGGGCCTTGTAAAAAAAAATTTAAAAATCTGTCACACAATGTTCTTCAAACCTCTAGATATTGCACTTTAATGTTGAAAACATTCTTGGCAACTGTTCTTGTGTCCAGCAAGAAATTCACCTTTTGTAGCACAGTATGAATGCTTCAGCTGTTCCTGTTAACACTGAGCCCAGTTCAAAAGAATAAGGGAGTTTTGTTCTATGATTTCTATTTGGCAGAGTTCAGGTGAACGATCTGCTGTGAACACAATTATTTTCCCCCTAGAGTAATTGTCCTGTTGTTTATACAATATATACATGTACTGACCATCTAATTTCCCTGCAACTGAGTGCAATAATTACATTGTAAAGTCCTTCAAAATGTTTCAGTAAATAACAAGTCCTGCACTTGACTGTGAGCCTGTAAGTTGCTCATGAATAATGCAGCAATAAACAACAGACTGGTTTTCTTTTTCTGGAATTGCAAGTATGTGTGTAGGCAGTAAGTAGGCACTAAATTGGGCATGGCTTTTTGATTGAAAAATACTCTAAACCTCAACATTAGAAGAGTACTTAGGCAAGGTGCAGAAATATATCTGACTTTTGGAAGACCATACTCTGATAGAAGTTAGCCCTTGCACACAAAAAAAATCAGAAACTGCTTCTTCAACCTTCTCCCAGTGGCTGATATACTTCAGAGATCGCAGCAAATATACTTTGCTGATAACATTCAAATAATGACATTGGGTATAATTTTAAATTGCTAAGGAAAAACATTTTCTACTGGAGTGAAGCACTTATATGCTGTCTCATTTGTAAAGAATTTTAAAATATTTTTTACAGTTTTTTTGGTGAGCATTGCTTTGCATAAGAATGAACAGTTTAGATAATGTTTTCAAACCCCAAAAGCAGACATGAAAGATCTTATCTCTTGTCGTTTTGTACATTCATCAGCAGCAGCACTGCAAAAAAAATTGACTACATTGCCACTGTCATTGAAACTGTTTAGCTGCTTGTTCAGCATCCACCACTGCACCTCTTCACTATCCTTTCTCCTTGTCTGTAAAGCTCAGCCTTTTCCTGCATTTAGCTCATACCCTTGTATGCTTTGCTAATGCAAGTGCACATCTAAATACTCCTTAAATGTTATGAAGGTTTCTGCCTTTAGAACCCTTACTGGCAGTGAATTCCTGATTCCTCCTACCTCTGGGTGAAAAAGTTTTTCCTCACATCTTGGGGCAGCGTGGTAGTTCAGTGGTTAGCACTGCTGCCTCACTGTGCCAGGGAACCGGTTCGATTCTAACGTCGGGCGATTGTCTGTGTGGAGTTTGCATGTTCTTCCCATGTCTGCGTGGGTTTCCGCCAGCTGCTCCAGTTTCCTCCCACAGTCCTAAGATGTGCAAGTTAGGTGGATTGGCCATGCTAAATTGCCCACAGTGTCCAAGGATGTGTAGGTCAGGTACATTAGGCCAGGAGATGCAGGATTACAGTGATAGGTAGGGTTTGGGTGTGGGCGGGATGCTCTTCAGAGGGTCAGTGTGGACTTGTTGGGCCGAATGGTCTGTTTCTATACAGTGGGGATTCTGTGATTCTCTCAACCTTCTGCCCTTACCTTAAATCACAGTCCCTTGTCATTGAATGCAAAGACTACACCTATACCTTTCCTTTCTAGTCTCTAACATCACCTTATACATGAGATTTTCTTCCTGCTCTTGATCCTGTTTGTTTTGTTGATCACCCAGCTTCTCTTCCTGATCCTCCTCGCTGAACTTATTCCCTGACGTCACATAATAGGCCTTTTATTTGCTAATGGGATGTGAACCTCATAGCTGGGGCAGCATTTATTCCACGTCTTCATTTGTTCTTGGGAGGTTGCGGCAGTCAACTACTACTTTGAGGCATTGGAATCCACTTGTTGTAGGTACCCTCACAACGGTGTTCAGGAAGGAGTTAAAGGATTTTGACCCAGGAACACTGAAGGAACTAGGATATTTTTCTGAGTCAAGATGGCGAGTAGCTTGGAGGAGAACTTGCAGTTGTTTGTGGACCGTGTATTTTGTCCTTCTGGATGGATATGGTTGTGGGTTTGGAAGATAATGTTTGAGGAACCTTGGTGGATATCTGCAATCTATCTTATAGATGGAAGACACAGTAACTACTGAGCATCAGTCGATGTTTGTGAATGTGCTTCTAATTAAGTGGGCTAATTTGTCCAGGATGTGTTAAACTTCTTGAGAAATATACTGGCAGGGAGATTTGCTGGAGCTTTTCGGGAGGATTTAAACTAGTAAGGTTGGGGGGAGGGCTGGGGTCTTAGGGAGATAGTGAGGAAAGAGATCGATCTGAGACTATTAAAGTTGGGAAAAGGAGCAAGTCAAACAGTCAGAGCAGACAGGGACAAAGCAGAGAACAAGGTAGGACTGATAAGTTGAACTGCATTTACTTCAATGCAAGAGGCCTAACAGGGATGGCAGATGAACTCAGGGCATGGTTAGGAACATGGGACTGGGATATCATTACAATTACAAAGACGTGGCTCAGGGATGGACAGGACTGGCAGCTTAATGTTCCAGGATACAAATGCTGTAAGAAGGATAGAGAGGGAGGACAAGAGAGGAGGGAGGTTGGTGTTTTTGATAAGGGGTAGCTTTGTTGCCATACTTGGGGAGATATTCCTGGGAATACATCCGGAGTGGTTAATTGGGTGGAACTGAGAAATAAGAAAGGGGTGATCATCTTTTTGGGATTGTCTTATAAACCCCTTAATAGTCAGCAGGAAATTGAGAAACAAATTTGGAAGGAGATCTCAGCTATCTGTAAGAACAATAGGGTGGTTATGGTAGAGGATTTTAACTTTCCAAACATAGACTGGGACTGCTATAGTGTTAAGTGTTTAGATGGAGACCAATTTATTAAGTGTGTACAAGAAAATTTTCTGATTCAGTTTGTGGATGTACCCACTACAGAAGGTGCAAAACCTGACCTCCTTTTGGGAAATAAGTCAGGGCAGGTGACTGAGGTGTCAGTGGGGGAGCACTTTGGGGCCAGCGACCCACATTTTGACAGTATTACTCAAGAACTTTCAAAAGCTGATTGGGGATAGATGTTTGCAGGTAAAGGGAAGGCTTAAAAATGGGAAGCCTTCAGAAATGAGATAAGGAGAGTCCAGAGACAGCATATTCTTTCCCCAATCAGCTTTTGAAAGTTCTTGAGTAATACTGTCAAAGTTTGGGGTGAAAGGAAAGGCTGGTAGGTATGTGGAATTCTGGTAGACTAGAGAAATTGAGGTTTTGGTCAAGAATAAGAAGGAGACAGATGTCAGGTATAGACAGCAGAGAGCGAGTGAATCCTTTGAAGAGTATAAAGGCAGTATGTGTATACTGAAGAGGAAAACCAGGAGAGCAGAAAGGAGACATGAGATAGTTTTGGCAAATTAGGTTAAGGAGAATCCAAAGGGTTTTTATAAATACATTATGGTCAAAAGGATAACTAGGGAGAGAATAGGGTCCCTCAAAGATCAGCAAGGCAACCGATATGTGGAGCCACAGGAGATTGGGGAAGATACTAATCGAGTATTTTGCATCAGTGTTTACTGTGGGGAAGGATATGGAAGAAATAGGATGTGGAGAAATATATGGTGACATCTTGAAAAATGTCCACATTAAAGAGGAGGAAGTGCTGGATACACATAAAGGTCGATAAGTCCCCAAGACCTGATCAGGTATACCCTAGAACTCTGTGGGAAGCTGGGGAAGTGATTGCTGGGCCTCTTGCTGAGATATTTGTCTCATCGATAGTCACAGGTGAAGTGTCAGAAGACTGGAGGTTGGTTAACGTGGCACCACTACAGAGGAACCTCAATTATCCGAATACCAATTATCCGAAAACCAATTATCCGAAAATTGGATTGCCGGAAGGAGATCTTGAGGTCCCGATAGAAACATTACATCAAAGACGTGTTTCAATACTGATTGCGTCTTTTGTTTACAGTGATTAAACTGGCACCGTCTCAAATGACTGACCTGCCCTCTCTCTTTCTCCCCACACATTCCCTGGAGTTATACACAGGGGTGTACCCTAAATCCCTGTTCCCCACATAATCTCTCCAACATTGTCCTGTACAGGGCAAAGTTGGAACCTGTCAAAAAGTTGCAGTAAAAAGGTGTGTGTGTGCACGTGCACACGCGCTATTTGAAGACTTACCCCACAAAGGCAACTGCAGCAGTCTTGTTGTTGGTGTCCAGTCCAGCTGCCCAGGAGTGTGGGCGGGAGGAGGTGTTGCACAGGGTTTGGAGAGGGTCGGGCGATTGGGGGAGGGGCCTTGTAAGGATGTTGCCAGGGTTGGAGGATTTGAGCTATCGGAAGAGGCTGAATAGGCTGGGGCTGTTTTCCCTGGAGCGTTGGAGGCTGAGGGGTGACATTAGAGGTTTATAAAATCATGAGGAGCATGGATAGAATAAATAGATCAAGTCTTTTCTTTGGGTTGGGGGAGTGTAGAACTAGAGGGCATAGGTTTAGGGTGAGAGGGGAAAGATATAAAAGAGACCTAAGGGGCAACCTTTTCACACAGAGGGTGGTGCATGTGTAGAATGAACTGCAGGTGGAGGCTGGTACAATTACAACTTTTTAAAAGCATCTGGATGGGTATATGAAAAGGAAGAGTTTAGAGGGATATGGGCCAAGTGCTGGCAAATGGGACTAGATTAGGTTAGGATATCTGATCAACATGGACGTGTTGGACTGATTGGTCTGTTTCTGTGCTGTACATCTCGATGACTCTCTGACTGTAATTGTTGGAGCTGCACTGAATCAGACGCTTGGGGAGTATTCCCTTTCTCTTTGACTTTGCGTCTTTTGAAAACTGTTATCTCATTCTTCCTCAAAATGACTTACCGTGACCCATTTTGATCTCTCAAATTATTACCACATCCTCAAAATCCACTTTTGAGCTTCTCTAATCTGGTTTCAGTCCTATTGTTGGACTGAAATCATCTCCAGTTGGCTTTGGCATCTCTACAATTACTGACACTCTTCAGGTTATCCCTACGCTATTTCTCTGCTGTTACACTGTATGATTGGAATCTGCTTGAGCCAAAGATTGTTCCAATGAAACACTGGAAATGCCAATACCATTACTTTAAATTTCTGCTCCAAATTGCACTCTTTTTATTAATTCCAGCCCTCCATTAACATTGACTTGAGTTCAAATAGATCGTATGCAATCCTATCATCCTATTTAACCCAGCTTCAAGCTTCCAACTCCATTACCTTCCCTTGGCAAAGTAATCTTCTGTCACTACGGCTTTATTTGTTTCTTCCTGTGTTGCCTTTCACCTGCTGAAATTTTCATCTTCTTGATCTCCAGACTTGAAAATTCCTGCGTCTTCCTCCCTCCATAAATCTGAACTCATTCAAATCTCCGGCACCCTGTTTCCTGAGCAGCATCTAATCTTCCTCACCCATCTTTCCAGTGTTTGCACAAACTTTGGCTCTGCATTTTTAGGTGCATTCATGGCCTTTCCCTCCTCATCTCTTTATTGATACTCAGCATCACAAACCTGGGTTGTGTTCTTCCAGCTCTGAGCTGTTGTGCATCTGACAGTCATGCAGTGACTGTGATGATTGTCGGCTCCTAGGCTCTCAGCTCTGGAATTCTCTGCCTTCATCTTTCTACCTCTGCAGCATCCCATGGTTCTTCAAACTCACCTTGGACTAATCTTTTAATTTCCCTTTTTAATGTCATGTGACTGTACTAATGTTTGCCTGATTCCACTTCTCTAGTGCCTTGAGAGTGTATTTTTTATTAAATACATGTATAAACTGTCATACGAATAGTAATTGTCATCATCCTGATTGTCGAATTGAAGCTACAGACTCAACTTCTTTGTTTTTGAGACAAGACTGCACATCAAATACAAATAATGTAATACCCAGGTATGTATCGGATCCTCTAACTAATAAAAAGATGATGATCTCTTATTCAGAATGTTCCTAAATGCCTTGGGCTTCATTGCCATTTTGTGAACTTGCCAAGCAGCCTTATTGTTCTCTGAACTCAGCTTGTCAGCATCAGCATTTCAGTCTTTGTCTTAAATACTACTTCATCTAATCACTGTAATGTTTCAAATTTCTTGCAGGAGATGCAGTAAAACATGTTTATCCTGAAAGATTTTGTCATTTGTGGGAGTTATACTAAGCCACATCTATGGTATAAAACTCTTTGCCAGGAATAAGATCTTTGAATTTGCAGGCTGTATTTGATCCCTCTGCTGTTGGGATTAGATCCAGTTTGGTCTGTGTGAGGTCTACGGTGAAATGCAGTTTGGTTCTGGAAGCATTGTTGATCTTTGTACAGAAAGAGTGGAGGCAGCAGCATGTCAACAGGAATGCTTAGATAGAGTCACGGAGATGTAAAACATGGATACAGACCTTTTGGTTCAACTTGTCCATGCCAACCAGACTAAACTAGTTCCATTTGCTACATTTGGCCAACACCTCACTAAGCCCTTCCTGTTCCTATACCATGCATATAAAATGTTGCAATCGTACCAGCCTCCACCATTTTGTCCGGCAGCTTGTTGCGTACATGCACTACCCTCTGCATGAAAATATTGCCGCTGGGTTCCTTTTAAACCTTTCCACTGTCACTTCAAAGCTATGCCCTCTAGTTTTGTACTCCCATACCTTGGGGAACAGACCTTGCCTATTCATCTTATTCATGCCCCTTGTGATTTTATAAACTTCTATAAAGTCACTCCCCAACCCTCCATCTTCAGCTGCTCGACAGAAAATATTCCCTGCCAATCAGCCTGTCTCAAAGCTCAAGCCCTCCAACCTTGAACCCTCGCTCATCACTCATCTCCAAAAATTCCTTGTGGTATGTGTAATGTTGCTATCATATTTTGAATTGCTTTGAACTCTGGTGTTTCTAATACAGACAGAAATTTAAGTTATTGTTCACTTGTAGTTTTAGATTAGATTAGATTACTTACAGTGTGGAAGGCCCTTCGGCCCAACTAGTCCACACCGACCCTCTGAAGAGCAACCCACCCAGACCCATTCCCCCACATTTACCCCTTCACCGAACACTATGGGCAATTTAGCACGGCCAATTCACCTAACCTGCACATTTTTGGACTGTGGGAGGAAACCGGAGCACCCGGAGGAAACCCCCAAGACACGGGGAGAATGTGCAAACTCCACACAGACAGTTGCCTGAGGCGGGAATTGAACCCGGGTCTCTGGCACTGTGAGGCAGCAGTGCTAATAACCACTGTGCCACCGTGCTGCCCAGTTTCTTGTAGTTGGTAACCCAGGTCTTTGTGTCCACTTGCCTCTTTTTCTCCTCTTATAATATGAACACTCTTTTAACTCACGGAGACCTCTGTGTTTTGGGGTATTAATTCTGATAGGATTAGCTTGTAGACAGTGGATGATTGCTAAAACACTGAGGCTTGTTTATTTGCTCCTCAGTTAGGATCAGGACATTGATGGATCAATGTTTTGAGAGGTTGGTGTTTCAGTGGTATTTAGGAAAATCTTCCAAGGAAAAGATTGAAATAATGTTCAATATTTCATTTATTGTCATTAGAATATTAGTGGGGCCATTGGCAACATCAATGCTCAATGTTTAACTCAGAATCCATGTTTTACATAATTAATTCTGTAATAATCAGCAATGTTTGACCACTTTCTTATGTATTCACTCAATGAGTAAACATTGTCAAATATAAAAATCAGCTACCTGATGAAGGAACAGTGCTCCGAAAGCTAGTGCTTCCAAAGTAATCCGTCGGACTATAACCTACTGTTGTACGACTTTTTTTTAGAGATATTTTTATTGAAAATTTAACATTTTTACAAGTTTACAAAAATAAAAAAAATCCCAAGTATAAACATTGATATACAATTAAATCTTAAATAAATAATAACCAAAATTTAACAAAAGAAAAATACCGAGAAAAAAAAAACTCAACTAACTACTAATCTAACCTACAACTCACCAGAGTGTATAATTAAGTCTCTTACATTATTCAAAGAAGAGAAAGAAAAGAATATCCTATGGATAACACAGAAATTGGGTAGTGAGATACATGCTCGGAATGTGTTAACATCAAATGTAACAAAACCCGTATTCGTGCGGGATTCCTCTCCCAAGGGGCCCCGGACCAGCCAGGTTCGCAATCTCAATTAAATAAAAGCCCTTGTTAGGATGGCTGAAATATCTGTATTTATATAATTCAAGAAGGGCTGCCATATTTTATGGAATAATTTGTTTTTTTTGGTGCACCATATTTGTAAGGAGGTCAAGGGGAATACATTCCATAATTAATCTGTGCCAATTTGAAAGTTCAGGGGGGCCCTCAGCTACCCAATTTACCAAAATATTTTTCCTTGCTCAGAAAGAGAGAATAGAAAATAATCTCTTCCCGTGCATATCCAGGGAGGGTAAGTTCGAAAAGCCCAAAAGGAAAGATACAGAGTCCACTCTAATTTCCGTTCCTAAGATTTCTGTCAGAGCACTTGCTACTTTAGTCCAATATCTACGGATCTTATGACAGGTCCATAGAC
>NC_057720.1:83293813-83294760 GCF_004010195.1 Chiloscyllium plagiosum | reverse complement strand
TGAGTTCTGTTGCAGATGGTGATTCTTCTGGCGTTTTCCCAAATGTCATTCCACGTTTCTATAGAGATTTATAGTCCCAAATCCTGATCCCATGTTTTCAGCAGATTGTCCATATCTCCCGATACTTCATCATGTAATAAATGATAAATAGTGCTGGCGGAAGATACCCCCATTGGCCGTAGCACTCTACATTCTCTATCTGATTTATAAAGACTATGCAATAGCGTAGTCTTCTTCTGTACGTAATCTCGAATTTGGAAGTATCAAAAGAGGTCTCCATTAGGTAATCCGAATTTCTGACGCAGCTGTTCAAAAGACATCAGGACCCCTTCTTTAAATAGATCCCCTAAACAAGAGATACCCCTGGATCTCCAGAGTTTGAAAGTGGCACCTGTAAATCCCGGTTGAAATCCCCATGCTCCCACTATCGGAGCATAGGGGGATGTTTTATGTGAGTTGCCTTCATTTTGTCACATTATATTCCAAACTTTAATTGTGTTTAGTATTATAGGTTTTTTACAGTGATCTGTGATGATTTTCCTCTTGTCTGAAAATAAAAGATTAATAAGTGGGCATTTTACTTGAGAAGCCTCGATGTCCAACCAGATTGATTGCGGGTCAGACAAGACCCAATCAGCTAAGTAACCTAATAGGGAACTTAACTGATATTTCCTAAAATCTGGGAAATTCAATCCTCCCCTTGCCTGTGAAAGCTGTAGCTTCTTCAGCTTAATGAGGGGCCGTCTATGATTCCCGATAAAGGAACCCAGCCAGCCATATAATTTACGGAGTGCCAGCCTCGGCAGCATCACCGGAAGCATTCTCATAGGGTATAGGAGATGGGGCAGGACATTCATTTTAATTAGTGCGATTCTACCTAGCCAGGAAATTGGAAGGTCTCCCCATCGCTGGAGGTCCTGCCTTATCCTTTCCAGTAAATGCACAAA
>NC_057720.1:83279093-83290327 GCF_004010195.1 Chiloscyllium plagiosum | reverse complement strand
CTGGGTAGCGCAGGGAGTACTGAATATTTAAGTCCCTTAAACACTTTTTCGCCTCATTGAACGCCTTCCTCTTTTGGACCAGAGCTGGGGAAAAGTCCTGGAATAACATGATCTTGGATTCTTTATAGATCATGGCTTGGGGATCTTTTCTAATATTTCTGGAGCCTTCTAAGAGTATCTGCCTCTCCTTATAGCTCTGCAGCTGGAACAGGACCGGGTGGGGGCGCTGGTTCGAGCCGGGCCCGCATATTGCAACCCGGTAGACCCATTCTACCCTTACCTGGCCTGATCCAGCCTCCAGATTTAACAGCTGTGGAAGCCACTGTTCGAGAAACATTATAAGCTTGCCTTCCTCTTCCCGTTCGGGAAGGCCCAGCAAACGAATATTTTTTCGACGACCTCGATTCTCGAGGTTGTCAGTGTGGTTCTCTAAGGTCCGGACTCGCTGTTCGAGAGTCTGGATCCGATCCATGGCCGATTGTGCTGTAGTTTCGGAGGTCGCGGCCTTTAGCTCTGCCCCTCTGACACGGCGCTTGATTTCCTTAAAGTCTCGGTCGTGCTTTTGCAGCGCAGCCGAGAGTGAGTCCCATCGGCTTCGGGATTCTTCAATAAAAGCGTCGATCTTTGCATCCAGTTTGGAGATTATTTCCACGAGGCTCGCCACCGTAGGTAAGTCCCCGGAGCGGCTGCGGATGCCTTTGCTGCACTGGAGAGGGTGGGGGAGGGGTTCTTGCTTGCTGAGAGCTGCAGGCTCCCTTCCCTTTAGTCATTTTTACTGGAGATTAAATTGTTTAAATTCAATACTAAACAGCTAATTACATTAAGTAAAAGCTATTTTATATGATTTGGTGAGTGTGGTGGGGGCGGGTGACCCACTTTGCTCAAGTCTTGGGAGGAGCACTGTAGACTCAGACTTGCTGGGTCGCTGTACGACTTTTAAGTTTGTCCACCCCAGTCCAACACCGACTCTTCCACATCATTGTCAAATATGTCAATTTTAGTAAGTTTGTAAGTCATTTCAAGTTAAAAAGCAGTTAAATCTTAAAATAGTTTGAATTAGTAAGTTTTAAACCTCCTCTTTTAAACTATATTAACTTTTACGTAGCATTTATTTGCTACTGTTAATAAACACTCTTAAAAGGAATCATATAACACTTCAAGCCTTCACTTTGAATTGGAGGGACCATGCTTTCAGTACTATGTGGTTGTCTTATTGAAGTTGAGATGTAGAGGACTTGTTCTTATTGAAATATGTAGCATCTGAGTTGGGTTCAACAGTGTAGATGCTAAGACGATGTTTTCGACTGTAGGAAAATCTAGAATTGTGGGTACGGTTTAAAAATAAGGAGTCTCCCATTTAAGACTGAGATGAGGGGGAACTTCTTTTCACTGAGTGTAAGTTAGCTTTGGAATTTATTACCCCAAGGAGTAGTGGGGGATGTGATATTTTTCACATAAAAGTATATCAAACTTTATGGGAATCAAGCTGGAAAGTAGAGTTAAGGCTGTCTGTAAGATTAGCCAAATTTTATTGCATGGCAGAGTAAACTTAAATGATAAAATATTTGCACGTATTTAAATGTTCTTGTCTCACTAAAATGCATTTTAGAGTCTGCAGAGCACTCTGGAATTGCAATATGTTAACAAATGTTGGTAAGAGCAACGATCACTGTTTTGCACTGCATGACCCCACAAAGAGTTAATATGGTCAATTAATCTATATTCATTCCATCACTTGAATGAGTAATGTTGGCTAGGGCATCCTGCTCCTTTCTGAAGCCCCTTTGGATATTTTTTACATCTATCAGAACTGATAGATAGGATATCTGCTCAGTACTTCACACAAAAGACAGCATCTACAACATAGCACACTCAGGATTGCATTGAAGTGGTAGCCTGCAGATAAGTTTGTTGATAAAACTCTTACTTAGCGGGGAGAAAACATGAGATTTGTAAACATCCTTATCCTAATCTGTCTCTGGTAAATTATTCCAAACTTGCAACCTCTTCTGCGTAAAGTCTGGAAGATTTCAACTAGTAAGAATAGACTTATGGTATCAATGCTCTGTTTTTTTATTTCAGCATTTGAGACACAAATCAGTGGAACATTTTGTTAAAATGTGCGTTGAATAATGTAAGTTTTAAAACCATTTTTCGTACTCTGAATTTTTGTCGTCATTTAATACTTTTTTTTCATGATTTACCAGTACAAAGAATCATGTCAGCACTTTTATATACACATAAATTGTTTTCAACCCAATTTTTAAAATTTATTGTGCGAGAAGTACAAGCTGTTTTTAGTGTACTGTTGTAGTCTGCTTTTCAGATTACGCCCATCTTCAATATCCAAACATCCTCTTACTGTTATCATGTAGAAACTGGATGGCATTGTTGCAGCAGTGGAGATTTCCAAATCCAGACAAGTAGCCACTTTCCATTATTTCGAAGTTAGAGGCCTGACTCCTGTTTTTTCTTCAGTTGACAACCTCCAAGCTATTTTGGATGTGAAATCTTGTAATCTGCTCAAAACTTTGTTTATTCCTTTCTTTGTGTGTAATTATTCTGTCCAATTCTGAAATCACCTACAGTTTATAACACTGCTTAGAGTAGTGTTTTCATTTTAAATTGCTGTTTGCATCCTTCAATAGAGGTTGAGAATTTACATTCCTATCCTCCTCCCTCTAATATAAAGTATTCCTCTGGCTGTGGAATCAGTTAAGTGATAGCCTCTCTGCTTTCTATTGTTAAACTAGTAGCTAACAGGTCTGTTAGACAACATGTAAACCAACTCATTCTTTCATTTTGAGTGTATTGCTAACTTTCACTTTTTGTCTTCAATTTTATTACTCTCCCTCATGATTTGACTGAGGTTGGTAACTTTATATGAACTAATCAATGTGCCAGCGCATCTCAACAATTTGTATGTGGCATCAATAATGTTGAATGTCTAAAACCACTTCACGTAATTATATGGTAACAGTAAAACAAATCTGAGTCAAATGATATATGTCAATAGATGATCAAATCTTGACCAAAGAGATGTATTTTCATCACAGAAGTAAAGGTCAATGAAGGTACAGAAATGTTTAGGATGGGAAAACTGACATCCACTTGTGGATGGGGGTTGGGGGTGGGGGGTGGGGAGGTGGTGGTGGGTAGGGGAGTGTTGAGAACATACATGAGTCCAGGTAGGCCAGTTTAATTATTTAACCAAATTGATCAGAAATATTATGACCTATTGCATTTTTTTTCATAGTTTAATACAGATCATCCATATAATTTGCAAACTAATTAAATAATTTCATAAAAACATGAGAATCTGTTGTCAAAATCAAAAATGAGGCACAGTGTAGAATTTTGGGGAAGGGTATTTTAGAAGCAAAAGAGAACATGTCACTGGCCATCAGATAATATTCCAATTTGCATATCGCAAACTCCCACAAACTGAATAAATAGCTCAGACCTTAGTTCGTCATCACATCCAAATTAGGACAGATCTGACATTGTAATACTCTTGATTTTTGCACCCAATCCCAAAATGTCTCAGAATACTACTACCTGAGCCTCAACTAACAAACTTATCAATTATTACACATGTCACTGGTGCCAGAAGACTAATAAGTTCAGAAACTGGTTGTGGGTTTACTTTCATTATTGCTTGACTTTGCTGAGTAATTGTCTGAGAAAATCTGGACCACCCTTTGACTGATGTTGGATGAAGCCAGAGCAGCACAGGTCAGCCCTTAAGTATATATTGCCTCCTTTATTCTTTCTGTCAAAATGTGTGACCTCACTGTATTCTGCATTAAATTTCAGCTCCTATTCTGCAAACACATCTGTGTCCTGTTGCAGTCCATTTATAATCATCCTCACTGTTTATCACTCCTCTAAGTTTACTATCATTGGCAAATGTTGAAATTTTGCTTTGTGTCTCGCATCCAAGTCATTTATATATAAAACACAGCGATCAAAACACTGATACTTAGTGAATATCAATGACTGCCATCCTCCAATCTGAAAAGTAACCATTTACTGCAACTTTCTGATTTGTTGTTAAGCCAGTTTTAAATCCAAGCTGACCCAGCTGCTTCTGTTTCATTATCATAACTTTGTTCACCTATCGTTTGGAAATACTCTGGGGGTTGGCATCCTCTGATAGGTAAACTGTTAGCCATTTTTTAAGAAAGAGATACTTAGCATTTATGCTTATCCAATGCATTTCCTCCCACTTTGGGAGAAGAGGACATTAATGCTATTTTCAGGAAATTGTGCAGTCGAATAGCTCCCACTCTGCTATTCTATTTCCGGGGTCTGGGAATTGGTTATCCACAAAGTTGGGATAAAAGTGCTCACTAATAGCTATTGTGAATTATATGACATGAGATTTTTAATGTCATTCGTGTTGAGTGTAGCCCCATTGCATAATCCTCATTTCAAATAGCACAAGTTCACAGCCTCTCTTGATGACCAATGTAGGAAATGTATGTGTTATTGAATTGAATTTATTTATTGTCACGTATACTGAGGCACAGTGAAAAGCTTTGTCTTGTGAGCAATACAGGGAGATTACATAGTTAAGTAGCATAGGTAAGTAAATAATAGGTAAACAGCGGCAAAAACAAAAACACAGATGCAGGTGAATGTTAAGAGTTTGAGAGTCCATTCAGTATTCTAACAACACTAGGATGGAAACTGTTATGAAACTGGCTGATGTGTGTGTTCAGACTTCTGTACCTTCTCCCCGATGGTAGAGGTTGTGGAAAAACATTGCCATGATGGGATAGATCTTTGAGAATGCTGGCAGCCTTTCCTTGGTAGCGGGCCTGGTAGATGGATTCTATAGATGGGAGGTTGACCTTTGTGATTGTCCGGACCGAATTCACCACTCTCTGTGACCGTCTCCGATCTTGAATGGTGCTGTTGCCATACGAGGTAGTGATACATCCAGACAGAATGCTTTTGATGGCACACCGTAAAAGTTGGCAAGGGTATTCGCCGTAATGCCAAATTTCCTCTGCTGCTTCAGGAAGAAGAGATGTTGTTGGGCCTTTGTAACCAGTGCGTCCACATGAAGAGTCCAAGAGAGCTTGTTGTGGATGACCACTCCCAGGAGCTTGACACTCTCCACAACGTGGAGCATGATGGTTCAAGGATCAGAGATACAGCATGGATCTGAGGCAGAGTAAAAAAAGTATTAATCGGTCTCACTGAGGTATTGTATCACAAGACCCAAAACATCAAATCTCAATGGTAGGCTACTGCACCACGACTGGCTATTGCACAAAATATGGAGGCATGGGATTGAGGGTGATTTTGCGGTTTGGATCAGAAATTGGTTAGCTGAAAGAAGACAGAGGGTGATGATTGATGGGAAATGTTCATCCTGGAGTTCAGCTACTCGTGGTGTACCGCAAGGATCTGCTTTGGAGCCACTGCTGTTTGTCATTTTTATAAATGACCTGGATGAGGGTGTAGAAGGATGGGGTTAGTAAATTTGCGGATGACACTAAGGTTGGTGGAGTTGTGGATAGTGCTGAAGGATGTTGCAGTTTACAGAGGGGCATAGATAAGCTGCAGAGCTGGGCTGAGAAGTGGCAAGTGGAGTTTAATGTGGAAAAGTGTGAGGTGATTCACTTTGGAAGGAGCAACAGGAATAAAGAGTACTGGGCTAATGGTAAGCGTTTTGGTCACAAAGAAGAGCAGAGAGATCTTTGTGTCCATGTACATAGATCCCAGAAGGTTGCCACCCATAAGAAGGCTCATGCAACATGTCTCAATGACTACCACCCAGTGGCCCTAACTTCGGTGGTCATGAAGTGCTTTGAATGGCATTAATCAACTCCAGCCTGCCCACTACTCTTGACCCACTCCAATTTGTCTATCAGACCAACAGCCTTCAACACTATTATCAACTCGAGACTGATTACTAAACTTAGTGATCTCAGGCTAAGCCCCATGCTCTGCAACGGGACCCTCAGGTCACAATCAGTGAAGATTGGGGACAAGATTTCATTCTCACGAACACTCAACACTGGAGTTCCTCCCCCTACTGTACACTCACTGTATACCCATGACTGATTCGCCAAATACCAGATTAATGCCATTTGCAAGTTCGCTGATGACACCACCACAGTCGGTCGAACCTCAAATGGCGATGAAACAGACTACAGACGGGAGGCAGAAGACCTGGAAAAATGGTGCACTGAGAACAACTTAGCTCTCAATGCCGGAAAAACCAAGGAACTCATTATTGACTTTCGGCAGGATGTTACTCATGGCCCGCTACACATTAACACCACGAGTAGCTGAACTCCAGGATGAACATTTCCCATCAATCATCACCCTCTGTCTTCTTTCAGCTAACCAATTTCTGATCCAAACCGCAAAATCACCCTCAATCCCATGCCTCCATATTTTGTGCAATAGCCAGTCGTGGTGCAGTAGCCTACCATTGAGATTTGATGTTTTGGGTCTTGTGATACAATACCTCAGTGAGACCGATTAATACTTTTTTTACTCTGCCTCAGATCCATGCTGTATCTCTGATCCTTGAACCATCATGCTCCACGTTCAATTAAAAACAAATACTGCAAATACTGAAAATCTGAAACAAAAGTTGCTGGAGTAACTCAGTAAGTGTGGCAGCATCTGTGAAGAGAGAAATCGAGCAAACAGACTTGAAACGTTAACTCTTGTTTCTCTTTCCACAGATGCTGACAGATCTGCTGAGTTTCTCCAGCATTTTCTGTTTTTGCCTCTTTCCAAGATGGGATTGTACTGACAACACATTATTAAACACCAACATTGGATAAGACAATTGTTAGTAGAAACAAAATGTCACCGAAAGGTAGTTATACCCTCTCTCTTGTTGGAGATGATCACTGCCTGGCACTTTTGTCACAAGCGTGTTGCTTTTAACTTATCAACCCAGGTCTTGTTTTTTGTGGACAGGACTACTCCAGTGCCAGAGAAATTATGAATAGAACTGAACATTTTGCAATCACCAGCAAGCATCTCCAGTTCTGATTTGATGATGAAGGGAAGATCACCAATGAAGCCATTAAAGGTTGTTGCAATGAGGATACTACCCGAAGAAGCTCCTGCATTAATGTCCTGGAGTTGAAGTAGTTGGCTGCCGATAAGCACGATCATCTTCCTTTCTGCTCTATGTGACTCATCATTGGAGAGTTTTGAGGGCAGTGGATTTCTCACCAATTGTACCCACATTTGAATCAAGGATGTATTGACATCCGGAGTCAAGTGATACAGATGGAATCCAAATAGAGGATCAGTTAGGAGGTAATTAGGAATAAATGCTGCATAATGACTGTGTCAGCGACATCTTCTATCCCTTTGCTGGTGATTGAGAATAGGTTCATAGATGGTAGTTGATCAAATTGTATTTGACCATTTTAAATTTCTTTTCAGTTGTTGGACAGATGCTGGTGTTGTAGCTCCACTGGAGCAAAGTCTCAAGATGTAACTACAAAATGCAAAACTGACTACTTTCCATCCTCAGTCAGAAGGGTCAAGTAGATGATTCATCTGGAAGTGCATCTACTTCCAGAATTCAGGTTTTCATTACAGCTAGGCTGTTCTTTAAACCCATAACCTTTGCTGTATTCAGTGCAGTCAGCTATATCACCTAGAATCAAGACTATAATTTGTAATGGTGAGATCCTCAGTTTGCGGTCCAGATGCATGACCAAGATGATGATAGCAAAGCTTTCAGCCTTGTCTTTTGTTACTTAGGTGTTGAGGTTTTGCCATTTTTGAGGATAGAGGTGTTCTTAGAGCCCCCTACTCCAACTATTAATTATCCAACACCATTCACAACCAAATGTAGCAGGACTATAGAGCATTGATCTGAATAGTTGGCTGTGGGATTGCATCACCATGCCGATAGTATGTTGCTTTCATGTTCTACTATCTAACTGAAGGTAATAGATTATAAATCATTAGTGAAAGCCTTGTATACTGTTGCTTTCTCCTCTCAACATCCGCTTTCCCCTCCAACTCCAATGTCCTGGAGTGCTGTCGGAGAGTTTCTAGTTTTAATTTTGGCAGCACGATGCTTCTTGCTTACTCTGTGTAGGCAAATACCTGAAGGTTGGAAGTTACTAATTTGTACTGAATCACGTGTTGTGCTTACTGAGTTATGCTAAAGTCCAACATTTTGTTCCCAGGCATTTAAAGTTGCAACTTGTTCTGAAATTTACTGACCAAAAGTGTGTTTTTTTTTTTGGCTGCTTGAAATTTGTTGTAATGGGTGGAGATATAATTTATGAACTCATCTTATTTTAAGGAATTGTGCTCATGACTCATTCTGTGGCTCTTGCATTTTTGGGCATAATAGCACGAGGAGTGCAGACAACTGGTTTCTATTCAGTTACTTTCGTTTTCTTTGCCACGCTATACAGGTCCAGCAAATATCGAAAGAGGAATGGTTTGTAAATGTGTGGACTTTGTTACACCTTACTTGAGATTATGAACTTCCTAGAAAAGACTGATGCTTCAACTCTGCAGGGCTCTGCAATTCCCCACTTTATATTTAAGGTGTACTCCTTAGAACCATGAGGTTGTAAAATGATGGACGAATTTTGCCTCTACCTCTTGCCTTTAACTTACTGCCCCCAAGTGACCTCACATTGACTCCCTTCCTGTCAAAGTTGCCAACTCTTGTTGGTCTCACCCAAGTGGGTATATATGTTCTCAATATTTGAATCCATTAAATATTCGCCAATGGAGAATATCAAAATCAATGTTCTGATTTACATGTGTACATTTTCCAGCAAGGATTGCTTGGTGGTCTGCTGGTATTATCCTGGCTGAACTGCTGCCCATTGCCATACAGTTCCTCTACACAGAGCAGAAATCAAATATGAAATAACCTCATCTGTCTGGCTTGGGACTAGATGTTGAATTTAGGGGCAGAGTTGTCAAAGAATTTGGGAACTCTTGGTCTCCCTTCTGAGCCAGGGATTGTGTACAGAGTAACATAAAGAGAGAGAGAGAGAGAGGAATGGAAATTTTTTAAAATGTAAAACCCTTTAAAAACAAACTGCTATCTTTAGATAAATGGACTACAGAACTCAGTTGAAGAAAGAAAGGCTTTGTCTCTTTTTATGGTGATTAACTGAATTTCAATTTTCTTTACATAGAATTTCTGTATTTTATGGGTCTTTTGACAATTGCATTCTGCAGTTCTGTCCTTTTACAGTGATCATCTATGGTTACTGGATACCCATTCCGTTCTAATTGTGAGATTCCAGTATTCATTACTCATGTTTCTAAGATTTTATCCAGTGGTTTTCTTTGTGAAAACTGTAAATCAATGCTGTTGCTTTGAGGTAGCCACATAAATACTTCTCTCTACCATATAATTTAGGTTTTTCTTATAATTTAGAACTGCTTTCTAAACAGTTCTACTATTTAGAAAAATGGTTCAGCTCAGATTTACTCCCTCACCAATATGTCTGTACACTTTCACTTTTAAAGGCGATTCATTAATTTTACTTCTTTTCCACTGACTATATGCCTATACGCCTATCTGAGATGAATAGTAATTTATTTTGGGGTAATTTCATTACTTAAACCACTTTTCTTAGGGACATTACTTAGCACATGTTATTTCCATCAAAAGGCTTCTCTGCACTTCAGAGCTTAGTACATGTTTCTCTCTCAAATGATTTCCCAAAACTGACTAAAAATGAATTAGAATTAGAATTCCTACAGTGTGGAAACAAGCCTTTGGCCCAACAAGTCTACACCAGCCCTCCGAAGATTATCCCACCCAGAACCATTACCCTCCCCTATTATATTCCACATTTACCCCTGACTGCACCTAACCTACACATCCCTGGACACTATGGGCAATTTAGCTTGACCAATTCACCTAACCTGCACATCTTTGGATTGTGGGAGGAAACCAGAGCACCTGGAGGAAACCCACGCAGACACGGAGAGAATGTGCAAACTCCACACAGATAGTTGCCCGAGGCTGGAATCGAACTCAGGTCCGAGGTGCTGTGAGGCAGCAGTGCTAACCACTGAGTCACCGTGCTGCCCCTGTCAGTGTCTGGTCAGTTCCCCAAATGCCCCCGAGTAGTTCTCCAGGAACTCTGAGTTGCTGCCCTTCATTTAGAATGTTTCTGCATTGTAGTTTTTAAAAGCTAACTGTCAACTCCAAACACAGCCAAGCCCATTTATTTATCTTTTGAATTCCAGTGACCCAAACTTGCAATAAATGATATTCACGCAGAGTGATAAAGTAGAAGTTGCTGCCATATGGTGTGGTTGAAGAAAATAGCATTACTGCAATCAGAAACTTAATGCAGTCATGTGAGAATGAAGACTTTGCCTGGAAAGGTAATTAGAGGAGGAGGTTATTGCAAAGTATAACCATTAATACCAACTAGTTGGACTCAGTGGCCTCCTTGTGTATTCTGAATTTTTTGCAATCAAATTGGAGTGGTTTATACAGGAAGTGAAACTCCAAGAGTATTACGCTGTTGGGAATGAATGTACCTCATTGAAAATGCATACCTTTCTTGTGTTCAAGTTAGATATCTGTTTACTGTTTCTATTCCTGTTCTTTCATTTGGGTTACATTTTCTATAACCACAGACAATCCTTAATACTTGCTATTTTATCTTACTGTTTTGCAACAGTTCTTTTTGACCTAACTTATGCTGTGAACTACCAATAAAAGAGAGTTTCACTGAACAATAGTACCCTTTCTGTGTCAGTTGTTAGTGATTGGATAAGGTCCAGAATCTAACCTTTTGAGTGCCAGTATAAACTTGGCAAGCCTTTTTTCTGAACAGATCGTGACTTAAAATACAGCTGTCTGTGGGGTAGGTTTCATACGAAGCAACAGTTGAAGGCAACACTGCATTCTCAGTTTCATCCCTTCTCTCACCTCTGTAATTAAACCACGCAGCTTGTATTGAGTGCTTGTAATACAGACAAGTCAGATCAACTCCATCTCTGCTGGAGTTGTATGTTGAGCTTAGATTATTGTCCATGTTCTTTTAAGAGCCCTTTATTTGTAAGAAGGCAATGGATATCTTACATTTTTGTAAGATGTTTTCATGCTAGAGTTAATAAATTAGAAATCTAAATTTGTATTTTCTTTGATCATTGATTGGTGGTCATAGCTTCAGTTGCCTAGGGCTCAAGATCTGAATAGGAGAAAGTGAGGACTGCAGATGCTGGAGATCAGAGCTAAAAAA
>NC_057720.1:83237243-83275632 GCF_004010195.1 Chiloscyllium plagiosum | reverse complement strand
AGACCATCCTGTTTATAGGGGTCCCACCGTCCCCAGAAAGAACCCCAGTTATCCAAATACTGGAATCCCTCCCTCCTGCACCATCCCTGTAGCCACGCATTTAACTGTTCTCTCTCCCTATTCCTCGACTCTCTATCACGTGGCACGGGTAACAAACCAGAGACAACAACTGTGTTCGTTCTAACTCTGAGCTTCCAACCTAGCTCCCTGAAAGTCTGTCTAACATCCTCGGCACTCCTCCTACCTATGTCGTTGGTGCCAATATGGACCACGACTTCGGGCTGCTCCCCCTCCCCCTCCAGGACCCGGAAAACACGTTTGTTTGTGATATCCTTCAGCTTCTAAATGTAATCTACCTTCTATTTCCTCCCAAATATCAAGACCACAAGATACAGGAACCGAGGTATGCCTTTCAGCCCATCAAGTCTGCTGTGCCATTCAATCATGGCTGATATATTTTTCAACCCCATTCTCCTGGCTTTTCCCTATTACTTTTTATCCCCATTCAAACCTATCCATCTCTTATGCTGGACCTTACTGAAAGTATTCTGAAAGCCCAAGTAAACCATACCCCTTATCAAGTCCACTAGTTTCATTCTCTTCGGTCAACTATTAATAATTTAAAATCCAATTTAGCATGATGTTGTCCACTACATTAGTATCATGTGGCTCATTGAGAATCCAGATTTGGCTAACATTACTTTCTGAGTAGTGAATAAAACATAAAGGGAAGCATTATCATTGAACTTCAGTTTCTCATTCACAAGATCCATGTTTGAAAGGACTTCAAGATTTTCTTGGTAAAATGATGAGTTTGTAAGTGGTATTTTGACTATTGAGTGTTTTACTACTTTGGTCACTGGTATGGAGGGAAAGTCTTATGAGGGAAGGCTGAAGAAATTGAGGCTGTTTTCGTTAGAGAATAAGGTTGAGAGGTGACTTAATTGAGACATATAAGATAATCAGAGGATTAGATAGCATGGACAGTGAGTGCTTTTTTCCTCAGATGGTGATGGCTAGCATGAGGGGACATAGCTTTAAATTGAGGGGTGATAGACATAGGACAGATGTCAGAGATAGTTTCTTTACTCAGAGTAGTAGGGCATGGAACACACTGTCTGCAACAGTAGTAGACTCACCAACTTTAAGGGCATTTAAATGGTCGTTGGATAAACATGGATGAACGTGGAATAGTATAGGTTATGTGGGCTTCAGATTGGTTCCACAGGTCAGTGCAACATTGAGGGCCGAAAGGCCTGTATTGCGCTGTAATGTTCCATGTTCTATGATTTTGACCAACTTCCTCCCTCTCAAACTGAATGCTAACTTCTACCAAGTTGTGGTCACTGTTTCCGAGGGGATCTTTTACTCTGATATTTTTTATTAAACCTGCCTGATTGCACAGCACCAGATCCAAAATAACCTGATCCTGCATTCAATTCACAACATGTAAAAGGAGATTATCTGGAATATATTCTGAGTTCTTACGCTTGGCTATCTTTGCCAACCTGACTATCCCAATCTCCAAGAAGATTAAAGTGCCCCATGATTCATGCACTGCCCTTTTTACATGTGCTTCTTATGTTCTGATTTATTCTCTGTCCCACTGTACAGTTGTTGTTGGGGTACCTTTTATTGGTGTCTTTTTTATTTCTGACCTCCACACATGGATTCTGTCTGATCATTTCTTGCTAATGTACTTATTCCACTAACTTTCTAACAAAGCTACCCAACCACTGTTCCTTCCTGCTTGTCCTTTTGAAAAGTCATATTTCCCTCAATATTGGGATCCCAGCATTGGTCTCTTTGTGACCATGTATCTGTAATGGCTTTAAAAACATACCCATTAACCTTGATTTGTGTCATTAATTAATTTATTTGTTCTGAATGTGCATATTCAAGGAAAGAGCCACTAATTTTGCCTTTTTACCATATTTTCCCCTGTTGACTCTGTTTACTACTTTTTTGTGTGTTTATACACTCTGTCTCTTCCTGTCCCCTTCTGGGTATTGTTATCTAATTAACTGACCTTTAATACCATATTCTCTAACTTTGTAAGACTATGTTTGCCCTCTCCTAAACACTCCTGCCCTCGAATTAGTTTAAAGTTATCTCGACAATTCCCATTATTCGCTTTGTCAGGACACTGGTCCCAGCACAGTTCACATGAAGCTTTTGCCACCAAACAGCTCCTTTGTGAATTCTTGTACCAGTGCCCATGAACCTATTCCACACACCCCAATCTTCGAACCACACATTTAAGTCCTTGACCTTATATATCCCATTCCAGTTTGTTAATGGCTCAGATAGAAAGACAGAGGTTATTGTCTTGGAGGTTTCCTTTTAATTGGCTCCTGATTGTTCAGAATCTTTCAATAAAACATTTCACTGAGAGGACTATCAACGTTGTTGATACCAATGGAGATGAACACAACGGGATCTCTCCCCTCCTGTTCAAAGGTACTCTGCAGCCCCAAGGACATGTTCTTAACCCCAGTACTGGGTGGGCAATACTGCCTTCATGCTCATGTCTGCAGACTACTGTATCTATCCCCTGTTCCTTCCAATTCTATATTCCTAATTACTTCCTCCATTTGGCTCCCAGTATTAAGTGCAGTGTTCAGTTTACTCTTGCTCACTGCAGTACCCACTCTTGTCTGTACAGCTGCCATGAACCTCTTAACTGTTGGACAATTGCGGGAGCCTTGGCTCTCAATTGTAACCTTCCTCCTTGTCATATTCTGCCTCAACAACAGTTGCATCCTACTGTCCCTGATCAGAGGCCAACTTTGAAATTGTGGAGTCAGAATTATCTTTATAGACAGCAGGGATTGGGGAGCATGGATAAAATGTCAACTTCTCTCTGTCGTAGTGAGGTTCACGTGATAAGAATTCTGTTGGCAAAGAACTTTCTCCTGAATTTCCAATTGGAATTTATTCTGACTAACTTGCACTTAAGACTTAATTTCTTGTCTCTCCTGCAAGTGTCTCCCTCAATATACCTTTTAAAATCTGTTTCTTCTCACTAGTAATGGAAGAAGACCCAGACTGTTAAATCCTTCTTGATAGTTAACATTTCTTAATTCTGGTATCAATAAGTAAACTTTTTTTTAATACCTTCTTCAGTAAACTTGCAATAAAGTTTAGTTTTTATAATATGGAGACCAGAACTATTTGTAATATTCTCATTGTTGAACAGTGTACTAATCAAATTTAGAGCAAACAAAAAATAAGCAAAAGTACTTTGAGAAATAGTTTTCTTGTTAAGTGAGTGGATAATGTAGACAAGCAGGAAGCTGGCAGAGCACAGCAAGCCAAGCAGCATCAGGAGGTGGAGAAGTCAATGTTTTGGATATAAGCCGTCTTCATGACTGGGTGTGGGTGTAAGGGGAGCTCCAGATAAAGGGAAAGGGTGGGAGCAGGGTGGTGAGATGGGGTTAGGTGAACACAGGTAGAGGGTATGACCTAGATGTGGATGGGAGGAATGAATCTGGTTGGTAGCTGGTAGAAGGGTCGATCAGAGGCATGGAAAGGAGGAGCAGAGCTGGAAAGGAAGTCAGGGGATTCATTCTTACAATTGACCAATCAGGTTGTACTCTCTACCTGTGTTCACCTATCCCTACTTCACCACCACCACCACCACCACCACCCCCCCAACCCATTTTATCTGCTGCTCCCCTTACACCTACCCCAAGACCTGAAGAAGGGTTATACCTGAAACGTTGACTTCTGCGTCTTCTGATGCTGCTGGCTTGCTGTGTTCTTTTAGCCTCCCTCTTGTCGACCTTGGATTCCATCATCTGCTTTTTGTTTGTCTCTAAGCAAGTAGATAAGGCAGGGCTTATCATAGAGCCTTCGAATCCCATTCAGTGCATTGAGTCTGGACCAACCCTCTGAAGAGCATGCCATCCAGCAACAGCTGTGTGCAGCTCTGATTGAGTTATAACAGCTGTCCTCCTACTCTAACCGGCTCCCACCCTCACAATCCCCAAACCCCACACTCTCGGTTCTGATTGAGGAATTGTGACAATTTTCAGTCCCTCAAAATGGTGTCACAGTAGAAAAATGTCTGGAAGCACTGAGCGAGGGTCTGGAGTGCACTGCCTATGTTATGATGGAGGCAAATTAAATTTGTGTATTTGGTATGGAATTAGCTTATTCTTCTTCAGATAGCTACGTAGAGGATTATGCAGAGAAGCAAGAGAATGGAATTAAGTAAAATATTCATTCAGAGACACAATTTTGGCTGAAATGCCTCTCCTGCACTGTAATAATTCTATATCATTAGAACGTAGTTTGGATGTTTAATATGACCGTTTCTTCATAAATCCAGCTCTCTAGAAGCGACGTTCTTTGCATTTAATGATTCTATTAACCTGCATTGCTGCCTTTCGTGATTTATGTATCTGTCCCCAAAATCACTTTGCTCCATTTAGACTCTTGCATTATGTCATTTCCTTTTCTTTTCTAACAAAGTATACGGTCAGAGGGTTAATTATTGAATCAGATAGTAAAGGTGTTTTCCCATTGCTACTATAACTACTAACATGTAGTTTTCTGCTACAAAAACCAATTTCTAATTTCCACCAGAACTAGAATGTTTAATGCAATTTCCCACACTATGCTAGGTAAAGCATTCACAACCAGGCCTTAATCAGGTTTAGAAGCAAAATACTACAGATGCTAGAAATCTGAAAGGAATGCAGAGAATGTTGTAGAAACTCGGCAGGTCTGGGAAAAAAACAAAGTCAATGTTTACAGTCTGGTACAAATCCTCAAGAAAATGAAAAGTTTCAGAAATGTGAGGATGGAAATATGAGAGGGATTCAAACATGGATAATTGGGTAACATGGGCACAGATCTCTGAGAGGACTTGGGAGATGAAAGGATGGTTGTATTTGCTTGTTGAGATGGTGAGATCGAGTTTTTTTTTGAAGAGAAGGGTTAAAAGACAGATGACAGATTTGGAGAGGGTGTCACTATCTAAACAGAGAGAACCATTAATAATATCTGCTCTCATGGCAGTTGGAAAGAGGAATTGTATGATCAGTGTTCCTGTGCAAATAGTATCAAACAACTAGGAAGTGTATCTCTAGGATGAGATGGGTTTGGAGAGGAATGAGAGGAGATGGGAGCAAAACTAGTGAACAATGCACATTCAGGGTGAATGATTAGAGGGAGTTTGATCTGGTTGGTTGGGAAATGGAGGGAATTAGCAGAGACGGCTGATTAGCTGAAAAGCCCATGAGCTCCTTATTCTTGTTGAATTTGAGAACACAGTCGATGGAGGTTTAAGACAGACGATTTGCATCCCTAATTGCCTTGAGAAGATGGTGAGCTGCCTTCTTGAATGGATGCAGTCCATGTGACCCAGAAAGAAAATGACATAATTCTTTTGCTTTTGTCTTAAATATTCTCATGCTAGTCTATGTGTATCAAGGGCCCACATACGGCAAAGTAAATATTGACCATGCTTACTGTATTAGGTCTTAGCTGAATTAATGTCAGGCAGAACAGCAGTAGAACTCATTTGCTTAATAGCCCCACAGCAACCAAATTAGAAGTTTTGGCTTTTACAAGCATTCTCAGTAGGTGAATTTAAAAAGTTTGGTTTTCAGTGAGATGACTGAGAGTAAAAATTGTTATTGTGTAGAAAGCATATGATTTTAGTGTGTGATAGCGATAATCCAAATTCCCTGACTTCACTAACTTCAAACCACTACCTCATGTTATCCCTATCCTATGTTAATTGGCAAACTTAACCAATTGGTTGATCAGAAAAAGTTATGTGTAGCTGAGGTTAAGCAAGTACTCCCTTGCCAAGCTGAGCTTCTCATTCAAATTTATTCACTAAATGTGTAGCTGCTGTCCTTTTTGTATTTCTCCTCCCAGGAAGTGAGAAGGCTGTTGTACCAAGATTTCCTGTTCAGGGATTGACTCGTTGTTCTGTTCACCAAACTGGTTGTCTTCAAGAAGGCAGCATCCTGTACCACCTTGAATCAGTGACCTATTGATACATTTATGTGTGATAACGAATTATTGATTTCCCATGACTATTTTGGAAAACTGTATGGATAGTTGGCTCAGTAAAATGTCAACCTTCTCTCAGACCTTTGTAGTCTAAGGAGCATTTCAAAGCTATGTGAATTGACTTCATTCTGAAACACAACACTGAACCATAGTTCTTTCCAAATCCTTTCTTTGGATAAATGGTCAAAGAGAATTTCTGGTGTCACAATGTCCAGATTAATATTTTGTTGTGCGATGGTTTCGTAGTGATGAATTGATCTTCACCAATACTGCAAAATGGGAAAAGACAATAGGGCTCAGAGTAAATTGATCAGCTATGAACTTGTTAGCAGATGTTAATGTGTAATATGTTTAAGCCATTAAATAATTCAGATTGTGTGGGAAGTCAGTATCAAAACAGTGTAGTTAAGGTAATTTGAAGCCCTTCTGAAAGTTTTCTGATATAAACACAGATTTAAAAATCGTGCTTCTTCAGTGTTGAGTTCTGTAAATTTTCCATTTAATTTGCAGACATTTCCTTCATGACTACAAGTAACTTTGTGCTTTTTTGGCTTTGTTAATGGCTGCTGGCTCCTTAAGTTGGTCAGGTTAGTGACTGTTGTGATTTTGAAATCAGGAAGCTTTTCATTTCAACTTACATCAGGATATGGAAACCTGACCACAAATGGAGATTGACCAAAGACACTATTCCTTGACTTGAAAGGGAGCATGTTGAGTTTTTGAAAAGTAAAATTTAAACCATCATGGCAAAGCTGTATTGTTTACTAGAGTGGTACAATGTGACAGCACTCAGTATATGGCAAAAATGAAAAGTGTAGCCCTGGGTGAGTCTTTCACATGGTCACTCTTTTTGTCAATACAGCATTTGTGGCAACTTCTGACCTGGTTCAGCACACAGCTCAGCAGCAGCTGATCATGTTACAAAATACACTTCAGATTTCTTATTCATGCCATCCAATTTGTCTTTAGATTGCAGTTTTCAACATCCACGTGCCAAAATTGGACATTTATGGTGTGATATAATCTTTCTCGAAAGCATATCCTGTGGAGAATTTTATTCTTAATTTAGTTATTGATTATATTATTGTTTTGTAGCTTGGAAGCTGCACTGTTGTGAATTGCACTGGGTTTCCTTGACTTGAATGTTTGGAAACAATCACCTCTTTAAATTTAAGAAATTCATTATGTCTATTAATATTTTTCAAAATTTATTGCTTTTCTTTGGAATTCCTGACTCATTAATATATAAAAACAGAGGTGGTCTAACATCAAAAATATTTTAATCCCTTATACTGTGTTTTCACAAGGGACACAGTCAGCTGGTTCCCAAGGAGATAAATTAGTTTTCTTTCAGTTGACAAATAGTGAGCAGGAACTTTTCATGAATGTGTAATTCCCATTCCCTTTTACACAAAGGAAAAGCCCAACTGCAGAGAAAATTTTCATTAATAACTACTTTGAAACTTTTTTTTAATTTTGAAGCAGTGGTATGAAAGGAGGATTTGAGCAGGATCGGTGGATCTCTGAGCATGGCAGAGCCCTGCAGTCTCAAAAGGTCGCCATGCTTCTAAATGGCTGAACTAATACTAATTAAAGGATTGTGGTTGTCTTGTTGGACAGCTTTCTAGAAACTCAAGAGAGCAGCTTAACTAACTTCTCCAAGGCAAGGCAAGATTAACGTTTCTATAGCAACCAATATAGACATGATGCTCATAAATGTGGTTGCATTTAGACCCAAAATATTTTTTATGTTTCAGAATAGGCATCCTATCTGGTCGGTGGAATTTTTACAATGAAATTTCTAATTTGTTGCAGTTAGAATTAAATATTGCTTATGATACACGTAGCTGCTCTCGATACTCCTCCCCTGTTCAAATTACAACTTTCACAATCTGGGGAGGAAAAATGCTACTCTTGCTCTTGTTTGTCGCAGTTACACTTTGTCCCTGTCTTGCAAGAAAACCTTTTGGAACAACCTTCATATAAAGTAAAAATTTTGAAAATGTATAGACATCAATGAGTCAGTTAATTTGATGGAATTCATGTGCTAAGTATATCTGCTGATTTCTTGAGCATCTAAATTGATTTTCTTTTTGGGCTAAGATTGAGTGAATCTAGGAGTTTAGACTTGTGGCCTATGTGCGCAGATTGGGCAACTAAATTGGACATATTAAATTCAGTGGAATGTTTGAGAAGAGATTGAACAATTAATTCTTGTGCATTATCGTTTCAAACAGAAATGTATGTTCCGTAACTTTGTATGTATTTCATACTAGTGATTTAAGTTGGAATTGCCTGTAGTCAAGTATTAAGCTATTGATTTAGATTTGAAAAAGGCAGTTAACTTGCAATATTGCAATGCTTTCGGTTCTCATGTCAGTTCTGATAAGGAGTCATCTCGACTCTGAATGTTAGCTTGCTCTCTCCATGGATGCTGTCTGACCCGCTGTGATTGCCAGCACCTGTTGTTTTCACTACTGCTTCTCATGATTGATAGATACTTGATTTTTCTTGTTTCCACCAACAGAGAGGTTATCTCAAGATATTAACGTGACATGGTAATGTGGTTTCACTAAGAAAGTATCTTTTGAAAGTTTCTGGATCAATGTTCTTGTAGATGGGCATTATCAACTCCATTATTCATATATGGAAATGTGTTGCTGGAAAAGCGCAGCAGGTCAGGCAGCATCTAGGGAACAGGAGAATCGACGTTTCGGGCATAAGCCCTTCTTCAGGAATCTAATGCCCGAAACGTCGATTCTCCTGTTCCCTACATGCTGCCTGACCTGCTGCGCTTTTCCAGCAACACATTTCCATCTCTGATCTCCAGCATCTGCAGACCTCACTTTCTCCCCATTATTGATATATCCAAGTAAATTGCAAATGCACATTCCATACATTTTACTGTTTTATAATGTATACAATTCTTTTTTAGCTTAGTGCTACGGCTATCAGTGAGGTTGACAAAACTTTACTACAGACAACGTGATTAAAAAAGAATTATTTTTAACATGAAAGCAACCAATATTAACCAAACTTCAATCTGATCCAGGATATTTTGTGGAGTATATTTCAGTTATTTGAAGCTGTTTGCTCACATAATACCCAATCTGGCTATATTGCAACAAGCTCATTTATAGAGGGTCATTCCAGGAAATGCACACCATTGTTTTCCTTTATTAAACTGTAGTAGTCTGATATTACACTGTCATGATTCTTTGCACAGTTGGGATAATTAAAGTAATATCAACTTCATCTACTTCAGAAACTGTCCCTTTCATTATCTTCATATATGTCTTTGATCACAAGAAAACATACACACATATTTTCTAAGATGTTGCGGTCCAAAGGGACACTGGAGTACCAAATTGTACCATCAGGTGAGCTGGAGTGTTCTGGCTGCAGGTAAAAGAAGTCTGTTCTCTTTCAGAGAACAGTAACCTGTTTAGTCAGCAGTCAGCATACCTAATGGTCTGTTGACTATGTGTTTCATAGTCAAACGCGGTTTTCAACATTTTCTGTTTTTGTCCGTTTGTGTTAATGGAAGAACAGGAAAATGTAATACAGTTCAAGCTTTTTATGCATATTACAATACCCTTAGAGAGTAATAACTTTTTAAAAGACATTGAAATTCCAATAACTGACTGGAAGGATCACAACAAAATATTAAGTTTTAAGACTTGTACTGTAACAAGAAAACTCAAATTGTCATTGATTAAAAACTATTTTTGTCGGCAACATTGCTTAGCATTTCTTTCATTTAACTTTTTTAAAATAGCTGACAGTCTTTGGCCATGATTATACGTTACTTTTCCCTCAAGTGGGCACGTCTTTCTCTAGGAGCTTGTTCAAAGCTATTATCAGCTCTCAAGTACTTGATTCCTTGCTCCTTTCCCAGTCTAATGGTTTCTCATGTGTGAATTAATTTTCATGTTCAGAATTATCATGGAGATGTCTCCCTATAACAAAAGCTGGAGAATTTTCATGCCTTCTTTAAATTGTTATGGACCAGGCCAGACCTCTCAAAATATTTCAAGAAAGTAGCCCTAAAACTCTTCAAGTACACTTTTCAGAGACTGTGTCTTTTGTTATCTCTGGTTAAAAAAAAAGATAAGGCCAACATAACCTTATTAAAAGAGCAGTTTCGTCACACCTCCACCCTTTTTAAAAAAAAAACCATCAAAATCCAAAGATGGCTTCATTTTAAAACGCCTTAATCTTAAACTGTTAGTACTCTACACATACACTTTACATTGACTATAAACATGCACTATTACATTTTGTTTCAATCTGTTTTACTCCTGCCACCGAACACGGCTGTTTCTCATTCAAGCCTCAACAATGCAGCGGCAATCATGTTTTCCTGTCCTGCCACATGCATAGTTTTCACATTGAATAGCTGTAACAACAAGCTCCATCTGACATTTCTGTCCTTAAATTTCTCCACAGACTTCAATGGGTTGCAATCAGTGTATATGATTCTCTCAGATATGTTCCTGATTAGATTTAGATTAGATTACTTTATTAGATTACATTACAGTGTGGAAACAGGCCCTTCAGCCCAACAAGTCCACACCGACCCACCGAAGCGTAACCCACCCATACCCCTAAATTTACCCCTTACCTAACACTACGGGCAATTTAGCATAGCCAATTCACCTGACCTGCACATCTTTGGATTGTGGGAGGAAACCGGAGCACCCGGAGGAAACCCACGCAGACACGGGGAGAATGTGCAAACTCCACACAGTCAGTCACCTGAGGCGGGAATTGAACCCGGGTCTCTGGCGCTGTGAGGCAGCAGTGCTAACCACTGTGCCACCGTGCCGCCTGGTAACATAAGTATTGAAATCTTGTAGCGCCAACGCCAAGCTCAAAGCCTCCTTCCTATCATCAAAATACTTTTGCTGACAAATGTTCAATTTCCTGGAGAAATACCCAGTAGGTCTTCTATCTTCTCATCGTCTTCTTGCAAGAGCACAGCATCAACACCCACATAATTTGCATCGATAGTCACCTTGAATGGCTTTGTGTAATTAGGTGTGGCTAACACTGGGGCAGTGGTTAACACTGCTTTTAGGCTGTCATATGCCTTCTGACAGTCCACTGTCCAGTGAAACGTTTTGCCTTTCTTTAGCAAATCAGTGAGTGGAGCAGCGACGCTGTTAAAATTTGGTATGAATTTTTGATAGAATTCATTCAATTCCAGGAATCATAATACCGCTCTTTTCGCTGATGGTATGGGTAACTCCCCAATTATCTTTGTCTTTGCATCCGGTGGGGCCATTTGTCCATGTCCAATAACATTGCCCAGGAAGGCGACTTGGGCTTTGGCAAATTCACTTTTAGCCAGGTTTATCACCAAGTCTGCCTTCCGAAGTCAATTGAATAAGTCTAATAAACATTGCAAATGTTCCTTCCAATGAGGAAGTTGTTAAAAATTGGAATAAATTATTGAGTGACCTTCCAGACGAAAATCGAAATGTCCTGAAAGAGTTATTACCATCACATGGGGAGATATGTGAAAATAAACCCAGAAGTACTAACCTAATTATGCACAATATACAGATAAGAGGTGCGGCTCCGATTAAGCGACATCCTTACTGGCATAACCCTCTAAAGTTGGCACAGGTTCAAACGGAGATTGAACACATGCTCCAAGATGACATAATTGAAGAGAGTTACAATGACTGGAGCTCACCTGTAGTAATGGTGCCAAAATCATGTGTGACTAAAAATCACCAGGTCATCAATGTATATGACACAGTTGAGTAATCTGGCAATGACCTTATTGGTTAGTCTCTGAAATGTAGCTGGTGTATTTTTCATACCAAATTGCATGACTTTAAACTGAAACATACCATTTGGCATTACGAAAGTTGAAATTGCCTTTGCTCTTTCTGACAGAGGTACCTGCCAGTATCATCTGGGTAAGTCCAACTTCAAAATAGAAGTTGCTTGTCCCACTTTTTCAACACAGTCTTCCAAAGGTGGAATCAGATATGCATCAGTCTTTGTCACTGCATTGACTTTGTGATAGACCGCACATAACCGTTGGGGACCATCTGATTTTGAGGAATGTCTAATTCAGAATTCTCTGAACTTTCTTCTTCCCTCTGTGTTGTAACCAATAACACAATCTCATTTGGTTTTCCTTCCCTGTCAAAATACTGTTTGAGCATATTCACATGATACACTCTGAGATTTATTTCTTCTGGAGTCCTTATCAAATAGTTCACCTCACTCACTTTCCTTTCGACTTGATAAGTTCCACTAAACCTTGCTTTTAAAGGCTTTACCTATCACTGGATGTAATACCTTATCTCTGAAAGCAAAATTGTAAATTTTTGATTTCTTGTCTGCTTCCTGTTTCATTTTATGCTGTGATACCTTTAACTGCTGTCTAGCCAACTCCCCCACTCTATTTAATCGATACTGGAAATTTGACACATCGTCCAAAGATGTGGTCTCTGAATTATGACTTATCAATTTCTCCTTAATCAGTTTTCGCGGTCCTCTCACTTTGTGCCCAAAAAACTAATTCAAATGGACTGAATTTGGCCGATTCATTTGGTACATCTCTGATCGCAAAAAGTACAAATGGAATTCCCTTATCCAAATCATTTGGATAGTCTTAACTAAAAACCTTCAACATGATCTTTAATGTCTGAAGTCACCTTTCTAACACTCTGGATGATATGCAGTAGATTTGAATTGTTTTATTCCGAAGCTGTCCATAACTTCCTTGAATAATTTCGATGTGTAGTTTGACCTTTGATCTGATTGTATCTCCGTTGGTAGTCCATATCTAATGAAAAATTTGAGTAATTCCTCTACAATCCTTTTAGCTGTGATATTGCATAATGGGATGTCCTCTGGAAATCAACACATCCAGTATTGTTAACGAATACTCATTCCTACTTTTTGTTTTAGGTAGGGGTCCTACGCAATAAATTAAAACTCTCATGAAAGGTTCCCCAAATGCAGGAATAGGTATTAAAGGTGTGCATTTTATTACTGCCTGAGGTTTTCCAATTACCTGACACATACGACATGTCTGGCAAAACTCAACGACATCCTTGTGCAGTCTAGGCCAGTAAAAATGTTTTTGTATTTTAGCTTGAGTTTTTCACACTCTTAAAAGACCCCCTGGTGGTAGCTCATGCAACATTCGTAACACCTCCTTCCTATAACCCACTGGCAATACAACTTGATGAACTTCTGCCCATTTCTCATCTGCCTGAATATGTGGTCTCATTTCCTCATTAAGACATCATTTTTAAGATAATAACATTCAGGGATATATTTGAATTATTTTTCTGTTTATGCCTTTTGATACAATTGCTTTAAATTTTCATTTTTCTGCTGTAACTCAATAAATTTCTCTGACTAAAGATGTTTACTTTGTCATCCATCTGCTCCTGGTTTGTCTCCACCATTCTGATCAAACAGGTTCTCTTCTAATTCCACTTCAATATCCTTATCTGTACTCTTTGATCACTCCAGTTTTAACTGGTGACTTTGTAACCTCGTTACCATAAAGTCAGGATAAATCTCAGGATATGTGCCCTGCAGTAGTTCAGTTGCCTGAGTTCCCATTAGCTTTTTAACCACAGTAGGCAGCACTCCTACCTGTGAACCAGCTATATCTTTAGCAAGGGCAAATTATAATCTTGGAGCTGAGAGTTTGTCCAGTACTCCTAACACAACTTCTCCACTCTTCACTGGGCACTCTAACCTCCCTTTACATAATAAAGCACTTCTTGCCTGACCGTGAATTTGCATTACTAGTACCTTCAGAAATACATATCTCCTCATGTGTCTCTTCATATTATAACTTCTTTACCTGCTGCTTCTGACTTATGTGAATACACTGTACCTTCACAGATATATGGTTTAAGAAGATCTGGCACTTCCTCCTTAACCAACCTCCAATCAGCTTGTACATTCTGGTGCGCTTTCTAGCCTCCACTGCGCTTTCTGTTACCACTCCAAAATTCACTGGCTTATCCTGTTTTCCTATATTTGGCTTCCCAGTGCTTTTTCTAACCCACCAACACTGTGATTTCAAGTGGCTGACTTTATTCCAGTTTTTAAAAAAAGGAGCTTTTTAACTTCAAGGGTTTTCTTTTTACCCTGTCAATATGTTATCCTCAAAATCTTCACCGAGATCTACCTTTCCCTTTCCATGCGAGGATTTCTCTTTTCCCCAATTTCTATCCCTCACTGATTGAAATTGATTTTGGAAGCCAAGCTTTGATTTATGGACCAACTCATAATCACCAGCCGTTTCAGCTGCTAATCTCGCCATTTCCACGTGAGTTCTCACTACTTCAGGAAGTCAGTGTTTGAACTCCTCCAAAATAATTGGAGGGTCTTAGGTTTGCTGTATTTTAATGCCCTTATCCACCTGTCAAAATTACTTTTTTTGATCCTTTCAAACTCATTGTAGGTTTGACCAGGGTGCCTTCTTAATTTCCTGAAACATTGTCTGTAGGCTGTTGGCACAAGTTCAAATGCACATAAGATGGCTTTCTTCACCTCCCCATACTCTCCAGATACCTCTTCTGAAAGTGATGCGAATACCTCCCCAGCTCTACCTGTAAGCTTTGTTTGGATCAATAAAACCCATATGGTCACTGGCCATTGCATTTGTTTAGCAACCTTCCACATCCTTCTCATCAAATTTAGGCAATACCTGAATATATGTAAACAGTTTCAGACCAGAACTTTAGCTACCGTGGGTTTGCTCATCCTCACTCTCTTCCTCACTAAGTTTACCCTTCAGTCTCCATTCTTTTAAGCTGACTTTCCTGTCTAAGTGCCAATTTCTGAAGTTCAAACTTCCCTCTCTTTCTTCCTTTTCTCTCCCCTCTTTCTCTCTCTTCTCTTTCTCTTTCTCTGTCTTTTTGTTCTGCTAAAGCAGTTCGTTCTTTTGCTCTTACCTTTGCTTTTAATAGTAATTCAAACTGTTTCATTTCTGTTGCCCTTTCCTTATCTTTTGCCTCTAGCTCAAGCTGCTTCATTCTCAATTGGATTTTAGTGATCTCTAAAGATTCTAATGGCATTTCCAGCAAATTTGGTGAGTTATTGGTGTAATTATCTATCCTTTCCTCATGATAGGATGCTGCTCCAAATCCAGCTTGTCTGTTAATTCGAGCAGCCTGGCCTTAATCACCTTTTGCAAAACCCCCAAAATCACTTCTTCCACTCTCAGAAAGCCCCTAGTGACTGAAAGAGCCATTGCTATCCCAAGCACTGTGAAAATCAAATGAACTCAAAACCCAAAACAAAAGACACTAACACCTACCACTCACTGCCTTCGATCCAACAACCCTAATCCCAATTTGGAACTATAGAACAAATCCCGCAAAGAGCCCTCACTCTGTTATGGACCAGGCCAGACCCTCTGAAAATATTTCAAGAAAGTGGGCTTGAAACTCTTCAACTTAGACCTCACAAAGTCTGTGTCTTTTATGACCTTTCTGGAAAAAAAAAGCCAAGGACAACATAACCTTGTTAAAGGAGCAGCTTCATCAAAAAATCCTCATGAACCGAGACTCTTCAGTTTAAGTTCCCATCTCACACTCATGTTGAATAATAAAGACTCTCTGCTGTTGTTGCTCGAGCTACCTCTGGATTTTGGCGATTATTTGTTCACAAGACCTGAGAAATTGCTGTTAAATTTGTTCTGTAATGTAGCACTGATTATATCACCGTTATTGTTACGCCACAGTCTGGACCTGCATAATTGAAATGCAGAAAATGACTGAGAAAGTTATTTCAACGGTAATCATCCAGAGAGTGCATGTTCTTTGTGAGTTTTGTTTCACAATATTGCTTGGCTTGCTTCTGTCTGTAACAGTAACTCAGTGAAGTTAATTTGTCCCAAGACAAATAGCTGCCATCTCCACATTAAAACGTATCACGTGCACTGCCAGAGTAATGTTGCAAACTTGCCTGTAGCTGTATAACCAGAGCTGCTTGCATCTAAGCTATCATCCTTTCATCCTTAAAGCTCTTTGATCTGGAAAGTCAATGAACAAGTGGCATATTTGCAAAGATTGCCTCTTTGCTGCTTATGAAACTGAACTTGGGATGCGTTTCCATGTCAAATTGACTTGTCAGCTGATTCCTACTACATGATTGGTGTATTCATACAGCCATTCCAAACCCTGTGTGATTTTGTGTTCCTAGACAGTGCTAGAGTCATTCTTCTCTGGCTGCCCACAATTTGATTTAGTGCAGCAAGTGAAGCTCATATATTTGCTTCGTGCAACATAATTGAACAAATTCTGCCTACTAAAAAGTACTATGGAGGGGGAAAATATCATTTAAAAAAAAAAGTGATACTAAATGTTTTTTGTTTAAGCTCTATGCTTCGTCACGTTTTCCCCTTCTTACCCTCGTAACTGTCCCACCCAACCCTCCACACCCACATAATTTCTTTGCATGCTGTTGCTTTTCAGATAAGTCATGTGGTTTTGTCCATCAGATTACAGGAAGTTCAATTTTGAAAAGAAAAGACTTTGTTTCACTCGCAATGGCTGCTCTCGGTTTTAAGGCTTCTAATTTTTCCGGTTGGTTCCTTGCCCATTCTCTCATTCTTGAACATGTTCATAAACGTGCAAGGGTTGACTAAGCTTTAATTGTATCCATTTATCCAACTGGGAAATTTCTCACATATTATGTATCTTTCCCCACAACTGTGCCTATGATTCAGACTTGATGTGTCAAAGCCACATAGTTAACTCATATCTGCTATAATGTGCATTGTATCAAACAAACGTGCTTTATGCAAATGAAAGTAAAAATGAAGAAGATAGAAAATTGCTGAATAGAGAATTGAAGATGGGTTCCTTTGGTGGACTGATGATCTTGTGACACAGGATATGAAATTATAAATTGGGTCAGATGTAAGTTTCAAGAGAGGACTTTCAAGTCCCATCATCTTCAGAACATGCGTAGAATATTTCTTAAATTTCCATAATTGCTATCCTTTCAGTTAAAGGTCATGCTTTTAAAAAGCAATTTTGTTTTCCAAATGTGTGTTGTGGAGTATTTCTAGTGGGGGCTTCATGGTTGGGTTAGGCAAACCTTTGGAGATGACTACTGTTGTACTGTATATGCAGCATTTTGATCAGCAGGGTGCTTTTCGAATCAAACTCACGAACATATTTAGATTTCTAAATTTATAACTTTCCACATGAAGTATTTTTGGTTTGAGACTGGAGTGATTTTCCTTTAAACATAATGGCATCCTAGTGACTATGACAAAGTTGACATTTTTCCTTCTGTGTCTCAACCTGCCTTCAGCCTTTATTACAGTTGACCACACCATCTTTATCCAATGTCTCTGCACTGTCTGCACTCATTTGCTTCAGGTGCTGGACAGTTCAAAAGTCAGAAGTTTGATGATCAGACAGAACAGAGTACTATCTCTACTACTGCTTGATAAAATCATCCATGTAGCTGAAAATATGAAGGGGCCATGGATAGATCTTTGTGTATTCTGTTGTAATCCATATTAGTGTGATACGAGGCAAGTCAAATCCCAGAGTGAAAGCTGGCTGACAAACCATGTGTTTATTTTTTTAAAATTTGGTTACCATGGTGGTTAATCATTGAAGCATATTCACAAAAGGCTGCAGGAGTTCTTTATCAACAGAACATATGTGCTGTTCCAGCAATAAAGTTTCAACTTTGATCTCCAGCATCTGCAGACCTCACTTTCTCCTGGTTAATCATTGAAGCATATTCACAAAAGGCTGCAGGAGTTCTTTATCAACAGAACATAAATTTAATAAAATTTTAAAAAAACATTATCTCGAAGAAAGTTTTTAACACAAACAGCAAAACAAAGTTTCAACCTATTTCCTAACACTGTCCTTTTATAGATACTGTAGGAAATATTGTTCCGATCTCAACTCTTCCCAATTTCCTTTTTTGGACTTGTGATCATTTTACGATTTCTTTCCTAATCTACTGGTCTGAATCTTTCACAATCCCAATAATCAAAGCTTTCTCAATTTTAACAGTTTGAAGACATCTGCTGCAGTTCTTCTGTCCTCTAAGCCTTCCTGCACTCACTTTAAAGTTATGCCCCCTTGTGATAGCCATTTTTGCCCTGGATTTAAAAGAGATGTAAGGGGCAATGTTTTCACGCAGAGGTCAGTTCATGTATGAAATGAGCTGCTCGAAGAACTGTTGGAGGCTGGTATGGTTGTAACATTAAGAAGACATCTGGATGGGTATATAGGAATGATTTAGAGAGATATGGGCCAAGCGCTGGAAAATGGGACGAGATGAATTTAGGATATCTGGTCGGCATGGATCTGTCGGGCCAAAGTGTCTGTTTCCGTGCTGTATATCGCTCTGACTCTATGAGGTGACAATGTGTTGCTGGAAAAGCGCAGCAGGTCAGGCAGCATCCAGGGAACAGGAGAATCGACGTTTCGGGCATAAGCCCCACTTCAGGTTCATCCCTTGTGGTTGGAGGGTTCCTAGGCAGAAGATGAGGCGCTCTTCCTCCAACCGTCGTTTTGTTGTGGTCTGGCGATGGAGGAGTCCAAAGACCTGCATATTCTTGGTGGAGTGGGAGGGGGAGTTGAAGTGTTGAGCCACAGGGTGTTTGGGTTGGTTGGTCCGGGTGTCCCAGAGCTGTTCTCTGAAACGCTCCGTAAGTAGGCGGCCTGTCTCCCCAATCTCGAGGAGGCCACATCGGGTGCAGAGGATGCAATAGATGATGTGTGTGGAGGTGCAGGTGAATCTGTGGCGGATATGGAAGTTTCCTTTGGGGCCTTGGAGGGGGATTCTCCTGTTCCCTGGATGCTGCCTGACCTGCTGCGCTTTTCCAGCAACACATTTTCAGCTCTGATCTCCAGCATCTGCAGACTTCACTTTCTCCTCTATGAGGTGACCTCTAGCAAGCATGTCCACCAATTAGCTGAAATCATGGTTTTTAAGAAAAGTTACAAAATGTCTTTTCATTGACCTTTCTAAAATAAAAATCCAGACACCTCCACAAAATTTGAAATAAATCAATTTTTCCACAATCCTTCAAAACTCAAGTCCTCATAATCATTGAGTATGAAGCCTTTGCAACATGTGGCATTTTCAAAGTCTTTAGTAATATATGTGAAAAGAATTGGTGAGATGCATTTTAGAATGAAAACTTGGCTGCATTGGGAAGTAGAGCAAGTTTCCAAAATGTGTTAATTGCAAGCGGAAGGCAGGACATTTTGTTGGAACTGGAACCAGTCCATGGGTCACACTCGCTCTCCCTTGTACTGTTTGTTCATCTGCACTATTTCATTCTACTATCTTGATGACTGGAACAACAGTAAAACTAAGCATTCTTTATAACTTTCTCATGAGTATCAGTTCATTGCCTTTTACATTGATGAACCAATTGTAACATTGCAGCTTTTGACAATGCCCATCCATGAATAAGACAAACAAGACTTTCAGCATGGGGGTCTTCCAATGTATCTTTTCACATTTGTAAGTAATGTATTTACTAAAACATCTGCAGAATTTATTTTCAATAAATTTAAACTTTCTAGTTTTGCCTAAACATGCAATTATGAAAAACTGACCGTTTGTAGAATTTTCTAATAACTTAACATCATGGAGTTGAATCATGAAAATGTGCGTAATATATTTGTTAAAAAACAAGAAAAAGGGAAAAACAACAAAGAGCAACCATTAAATTTCCCATGATAAATCCAGTTATTAAAAAAAAGAACAACATATTCCAAGATTTTTTTTCCCCTTAAAAAATTATTAGGGAGAGAGGAAAAACAAAAGAAAGGAAAAACACAGGCAAAGGAGGAAAAGAGGGCAAACATTAGCCATATTCTTCAGATCAGTCAGTCCATTTTAGAATGTCCACAAAGTTCTTGGCTTTATCTGCCGAGTCAAACATATAAACTGAATCCTTGTGGCTGAAACGGAGCACCGCCAGGTACCTCATGGAGTACTGGATGACCAGGTTCCTCAGCTTCTTCTTAATTTCATTAAAGGACTTCCTCTTTCGGATTACAGCTGCCGAGAAATCTTGGAAGAACAAAACTTTTGACCCCTTGTGCAATAGTGCCTGTGGATTTTTCACCAGTAATCTGGAGGTTTCTGTCACTGTTTGCTTGCCCCCGTATGAGTGGAAGTGCACTAGGACCGAGTGGGGGTGCTGCACCGGCCCGGACCTGCACACCGCGATCCGATAGGCCCTTTCATTCTGCAGCCGGCCGGACTCAATTTGAAGGCCCAGGAACTGCAGCAGCCAGTGTTCAAAGAAACTGACTGGCTGCTCATCTTCTTCACCCTCCGGGAGCCTGACAATCCACAGACTCTTCCTCCAACCTCGATTTTTCAAGGTCGTCGACCTTATCTCGCACAGCCCTCATTTGCTGCTCCGGGCGAGGAGTCGATCGCCCCTTCCAGGACCGTGGTTCGACGTTCCACCTGCCCCATCCGTGCCATGGGGCACTGGAGCACCTGTTCATGCTTTTGCTGCATGGGCACGATGGGTTGGACCTGGGCGTGAATCTCTTCGAACACAGCCTCAACCTTCGCGGTAAGGCTTGCCATCGCCGCTGACAATTCCTGCGGGTCCGTGAAGTCCATCGGGGTTTGGAAGAAGCCGCTGCTGCGGCCTCTGGCATGCCAGGTGCTGCGGGGAGTGACCTCCCTGCTGTTTGCTCACTCCTTTTCCCTTTGGCATCCTTCCCAGTCCAAAATGTAAACAAATATATGTTCTCAAAGTTTTAATTTTACAATTCTTTCATAGAAGTTAGCCATAGATGGCAAAAGGCCCACCAATATGCCTTGGCTGTTAGGCAGAGCTGTCCACAGCAGTTCTAATGAATCGTCGCCATCTTGCCGAGTCCCCATTTTTAAGTTTACTGTACTGTTGGTACAGTATCTAGAGAAAATAAATTTTCAAAACAGTTTGATCCCTCTCCATGCAGTTCATGAGATGATTAAATTGCAACAATTCTTACTCCAGAACGTACAAAGATTCTGCGATTTGGGGTGCAAGCATATTTTTCCCCTCCACTTTGAATGAGAAAAAGCAAAATAGCAAGTAACAAAATACAGATAACAACCAACCCAATCTGCCTGCATTTTTGAATGATTGAGAATACACTGTTTACCCCCCCAAACATATTTATGTGATGAGTAACAAGAGTAATGAAGCCAGTTAAAAGTGACTGACAGAAACCTCTTGTTTTGTGGAATTCTATAAAAATATTGTTGAAATTAAAGAATTGATGGTTTACATCAGTTGAGTTTCCAGTCGTTTGCCACTTCAACAATCCACCCTTCTCCCTGGCCAACAGCTGTCTGAGGCTTGTTGCAGTGCACCAGCAAAGCTGGAAAAACAGCACCTCTGATTTCTCTCCACAGATGCTGCCAGACTTGCTGAGCTTTGCCAGCATTTCTGTTTTTGTCTCTTATGTTCAACATCTGCAGTTCTTTCGGGTATTAATTGATGGCTTATCTTGGCAGTTAAATCTTCATGGTCAAATGATGCAGTTTTATTCATCAGTGCAAAAGGTGATGAATTGACTCCCATGAGAAAGTTCTAAAGATTCTTTTCCCAAGGCAATTTGTATCATTTGGAGCACAAAGTAATAATCTGTAATATATTGTATTTTACTCTGGAAAAGGTTAGATTGAGAGCACAGTGTCTCTTTAAAATAGCAAATCCCCAGAAGTTCTCAGTAGTCGGACTTACTTGGTTGATGACAGATGGGCAGGGTATTGGCCAGAATGGTGGGAAACTGCCTGCCTTATCTCTGCATCCTACCTTGAACTGAGGGAGCAGGTTGAAGACCTCCAATTAATATTCAATCAACCAGATAACAAGTGCAGGTCTGAGAGGCTTCACAGGGAACGTGGAATCTTTGTATGTTTAGTCATAATTTGCTGAACACTCACTGTTTTGTCAAGACAGTAACCTTGGCTGGAGAAAATTATTGCTTCAGTCACTGTATTATTAAATGAAGTCAGCAGTCCAGATGGCATCAAAGGCAGAGCAGCTGTTTGCCACAATTTGTTTTGAATTTCATCATGTCATTTATTAGTTTGAACCTTGAAGGACAGAGCCTAAACAGTTTTCATTTGATGTATTTTTTAAAAATAAATGTATCATTTGATCAAAATCTTGACAGAGTAGGAAGTCCATCAGAATATAATTGCATTAAAAATTACATGTTGGGTTAGATTCAGTCAGCTTTGAGAACATGTATGTTACAACTCAAAAAAAACTAGCAACACTAATCTTTACTTCAGCTTGGAGTATCTAAAATGCTGACTGCTCAAAAACAATTCTCAATATAGACTTCGATATGTGAAGATGAGGAGAGTAACTGGTGCAATGCAAGATCTAACTTGCGCTTCATGAGCACTAAGCACCACGCCATTACAATACAAAGTGTTACAAATGATGTGGGAAAAACCTAGAAATTGAAAGGCTGCAGTTTGAGCTCTGGAATCAGAAATTTCTAAACTAGAGACTTAACACAATACACAAGATTAGAGTGGGGCTGGAAAGGCACAGCAGGTCAGGCAGCATCCAAGGAGCAGGAAAATCAACGTTTCGGGCAGGTGCCCTTCACCAGGAGTGAGGGGAGCCATTCCTGATGAAAGGTTCCTGCCGGACTCGTCGATTTTCCTACTCCCTCGGATGCTACCTGACCTGCTGTGCTTTTCCACACACTAATCTTGACTCTAATCTCCAGCATCTGTAGTCCTCACTTTTGCCACAATAATACTCAAGTCTTATTTTCTGGGATTTCTGACACGCTGTTCAGAAAACAAAGTTATTTAAGACTTTCATTAGCACAGTTTGCAACATCTTGAGATTTACTATAATCCCTCATTTATACAAAAAATAATGTCTCCTGGTTTAACAATGAAAATAAATTAGCTGAGATTTGAATATACTTTTACAGAATCCAACTGCTTTGGGAATTTAACTGTATTTGCACATAAACCAACGAGTATTAAAATTGGCTGACATTGCCATTTGTGAAGAGGAACAAACCATTTGGAAGAGTGCACCCAGGAGGATATCAGCAGATAATAGAGACTGGATAAACAAGTTGCAGATGCAGTTTAAATTTGAAAACTTTTGGCTTAATGTATGTCAGCAATTGGAATGTTCGTTATATTATAAATTTCTAAATGCTGTCCAAGAGCAAAAACTTTCAACCCTGAATCCTTTTGAAGCATAAATCGTTAAAAGTTGTTTGACTGTGTTAAAAATAAGGTAGTTGGAATTTTAGGATTCATGGAAACAGAGATTAAATGACCTTTTATTTAAAAGAAGGTAAGTAGTCTCATAGCTGGAAATGTGTTGCTGGAAAAGCGCAGCAGGTCAGGCAGCATCCAAGGAGCAGGAGAATCGACGTTTTGGGCATGAGCCCTTCTTCAGGGCTCATGCCCGAAATGTCGATTCTCCTGCTCCTTGGATGCTGCCTGACCTGCTGCACTTTTCCAGCAACACATTTCCAGCTCTGATCTCCAGCATCTGCAGTCCTCACTTTCTCCTAAGTAGTCTCATATACAAGATGATTATTTTCTCTACCTGAGGGTTAATTTAAGTTTTTAAAATCATATAACGATTAGATGAGGGAAACATATTATTTCCCTTGGCACATGAATTGAAAATTTGGTTGTGATAAAGTAAGCACTAGATATGTGCAAAAGAGAGATTAGAAGAATCTTTTTTAGGTTGATAGTTGCTGGATTGTGGAATGTTTTGTTCATTTGAATATCCTACTAGATACTGGATTTATTCTTGAAGTGTACAAAGGAATATGACATCACAAAATTAACAAACTTGGCAGGGCAGAAACGATGAAATAACTTCCTCTTCTTAAAGACTCCATTCCCATCCAGTAAAGTCTGGATTCTTGCAGACTTTTTGCAGGCCTTTTCACAGGGAGATCTCAGTGCCCAATGATGACTTGCCTCGTGCTCTACAATTTTGAGGCCTAACTCTGTTGTAATTGGTTGTCACTGTCACAAGATTACATAATTTTGACTTATCATGTACAGGCAGTCCCCAGATTGTGAATGGGTTCCATTCTTGAGTCCATTCATAATTCAAACAAAAGTTGGAACACAATCCAGGACAATATAAAATAGCTGTTTATAAGTATACAAGGAAATATTTGTATGTCGTGTTATTAAAATGACACTGCTGTGTGGGATCATGTTCATAAATATGCGATCTAACAAGTTGGATGTTAGTCAAGGATCCACTCTATTGTAATTTGCTATTTTTCCAGTGGGAATGACTAATGCTTTGACACGACTGGAGTTTTTTGCCATTCAAATTTGACTTATCACGTACTCATTGTATTTCTTTCAGTTTAGCATTTGTATTTATTTATCTCAGTGTGATCTCCTCAATATCAAGGAGACCAACACAGAGCAGGCAGGCACTTTGATGAACACCTCCATTCTGTTTGCAAGCTTGACCCTAAGCTGCTGACAATTTAATACTCCACCAAAATCCTGCTTTTATTCTCCATTCCTCAGCCTACCATATTGTTGAACCAAAAACTTAATGTAAGCTGAAGAAATTGAGCTTTACCTTTTGATTGGTCACTTCATAGTTGTGTTTTGAGTCCACCATTGCTTTGAACAATTTAAGATCCTATACTTTGCCTCAATTGTTTTGGACAGCAGCTGTTGATGATTCTGCTACTTACATTTACATTCCTAGATCTATCTTTTGTTGCATGACTTGTCCCACTACCATCTCCTTTTGCCTGACATCTTCATCTATGTTGTCATTAACAGAAAAATGTTGTTCTAAGTCTCCTCATTTAAAGTTTTCTTGCTTTAGAGTTGTTTTATTTTTGTATTCTCTGTCTTCATTTAAAGTATATTGCACCATTTTAACTTTGGTTTATAAGCTAGGCCTTCTGGTTATACTGGGTAAAAACAATAACTGCAGATGCTGGAAACCAGATTCTGGATCAGTGGTGCTGGAAGAGCACAGCAATTCAGGCAGCGTCCTGATGAAGGGCTTTTGCCCCTTCTGGTTATACTGCTGGGATTGGTGCTATTTTGACTGCACCCTGCCATCTTTTTCTTTAAAACATTCTCTGCTCAGGTACTGAAATAAACTTTCTTTTTAATCTCTATTTATAAAAATTCTCTGTTTGTATTTGATTGAGTAGAGGAACAAATGAGAAAGTTTTTAGTTATTAAAAAGAATTCCCTGCCTTACTGTGCTCCAAAGTACTTTCACTGTACAGGTATATTAGGTCAGGAAATGGTACTATACCTGTAAATTTATTTAAAGACTTTCCTTCAGTTTGCTTTCTTTCATTTTGTTTTGCAAATTATTTAAGCTACGAATGCACAGTGCAACACATACATAGTTAAAAATCACACAACTCCAGGTTATACTCCAACAGGTTTGTTTGGAAGCACTAGCTGTTGGAGCGCTGCTTCATCAGGTAGCTGTTGAAGGAGCAGCACTCCAAAGCTAGTGCTTCCAAATAAACCTGTTGGGACGATAACCTGGTGTTGTGTGATTTTTTAACTTTGTCCACCCCAGTCCAACACCGGCACCTCCACATCACAGCATATACATGGCACAGTACTTCAACTTTTACATTGGCTTTTCTGGAAAAGGTTTTCTTCGGACACCTAACTCTGGCTTTAACTTCAATTCCTATGGGAAGCCACACTTCATTTAACCTTGCAATTTTCGAGTACCCAACTCTGACTTTAACTGAAGACACCCTGAAATCTCTTTTTCCCATCAACCTTATCACAAACCTTCCCTATTGCGTGAACGCTCTTTCCCCGTTCCATGCTTCTGTACTCACTTAAAATCTGTTATATCTTTATTTCCTTCTCGTTCTGTGAAGGGTCACCACTCGGAAATATTAGCTTTTCTTCTTTTTCTATGTACAATGCCTGACCTGCCAAGTATTTCCGGCAGGTTTGAATCTCTCTATTCTCTAATTGGGTCACGACATAATGGCTTGTGATAATGAAAGGAGCAACATGTGCAAAAACCTTTGCTAACATTTTAATCCATGCACCTTTTTTTTTGAAGAAAGTACTTTGTCTGATGAAGCTTTTTCTCCCCATTATCTGTACTACTTTCACGTGTGCAATGTGAATCAGATGCCTTCTGATCTGAGCAGTAGTTGGCAGGACTCCAGAGAGTGTTGGCAGTCTTTCCTCGAGATTGCAATTCAGCTGTACCCATAACTTGCAGCTAGCTTAGTTGGGACATCTGTACCCACAGCTCTTGTAAATAACAGAGTAACTTCAAATATTTGCAGTTCTAAACCCTGGCATGTTTTCAGTTGTTGTCTAACAAATCACTGGAACTCCAATGAATTATTTTGAAAAATAACAAACATTAATTTTAATAATTGATCTTTCTGCTTGTCTTCAGCCAATTTTTATCGCATTCACCTGAACAACTGTACTGAAGCTGACGGTAGCTCAACTTTCTTTATCATTGGTAAATCTATATTTTTCTGCCTCACTGATGACTCACTTGTTAAAAATCATTGCCTCAGTTGGTGTTGGGCAACTTTGAGACAGTTTTGTTCTCCAGTCTGTGACTCACACTATGATGACTCATTCTGAATCGATTTTGCAACTACTTTCAAAACCATTTGGATTGTATGTCCATGTCTCGAGGGTGGTGAGTGGGGGCTAAAGTTGACCAACTATACTTTTGCTCTGATTGCTGTTTAATCATTCTTGCTGGAAAATAGAGTCTTAGAGTCATAGAGAGGTACAGCACGGAAACAGACCCTTTGGTCCAACTTGTCCATGTCAACAAGATATCCCAATCCAATCTAGTCCCACTTGCCAGCACCTGGCTCGTATCCCTCCAAACCCTTCCTATTCATATACCCATCCAGATGCCTTTTAAATGTTGCAATTGTATCAGCCTCCAGCACTTCCTCTGGCAGCTCATTCCATACACATATCACCCTCTGAGTGGAAAAAGTTGCCTCTTAGGTCTCTTTTATATCTTTCCCATCTCACCCTAAACCTGTGCACTCTAGTTCTGGACTCCCCCACCCCAGGGAAAAGACCTTGTCTATTTATCCTATCCGTGCCCCTCATAATTTTATAAACCTCTATAAGGTCACGCCTCAGCCTCCGAAATTCCAGGGTAAACAGCCCTAGCCTTTTCAACCTCTCCCTATAGCTCAAATCCTCCAACCCTAGCAACATTCTTGTAAATCTTTTCTGAACCCTTTCAAGTCTCACAACATCTTTCCAATAGGAAGGAGACCAGAATTGCATGCAATATTCCAACAGTGGCCTAACCGATGTCCTGTACAGCAGCAACATGACCTCTCAACTCCTGTACTCAATATTTTGACCAATAAAGGAAAGCATACCAAATGCCGCCTTCGCTATCCTATCTACCTGCGACTCCACTTTCAAGGAGCAATGAACTTGCACTCCGAGGTCTCTTTGTTCAGCAACACTCCCGAGGACCTTACCATTAAGTGTATAAGTCCTGCTAAGATTTGCTTTCCCAAAATGCAGCACCTCACATTTATCTAAATTAAATTCCATCTGCCAGTGCTCAGCCCATTGGTCCATCTGATCAAAATCCCGTTGTAATCTGAGGTAACCTTCTTCACTGTCCACTGCACCTCCAATTTTGGTGTCATCAGCAAACTTACTAACTATACCTCACATCCAAGTCATTGATATAAATGAAAATAACACAACACCAGGTTATAGTCCAACAGGTGTACTCTTTTGGCTTTTCTGTTCAAAGGTTTTCTCCGGAACACCTAACTCTGGCTTTAACTTCAATTCCTATTGGAAGCCACACTTCATTTAACCTTTCCAACAGGTTTATTTGAAAGTACTAGCTTTCGGAGCACTAGTGCTTCCAAATAAACCTATTGGATGACACCTTGGTGCTGTGTGATTTTTAACATTGTACGCACCAGACCAACACCAGCACCTCCAAATCATTGCTGGAAAATTTTACTTTTATGGATGCCAGGTTAACTCAGTGATATGTAAAGGAGTACTTGCATTTATGTCGTGCCTTTCATGACCTTAGGCTGTCTCAGCGTCTAGAAAGTGCACTGAAAATGAGCATAGTATCTTTAAAGAGATAGGGAATTAATATTAAATTTCCTTCATTCAATTTGAAGATATACATTTTTATGAAAAATTCAACATCCTCCATTATTTAGCTTTTATGTTGGCCTTGAAGGAAATAAATTATTTCATTATTCCTGTGTCTCCCTTTACAGATATTATGCAGTTGTAAGGTAATGCCAGTCTTACCACATCTTAGGCCTACTTTCATTAGAGTGAGACATCTTGTGGAGGTTTGTCCTGAGGGTCACTACCCCTTGGGTGAGGCAAGAGGCTGAGAAGGAGGGTCCTTCATGGTAACCTCAGCTGATGCAGGAATTGAACCCACGCTGTGGGTGGCATCATGATAGGTCCCCTGCTCCTGAGGCTTTTTACTAAAGTAATGACCAAAAGACTGAATGAGACAGTAGAGATAATCCCCAGAGAGAAGGGTTTTCTGGCAGCAACTTCGTGTTGCAATGAAAACATTGCAGTACTTGAAAATATGATAAAGAGAGCCGAGCACAACCATAAAGACCTAGCAGTAGCCTTTGCCAACCTTGCTAAAGTATTCAATGCAGTTGGACATTATTTCTCATAGCCTTGGACTGGTAAACCTTCCTAGTGATGTCATCAACCTAACAGAAGACTCGTATTCAAACAACGCAACAGTTATTCTTGTTGTTTAGATTCGACTGAGGCACTGTTTTATGGTAGACAGATTAATGAGATCTGGACTGGGAGACCTGAGACTAAGTTCTGGACTTCTTTGCATTTGGCTCAATACAACAGTGCATTGTAATGCTATTTTGGGTGGGATGTGTGTTAAGTTAGACAAGAAGAATGTTTTTCATGGACATGGGAAATTGTGCAATTTTAGTTTGAATTTGAATAAACTTTGTATCTCACTTCCAGATGTTCCATGTTAGCAGAGCTCTGGATGCCGAGGAAATTGTGATCCAATGACCAGTTTGCTGTACTGAACCTGTTTGGGCATACATGTGTCATCCATCTGATGAAAATGGCTGAGTCCACACATTGGCTTAAAATGTGTTTTTACAAATGGAATTAACAGGCTCCAGGACCTCTGATTGGTGACCTTGTCTTGCTAATAGATGCCAAGATTATTTCTGAGACAGCAAAGGTGGAAACTCTTCAGCTTTTTCTCCTGCCTGGAGTATGCAGCCCTGGTTTCACTAATGTAGAAAAAATGCCATGAAGATGCAGACTTGGAAAACTTGCAGTTTGTTGTTTTCAGTAAGGTCACTTTTGTTCCACATTCTCTTGCACAGCTTAGATAAAAGCTTTTGCAACATGCATGTTAATTTCAGCATCATGTAGATTGCTCCTAATTGTGGAGCCCAGACATATGAGACAATTAACAACCTTCAGTGTAACATTGTCAATGCTTGATTGACAGTATGGCCCCACTCAGGACCTTGATATTTGTCTTCCTGATGTGAACAATTCAAGTTGGTGTTCCACATATCTCTCCAGCTTTTTATTGCAGCTGGTGATTACCTCCCTTTGTTTCCAATACTCCTGAATATACACTTGATAGTCCCTCAGAATCTGCAAAGTAGTGTACATGTAAGTGGCATTGGTCCCTCTTGGATATACTGGTGTGTTTCAATGCACTTCAAATCCCTGATCGATCAAAAAAAGCTGTTTGCAGTAGAGTTTACAACAAGGCTTGCAGCATGGTTAATTTTAACATCTCTCACCGTCCCAGTTTCTAGCAATTTGTGAATTGTGAAAACAGTTTGCAATATTGATTGTATATACTCTTTGAGTGTGTTTAATACGCAGGGTTAAAATGCTGAGTTGTTTGTTTATATAAATGATGACCCATTGGTTTTGGCAGAGACCATAATAAAGCTTGTTAAGCTTTTAAATTCTCTATAATTATAGCTTCCCATGCTATAAGTCTTATTCCCAAAAGATAATGGACTATTTTTAGATTACTCTGAGTTCCTTTACTGGGTCTAGGAAGTGAGAACAGTGCTTTTTTTAGTCCCTTTTGGCATAGTCTTTGGAAAGTTCATTTCTGTGTCACTTTAGGAAGCTGAGAAATCAGAGGCCTGGTGCACTCTCATTGATTCGTCTGATATTGCTGGATGGGAAACAGGAAGTAGCTCATTACAGCCCTGGTGTATGCTCTTATGGGCTTGTTTGTATTCAGGAGCCTTGGATGACTGGAAACTCAGGCTGGATTGTGGAGACCTTCACAAGACACTAAATTGTGTCTTCCCTCTGTTATTCTTCCCACTCTAGATAACGCAGACTCAACCTAGAGATTGGGCGATAGCAATTTCTAGTGCTTAACCTAAATGGCCATTTTTGATGTGCAAGTCCAGATCGGGAGTGTAGATCAACTAGTCAGCTGTGGAGCTCAGTACCATTCAAAACTGACTATATGGTCATGCATTTACTTTCTGCTTGAAGGATTGTGCTGAATTCAAATTACCTGTTGTGTTTTCTTATGGAGCAAAACTTCAAATGAAGTCTTTTGATTGTAAAGTACTTTGGCACACCCAAAGCGTTATATGCAAAGAAATTCCTTCTTATTTCATTTTTCTCTACCTTTAGCAATATCTGTACACTAGAAAGCATGGATGTGTAGAACAAGATGTGAGAGATCCTGGTCTGGTCTGGTCTCCCATGATTCTGTCATAAACAGTCATGGTGTAGAGAGAAATCTGAGGAGGTTAAAATAGGAACAGCCGTCTTAAAAAGCTGAGTTGGAATGCAGCACTCATTGCTCATTATCCCAGTGGATTCTCTTTATAAATGCAGTCACTGTTAACTAATTGCAGCTGTAAACAGCTGTCCAGATTTTTTTTTAAAAAGGTTAGATTCGTGCTTCTTTTAGAAATGGAAGCAAAAATTTGCTTATTTTTTGCATTTGGATAAACAGTGATTGTTTTTTAAAATTATAATCAGAAGTTTGTCAGGGAATGCTACCAACCTAGAGTTTCCATCAAGTAATGACCTGACCTAAGATAATTTCTTAATTATAGTTTTGTACACTCACCCTGCAAAGACTCAACAACTCCTCACAATATTCTACTGATGTTACTTCCAAATTCCATATTCAAAGAAAGTTTGCAATTAGAAACTAAACTGAATTGATTTCTTCTTCATTATCAGAGTACATTTCTAAATAATCAGTTTCGTTGGATCTGTGTATTTGCAGGAAGGCTAGACTTGATGAACCCAGAGGAGGAGTGTCCGTATTGCTTGGTGTAAACGCTTCCTCTTCACCACTCATGTGGATTACCTTACAACCCATGTAGATGTCATCTTTGCTGAAGTAATGCTTCAGTTTTGGATTTCTGCGTTTTGCTCCCAAACCAAAAGACTATGTGTGGGCATCTCACAAAATGTGTGAAGCAGTTTGTGAAGGGAGGTCATTTCATTATGATCAGAGATTTAGCAATTTAAGAGATTTAAATCAGTCCTCAGAAGAAACTTGTCTTCACTTGGAGGAATTCATTATTAGACTTAGACTTAGGGACCAAAAACAGAGATCATATTAACATTTACCAGCTAGGAATCTTCTGTTCCCTAGATGCTGCCTGACCTGCTGTGCTGTTCCAGCAATAAAGTTTCAGCTCAGGAATACATTATTAGACTTAGACTTAGGGACCAAAAACAGAGATCATATTAACATTTACCAGCTAGGTGGCTGAAAGAAAAGACGAAATGTTAATGGGAACTGGCACATACTTAGATGATTTTTTTGTGGTAGTAAAGCTTGTTCTCACTGGTTTGTTGCAGTTCTCTCCAGTGGGTCAATAGTAATTAATCACATACCTTATGTAAGACTTCGTAATAAATGTTGCCTTGATACATCAACTAGTTAATCTATTCTTTCTGCAGATACTTGCATTTTCAAAAATTCGTTCACAGGATGATGCTGGATAGTGATATGGTCCCAAGTCAAGATGGTGTGTGGCTTAGAGGGCAGCTTGCTGGTGGTGGGGTGACCATGTATCTGCTGCTGCTGTTCTTTTAGGTGAACTGAATAGGGATTTGGAAGATACTGCCTAAGAAGCCTTTGTTGTTGCAGTGTATCTTGGAGGTATACTGCTGTCATTTTGCATCGATGGTGGAGAGTTTGTTGAATGTGTTAGTTGGGGTGCCAGTCAAACAGTTAGTTGGGGTGCCAGTCAAAACTTTGTCTTGTATGTTTTTGAGCTTGAGTGTTGTTGCAGCTGTATTTGTCCAAGCAAGTGGTGAGCATTCCATCCCACTCCTAACTTGTGCCTTGTAGATGATGGACAGACTTTGAGTCAGAAGGTGAGTTACTTAGTGCAAAATTCCTAGCCACTGACCCACTCTTGTAGCAACAGTACAGTAATTTGACACCTATGGCCCATATGAACTTTGTTGACTAACAGTTTGTCAACATTACTTATCCAAGATGGCGGTGGACCATATGTATGTGTATGCATCTGTGTGCATATATAAAATGGCATTGCAACACCTTAGTACAAATTGTGTGGAAGAACTAATACATGTGCTTCTCAACCCAAGTTGTGTTACTGGTACATCGCATATAAAAGGATACCGAGGAAAAGAGTCAGGCCCATTAAGGACCACAGTGGTATTTTGTATGTGGAACCAGAGGATGTAGGTTCCAAATGAAGACTTTGGGTTGGTATCTGTAGCACAGAGTCTGTAATACAATAAAGAAATTAACATCGAGAGGAGGTTCTCAGTGATCTGCAGGTTTAAAATTCGATAAATATTCAGAGCTGGATGAAATGTATCTCAGGTTGTTGAGTGAGGCAAGGGAGGAAATAGCATTTTCAATTCTTTTTTGGCCACAGGAGAGGTGTCAGAGGACTGGAGAACAACCAATGTGGTACCGTTATTAAAGAAAGGAGCAAGGGATAAACCAAGAACCTAAGGCCAGTCAGACCAACTAAGGTGGTGTGAAACTATTGGAAGCAATTCTGAGGGACAGAATTAATCTACAGTTGGAGAGGCAAGGAGTTATCAGTAATAGTCAGCATGGTTTTGTTAAAGGGAGTTCATGTCTGACACCAACTTGATTGAATTTTTTGAAGAGGTGGCTCAGTGTATAGATGAGAGCAATGTTATTGATATGATCTATTTGGACTTGAGCAAAGCTTTTATAAGGTTCCACATTGAAAACTGACAGCAAAGTCCATGGGATTTAAAGAAATTTGGCAAATTGAATCCACATTTGGCTAAGTGGAGAAAGTAAAAGGTGATAGTTGAGGAGTATTTTTCTGACTGGGGTATCAAAAAGAGAGGAAGATAACCTTAGATTACAAAAGGATGTAGACCAACTGGTCAGATGGGCTGATCATACGTAAATGGAATTCAATCCAGATAAATGTGAGATAATGCAATTATCTCTCATTTATCTGGACAAGAAATGTAGTTTTTCCTTCTATAAAGGACATTAATGAACCAGATGTTTTTTATGATAATCAATAATGGTTTTGCGGTTACCATTAGACTATCTTTGTAGTTCAGATATTGTTTATTGTGGTGTATCTTCTGTCAGTGTACTCGAAAAGGAAGTCCGTGCTATTGTCATCATCTGGAAGTGGCATTAGTGTGCTCACTATGGATATCTCCACTGCTGTACTGCTGGCTGCCCCATTGCCAATTCTCTGACTGCCCCCTCGTCATGCTATTGCTTATCCCCTTATCAGCCCACTGGCTGTCCACCTTCCTGTCTCGCTCACCATCCTCCTGGCTGCCTTTCTGGTGCTGCACATTCCATAGCGGTATGCTAAAGACAATTGGTCATTGACTTGAAGAGGATCGATTTCAGGATTAAGAGGTATTTGATAGAACTGGACTGTTCCGTGGGTCAGGCACTTCCCATTGTTTTGTAGCAAAGGTAGCAAGTCTACACTTTGAATTGAGAGATTATGCCACTGCATCAGTATAGATTCATAGGACAAATTGCAGGTGTCTGCCAGGTCTCTAGTCAGGCATTGAGCAATTTTACTCACTAGCAGTCACTTTGCAAGCTCTGTAACTGTGTGGACTATGTGTGCACCCACTGCAGTGGGAACAAACACCTTTTTATTAATTAAATTTTTATTAATTCAAATTTCACCATCTGCGGTATTGGGATTCTAACCCATTACTAGAGAACAATAGCCTGGTTTCTGGATTGCTAGACCACTGCACCATTCCCTTTCCTGAGCTTTAAGTAAATTAGCATAACATAAGATTGTTTTCAAGATTTGTATAATTATATCTGATGGATTAGGAGTAAGTTTTAAACTGGTTTAACAATGTAGTCTGGTTCTACACTTGTATGTATTCTACATTTGGATGCATGGAACATTTATTGCTTTAGATGTCTTGACAGACCATATTGCTCTAGCATTCATCAATGTTGCCAGTCCTGATTAAACTTCTGATGTTCTAATATTGTTGGCTGCATTTATCAAATGTGATATGCAGCTTATTGTGCTGAACATTATTAATGAGAACCATCCCCTGGAAAATGACTTTTGTTTTCTCATTTAATTTTAATCAAATTGTTTGGATTTCTTATGGAGTACCTGGCCAACACTTGATAATATCCCTCAGCGGAGAACCATTCATCCATCCTTGAAGATTATATCCATTTGGGAAATATAGAAACAAGTTACTAATTTAGTTTTAGGCGTCGTGCACTTGAGCTGATCGTTGTGATTTTGACTGGGTAGTTGAATGACCCCCCTGTACCAGGTTAGTTGAGGTCCTGACTCCTGATCACAATCCAAATACTTCTGTTTAAAAGTACAGATACATGGCTTCCAATGAAGACCAGACTAGGCTTCTGTGTGCATGATACCTCTGCTAGCCACCAATCAACAGTCATTCGTCTGCTAAGATATTACATGGCAGCTAGCTCCATGGAGCCATTCTGTGACAGTAGGTGCTTTCCAAAGATAAAAGAAACTAACGTCACAATACGGTGCTCAGGACACTTTGCTATCTCTAATAGTGACATTGGTGTACACAATATGCTCAACTTTTCAGAGTGAACTTTTTGAAAAGATAGATTATGAGCCTTCAACTAACATATTAACCTTTTTTCTCATTCACTCATGGGCTTGGGGGGTCATTGGTTGGAATCATAAAATTGCTACAGTGTGAAGCAGGCCATTCAGCCTATCAAGTCCATGCTGACCCTCCAAAGAGCATCCCACCCAGATCCACACGCCCTTCTCTTTCTATATAATCCTGCATTTCCCATAATCCACCTAGCCAGCACGTCCATGACACTATTGGCAATTTAGCATGGCAGTGGGTGGAAACTGGAGGTAACCCACACAGAAATGGGGAGAACCTTCTCTTGTAGCCATTATATGTATATGGAAAGTGTAATTGAGTTTCTGGTTAATGGACTCCCCTCCCAGGATGTTGATCGAGGGGGTTTCAGCGATAGTAATGCCATTGAATGCCAAGTGGTGATTGTTAGATGGTCATTGCCTGTCATTTGTGTTACACAAATGTTACTTACTACTTGTCAGCCCAAGCCTTAATATTGCCCAGGTCTTGTAACATTTGAACATGGACTATTTCACTACCCGAGGAATTATGAATAGTGCTGAACATTGTACAGTCATTGGTGAACATCCCCACTCCTCTCCTTTATAATGGAGGAATGGTCAGTGATGAAGCAGCTGAAGGTGGTTATGCCTAGGTCACTCCCCTATTGTAGCAATATGCCTCCTGTACTAGGCCTGGTCCTCAGATTCCTCTGGTACCTGCCACTGTGATCTCCTACAGTTTGTAACCCATGGGTAAGGAGAGGTACCTGACTGTGAGCTGGGAGGTCTAAAGCAGAGATATCCTGGAGCTGAGATAATTGACCTACAACAACCACACTCATCTTCCAATGTGCTTGGTATGACTCCAACCAGCAGAGATTTTGACTGTTAATGCCTGTTGATTCCAATTTTGCTAGGGCTCCTAATGTCACACTCAGTCAAATACAGTCTTGATGACACGGGCTGTCTCTCTCACCTTACCTCTGGAATTCATCTCGTGTCCACGTTCAAACTAAGGCTGTAGTTCCCTAACTGGCAATGATTGCACCAAAAGTTATTAATTCAGTGTTGAGTGCTATGGCTATTTTCAAGGTAGCACCACCCATGGTCAAGTTTTCATATGTAAATTTATGCTAATTGGCTACATAAATGTATGCGCGCATGTGTGTGTGTGCGTGCACACGAAAGCCAGTCAGTGTCTCTGTGGGAAAACCAGCCATTTATATTTATTTGTATAAGAAGTTATACATTTCATTAAAGAACCACAGACAGTGAATGAGTGCAAATTTGTCCTTTTGTCATGTTTGTGGAAGAACTGGAGGAGCAGGAATAAAATGCAGATTTCATTTATAATGATACAAATGTTTAAATTGTGTAAGACTCTTTGTTCCTGGATGATGATCAAACTTGGTAACTACTTCCTTGCCAATCTGTTGTAAGTAGTGTATGTATCAGACGTAGCTCAGTAGATATAATCACTGAATCATAGAATCCCTCCTGTGTGGAAGCAGGCCATTTGGCCGATCGAGGCCACACTGACCCTTCGAAGAGCATCCCACCCAGATTTTCTTGCCACCCTATCCCTGTAACCCTGCTAATCTATCACCCTGCACATCCCTAGACACTATGGAGTAATTATTTGCAAGACTTGTTTCCCAGAGCTGTCACTCAGCCGCGATCCTAACTGGTCCTACATGAGAATCATTACAATCTAGTGAAAATGAATGCACTGAAAACATTATCCATTTAAAAAATAATTCAACAGGATTAGTAGATAGGATAAATTGGTCTCAAATCTTGAGGTTAAAGTATGCATGTGGCTAAACAAAAACAGTGATTCCTGATTTTTAAAGCTTTTGACAATGGAGCAGCAAAATCATTCTCACTGTGCCACATCGCAGACAAAAGTTTCTCTCTTTATTTGACTTCCGTTTAAGTTAGCCTAGCATTGGATAAAACAACTGCAATATTGTACTTCCCTGCTGAGACTAAGACAAAGTTGTTTTACAGCTGTTGCTTGACCTGACTGGAGGTGAGTGTCTTTTTCTCTGGCTCCAAGCAATAGAATCATGCTAGACTGTACTGGCACATATTACAGTTGACATCAAATGAATTACCTTAATCAAAATATATCAATGATTAGTGAAATACTCAATGTATCCAATCGTTATCTCTGAGGCATAATAGCTTAGAAAGCTCTAGTAATTTAAATTTCTATTTCCTGGTTTCACTGACTTGTTATTTAAGCCTCATGGTTGCTTGATTTAAACTAGTAGCAGTATTTTTTAACAAATCTTATCAAGGTCTCTCCATGGAGGCATAGTCAGATGGTAAGTTAGTGTAAGCCCTGCCTTCTAACAGAAATTATGGTAATCTACAAGGTAGGTTTTGTGATTGCTGAACTTTGTTTAATGTTTGTACGTTATGCAGAATTAAAGTAGCAGCTTTACAGGTTGAAGGATCTGTCTGGAACCTGGGAATCTTGTTGCGGGATCACAATTTGCATTTATAACTTTTCTACAGCTATCAAAAATGTGCAACTTATCAAGAGGTTGCCATTCACTGTAGTTAGAACCGCAGATTTGTGTTGACTAAATCAAATTCCATTTCCATAGCATCATATTTCAAGATTTTTGCCAGTGGTTTTTGAATTGCAATGGGTGGTTCTATTCCTTTTTCTGTGAAAATTAATACCCATGATCTTATCGATAATCAAATAAAACCAAATAAGAATTAACTTGTGTAAGATGAAGAATGACATAACTGGTAGTCAAAACAAAACGTTGGTTTGTTGATTGAATGTGGTACTCTCTCAAGAAATCTCAGTGCAATGATTCCTTAACTTTCTGTGTCAGATGTGCGGGTTGGACCAGAAGTAATAACTGACCCAGCCTTCCTGGTGACAAGGTAAGCAATGATTTTTTACGATTGTAACTTTTCCAATCCTTTATGGGTTCTTTCTCACTTCATCTGTGTGTCGCAGTTTCAAAAAGTTCTGTTTTTAACTTTTGCTTTGAAAAGTTCAATTAAAGACTTTAACCAGACTTTATAAAAAATCTTAAAGTAAGGAAACACTTAGGAAGCAGCGATCATAATATGGTAGAGTTCAGTCTGCAGTTTGAAAGAGAGAAGGCAAAATCGGATGTAATGGTGTTACAGTTAAATAAAGGTAATTATGAGGGCATGAGAGAGGAACTGACAAAAATAGACTGGAA
>NC_057720.1:83225421-83236114 GCF_004010195.1 Chiloscyllium plagiosum | reverse complement strand
CCTCAGGAAGGACATACTGGCATTGGAGCGTGTCCAGCGGAGATTCACATGGATGATCCCTGGAATGGTAGGTCTAACATATGAGGAACGGCTGAGGATACTGGGATTGTATTCGTTGGAGTTTAGAAGATTAAGGGGAGATCTAATAGAAACTTACAAGATAATACATGGCTTGGAAAGTGTGGACGCTAGGAAATTGTTTCCGTTAGGCGAGGAGACTAGGACCCGTGGACATAGCCTTAGAATTAGAGGGGGTAAATTCAGAACAGAAATGCGGAGACATTTCTTCAGCCAGAGAGTGGTGGGCCTGTGGAATTCATTGCCACAGAGTGCAGTGGAGGCTGGGACGCTAAATGTCTTCAAGGCAGAAATTGATAAATTCTTGATGTCACAAGGAATTAAGGGCTATGGGGAGAATGCGGGTAAGTGGAGTTGAAATGCTCATCAGCCATGATTGAATGGCGGAGTGGACTCGATGGGCCGAATGGCCTTACTTCCGCTCCTATGTCTTATGGTCTTATAGTCTTAAAGGTAATTTTAGGTGAAATGTTGGTACAAGTTATGTTATGCAAAACTGCTGGCATATCCAAGGTAAGAAAATTCTTCTGCCCTCGGGAGATCTTCTTTTCCTAGCCCACAAAGTTACATGTGTTCCAAGGTTCGTCCCTGTCGAGCCTTGAAATTTCATCTTTCTGGATCCTTGCTAAGTTCGTGTTGACCACGAGATACTCTTAACCAAATTCCCATCAAAATGTGACCACTAGCTTTGCTTTTCTGTATTCAATTTTAGCTGATATTGTTAATAAATGGCTCTTTCTTGTCAGGTGCTTATCCTTCTTCCCACTCCCACCCACCACAACAACACCCACATCTCCAGCCTCGAAAACTAACCTCCCATTTTCAACACTTCAAAGTCCTTGAATATATGGTTAGTTTCCCATTTTCCTGGAACACTGTGATTCAGTCCATCCAGTTCAGGGCTTTTGCCCGAAATGTCAATTTTCCTGCTCTTCGGATGCTGCCTGACCTGCTGTGCTTTTCCAACACCACTTTAATCTTGACTTTAATGAGAAGGGTCTGAAGTGACATTCCATGTGAATTTGAGAGAAATGTATTCCTTCTTATCTTCCTCGATTTATCTGCACTCTTTACCAGGTTGAGCATCCTCCTTCATGCCTTTTCCCCTACATCAGCTTTAGAGCTTTGACTTATATTTATCCAGTTATAGTCAGAGATTGTGCAGAAATAGTTTCTTTTCCTGCTCTGCACCATTAAGTATGGTGATTCCCTAAAAATGTATCTTGATCTCTTTCTATTCCTTATATACACACTGCTGTTTGATAACATCAACCCTATGTACCACCCCCTCTCAAGACTCTTCTCATATTTTTATGTTGTCAGTCTGCCTATCCAGAACTGTGTGAGCTGAAGATTTCTTCAGCAAGACACTAGGCAAGTCAAAACCTTGGTCTTTGGACTCTATTAAATGCTCTGTTCCCTGATCATCAATCATATTCCTCAAACTTAACAACTGCCTAAGCTTGATTGAGACTGTTCACATATTTAGTGTTATATTTGACCCTAAATTTAGCTTCTGATCACGTACAGCATCATCACAAACACCTTTGTAATATAGGCTGACTGTGCACCAGCCTTAGGTCATCTGTTGCTGAAACACTCATCCATGCCTTTGCAACCTGTTGTCTTGGTTTTCCTAGTGTGCTGGCTGGTATCTCCCATCTTCCACTCTGTGTAAACGTAAGGCCATTCAAAATGTTTTGTTGCAGTGTTCTTATTCACACCAAGATCTGCTCATCCCACATCCTTCTACCCTTCTGATGAAGCAACACCTTGACTTTATAATCTCATCAAGTTCTTGTTTTCCGCCATGGTCTTGCCCTACTCAATCACTGTAATCTCCTTGAGCAGTAAACCTCTCAGATATTGCACTCCAAGAATTGAGACCTCTTGTTCTTCTCAAATTTCATTCATTCCACCATTGGTAACTATACATTCAGTTGCCATGGTAAAAACAAGGACTGCAGATGCTGGAAACCAGATTCTGGATTAGTGGGGCTGGAAAAGCACAGCAGTTCAGGCAGCATCTGAGGAGCAGTAAAATCGACGTTTCTGGCAAAATCCCTTCATCAGGAATACAGGCAGAGTGCCTGAAGGGTGGAGAGATAAATGAGAGGCGGGTTGGGGTGGGGAGAAAGTAGCATAGAGTACAATAGGTGAGTGGGGGAGAGGATGAAGGTGAAGGGTGGGGGAAGGTAGCAAAGAGTACAATGGGTAAATGGGGAATGGAATGAAGGTGATAGGTCAGGGAGGAGGGTGGATGGATAGGTGGAAAGGAAGATAGGCAGGTAGGACAGATCATGAGGGTGGTGCTGACCTGGAAGGTTGAAGCTGGGGTGAGGTGGGAGAAGTGGAAATGAGGAAACTGATGAAATACACATTGATGCCCTGGGGTTGAAGTGTTCCGAGGCGGAAGATGAGGCGCTCTTCCTCCAGGCGTCTGGTGATGAGGGAGCGGCGGTAGAGGAGGCCCAGAACCTGCATGTCCTCGGCAGAGTGGGAGGGGGAATTGAAATGTTGGGCCACAGGGTGGTGGGATTGATTGGTGCGGGTATCCCGGAGATGTTCCCTACAGCGCTCTGCTTGGAGACTTCCAGTCTCCCCAATGTAGAGGAGACCGCATCGGGAACAATAAATGATATTGGTGGATGTGCAGGTAAAACTTTGATGGATGTGGAAGGCTCCTTTGGGGCCTTGGATGGAGGTGATGGAGGAGGTGTGGGCGCAGGTTTTGCAGTTCCTGAGGTGGCAGGGGAGGGTGCCAGGAAGGGAGGGTGGGTTGCTGGGGGGCGTGGACCTGACCAGGTAGGTCCACATTGATGCCCTGGGGTTGAAGTGTTCCGAGGCGGAAGATGAGGCGTTCTTCCTCCAGGCGTCTGGTGGTGAGGGAGTGGCGGTGAAGGAGGCCAAGGGCCTCCATGTCCTCGGCAGAGTGGGAGGGGGAGTTGAAATGTTGGGCCATAGGACGGTGTGGTTGATTGGTGCGGGTGTCCCAGAGATGTTTCCTAAAGCGCTCTCCTCGGAGGTGTCCAGTCTCCCCAATGTAGAGGAGACCGCATCGGGTGCAACGGATACGATAAATGATATTGGTGGATGTCATGACCTGGAGCTCTTTAATTCCATGTGAAACTTCCATGGCTCTCTGTCTGCTGTTTTCAGATACTGCTTTAAACCTTTGTTAAAACTTCTGATTGGTTCTCCTACTGCTTATGTGGCTGTGTGTCAAATTGAATTTGACAATAGTCCTGTGAAGTGTGTCAGGGTACTTCACTTGAGTAGTGCTGGTGTATAAATGCCACAACTTATTCTTGTTGATTAGAGATGCTTCCACCTATATCATATTTTTTTGACAGTGTGGACTAAACTTAATTTCTCCTGAAAAAGCTTTGGCCTTGAAATTTTTGTCTTTTTGGCCCTTCCACTTTAAAGGTGCTAACTCTTGCTGGATTCAGGCTCAGTGTATTTGGAAAATATTCTACTACTGTTCACAAATGGCCAATTCCATGTGCAAGCCTGGATATTAAAGCCCAGGAAGTTGTTTGAATCATAGTCCTGTTGTGTTTTCATCTGCGATCCATATTTGTATCTTCTAATAAAAGTGTTGGGTAGTGAGCAACAGTGTGGAGTAATTTTCCCAGGGTTTTTTGAGGCCAACTGTCATATTTCTACTGCAATCTTTGAAGAGTTAATGAGCCAACCGCAAAACTACTATACAACATGGCATGGTACATCAATTCACTGAAACACTGTGAAGCTAAAACTCCAGTATCTAAAAATTAAGAAACTTAATCTCCTTAAGAGCTTTTGTGATAAAGTAAAAACATGAAACATTTACCCAAATCTATGGTAATGAATCTTTATCATTTTTTTAATCCAGGGGAATACTCAAGATGGTTACCCCTTTAAAAGTAGCACAAAAGTAGATGATTTGAGATGATGATAAGACCATATCAGGGCCCAAGATACATCTGGACTAGAAAAGTGAAGGATTGTGGTATATTACAAGTATACGTTTTGTTCTGGATGTAATTGCTGTACTTGTATTAAATACAGCATTTAAAAAAAAAGAATTTCCATGTAATTGCTGCAATATGTTTTGTTGGTTGGTGAGTGCTGCAAAGGAGACTGCTTTCTTTGTATCATCCTAACTTTCTGTTCTGCTTATTTCCCATGTTTGGTGAACTGATTTTTTTTTTGTCTTCTCTATGCTCTTTACAGTGAGCTGTAGCCTGCCTCTCCATATTCCCAAATTGTTGGCACTCCTAACAAAAAGTAAACATGGGTTTCTTCCTGGAAATAATTTAGAAACTAAGTTTATTATCCACATAATTCCAAATGTGAGGTAACCCAAAAATTTGTGAAATTTTGAATTGAAAGGATGGTTTGTTCTTAACTGTGGGGCAAGGGAGGGTTGGATTAACTTGATGGCACAATGTCTTAGAACATTGTCCATTTCCCTTGGGCTTGGATTTGCAACTCGTCTGGATGGAATGAAAATGTCTACTGTCTTAACAGCTGTATGAGGCCTAGTGGAATAAGTTTGGGCAATCTCATCCCCGTTTCAAATGAACAAAGATCTGTAGTGCACAGCTGCTGTAATTGACTACTAAATAAACAGTTTCAGAGAGGCAGTAAAGGTCATGCTGCTCTGAGGTTGAGTTAGAAAGGATGAGGAGAAAGTTTACTGTGCAACAGAATTGCACTGGACTAAAAAAAAAAGGATATTTGTTGAAAAATCCAGGTTTTAGAATTGGGAAATGTTCCCTGTTTCCTTAGTTTTGACTCGTTACATGAACGATTTGTGCTAGCATGACATTTAGCTGTTAAATAGGGTTGGTGTTTGAGATCGGTTGGGAGCTGAATCATTGGCCGATTTTGATTTATTTAATTTCTATTTTGTAAATGATCTGTCATATCTGCTGCTTCAGCGCTTTCATCGAAGAATCAGCCTGGCTCAATAAGGGATGTAGGAGACTGGGTCAGGAGACGAATTGCGCATACCTAAATTTCCAGTACCAACCTTGGGAAGCTGTAATACAGCACTATGTATGTGCTAAGCAGAATATAACCGGACAGCTCTAAGTGGCTCCACAACCAATGGATTAGATAAATGCTCTGTAGTTGTTATTAATCCTTACAGGTGGGCAATTAAGTAGCTAAGTGGAAAAGAAGGCTTCCCAAAGATCCCCATCTTCAATGATGGATGGGTTCAGTACAGAAGACAAGACGGAAACATTTGCAACCGTCTTAGATTAGATTAGATTATCTACAGTGTGTAAACAGGCCATTCAGCCCAACAATTCCACACCGACCCTCCGAAGATTAACCTACTCAAACCCATTTCCTTCTGACTAATGTACCTAACACTATGGGCAATTTAGCACGGCCAATTCACCTAACCTTTGGAGTGTGGGAGGAAACCAGAGCACCCGGAGGAAATCCACTCAGACACTGGGAGAATGTGCAAACTCCACATAGGCAGTCGTCTGAGGCTGAAATCGAACTCAGGTCCCTGTTGCTCTTTGGTCTTTTCCCTGGGACACACACCAAGACAAACATCAACTGTGCTTGGAAGACCATCAACTTAGTGAAAGATGCTCTTTGGTCTGCTTGAAACTTGTTGGTTTTCCCATGCAAAAACTTAACCTTGACCGAGTGGCCCACAGGCACATTCCAAGGTCCATGACTAAAGGGATGCACGGAAACTTGACACAACTGCCATCAAGGTGCAATGGGGAAAGACCACTGTTTAAGGTGTTTCTGCCAAAGTACAATGGGAGGACCGTTCAGTTGTCAGATCCTGTCATTGCGTGGCACAGAAAGCAGTCCAAACTTTGAAGGCAAACTTGAAGAAATAGCAAGCTATCATGGTTCTTATTTGATTACCGGACCACCTTACATGCAACTACAGAGATGGCACCAGCAGGGTTGCTAATGGGGAAAAGACTCTGCACCAGGTTATATTGATCTTCCTGGACATTAGGAGCGGGGGCAGGAGTGGAGGGTGAAACAGCATCAGGAATGCCAGTGCCGGACTCAAGACTCCGCCAAGTGATAGGGACAGTTTACTACTGGGAATGGCCCTGCATAATTAAGAGACATGGTCCTGCAAGGTCAGGACCAGTGATATATTAAGTTTGGGTTGGTGCGACAGTGCTGAACAAGCAAATGGACCATATGAAAGCTGCAAACTCGCTAACAGTGGGAGCAAAATGTGGACTCCTTCTCAGAACAGTCGGAAAGGCTGCTGGAACCCGTGGAATCGCCCTCTCCATCAAGGGTTGACAAAATATCTGAGTCCGAGATGGGCATGACCGATGTAACCACATCATGCTTTTGCCAGAGGAAGAATCACATGAAATCATATCGAGGCATTCCTTGCCCAAGATGCGAGCTCCTGCGCATTACACTCTGCCAATATCGATGCTGAGTCAGAGGAACCTGATCCGGTGCTAAAATGCTCCAGGAGGCTTTCCAAAAAGGAGCATTGGCCTTTGTCCTCAAAGACGGAGGGATACAGTGATTATAACGAGGTCAGCCAGCTTGACCATACAGAGTATAAATTTCCTGATTGGGACTGTTAATCTGGTCCAATAAGGGAGTCCAGGCTGAAAGATACAAAGAGGAGTGTCAGAGATTCTTACATTCTGGGTGCTGACACTGATGAGGTTGTGCCAGAGGCAAGGACTTTCCACGTGAAAATAACGGGTGGCTTGGTGACGGACCTCTGTGGACTTATTTCAGATGCCATTTTGATTTGATGCCTTAGTTTTGTTTTAAGTTACAGTGCCCCAATGGACCACTTATTTTGTTTGTTTTTTTTTGATTTCACAGAAGAATAATTAGATGTGTGTTTTTGGTTTATTGAAAGAGTACTTTGTGTACAGAAAGTAAAGCCCCTGGCTGCGACAGAGGAATATTGTTTAGAGTGGAAATATAAGCTCTGTGGCAAGCAATTAAAACATCTTCAGAGCAATTTAGTCTTGGTGTATACTTCGCAAACAGTCTTGGAAGTCCTCCAATATCAGCAGCACTCCCATCCTTTCAACAAATTTTAAAAATTAAGATTTTCTATCACAGGTAGGGATGAAGCATAAAATATTTCTTGTTTTAGTGTCTTCATTTTGACAGTTTGTGGAACTTAAGAATTGGTGAGTAGTTTCATTTATGTAAGATGTCATAATGGATTTTTGTTGTAGAGTTTGCTAATAAATATATTACTGAGTTGAATATAACATTTTCCTGAACATTAACTTTATAATGTTTGTATTTCAGTTGCTGTAATTCTGTTTCCTCTGTTTCATATTTGTCTCTATTTTAATTCAGAGCCATTAGTGGTAACAGGAATTTTAGTCATGCAAAAAACTGAAAGAAACTGAATCTATCAGGAGCAAGTTCTTTATTCTGTTGGCAGTTTATTTCCCTGCTGCTTCGAACACCAATGATCTCCTGGATGTATGTTCTTATTAGTGCCGACAGCCCTCTGCTATCTTGCCCAAATGATCACTTTTCAGTTGAAACCTTTGACCATGTGTGAGAGTAGCTATTTGACTGAGCCATAAATTGTAATTATGATTTTGGCCTATTGATCTCCACACACATGTACATCAATCACTTATAGCTGATTTCTCACCATTCACTAAGCATTACAACCCAAAACGGATTTAAAAAAAAAATCGGCCAACAATAACCTCGTATTGTAAAAAATAATTTGAATTTCTGAGCAATTAAGAAGTTGAATGATTTTGGTAACAATTTTTTCAGAATCCCTGAAATGTTATGACGCTGGAGGAGGCAATTTGACCCATTGTGCCAAACGAACATCATTGCTTAGTGCCAATCTCCTGCTTTCTCCCCATTCCCTTGCACATTATTTCCATCCAAATGATCATCCTGTGTCCTTCTGAATGCCTCAGCTGAACCTGCCTCCACGACACTTGTAGGCAGTGCATTTCATACCTTATTTACTGTGTTTTAAAAAAAAATTTCTCGCATCACCCTTGCTTCTTTTACGCATCACTTTAAATGAAATCATAAGAAATAGGAACAGGAGCAGGCTGCTCTGTCCTTTTGACTTTGCTGTGCTATTCGATAGAATCATGCTGATCTGACAATTCCGAACATGAACTTTCCTGCCTTTTCACCCTTGATTTCCCTACTAATCAAGAATCTATCTATCTCAACCTTAAATATACACAAGGACTGGGCTTCCACAGCTTTCTGTGGTGAAGAGTCCCCAAAGATCCTCTAAGAAATGAAACTCTTCCCCATCTCATTCTTAAATTGGCACCTCTTTATTCTGTGTATCCTCTCACCATTTACCCTGTTATGCCCCTTAAGAATTGTATGTATTTCAATAAGATCACATCTCATTCTCCTAAATTCCAATGAGTAGAATCCCAACCTGTTAAACTTTTGGTCATAAGACAATCCCTATATACTAGGAATCATCCTAGTGAATATCCTCTGAACTGTCTGCAATGAAATAATTTGTATTTTTAAATGAGGGGCCAAAACAGTTCTCAGTACAAATCTATGCCCTCCTGTTCTTGTTCGTTTGGTGAATGGGAGCAACATCTCCTTTATGTACTCTATCCAGCACGCTTATGACTTTTTGAATGAGATTTTCACCTTCCCTGAATCATCTTCTCTCAAAGGATAACAGTCCCAACTTCTTCTTTAACTTGGATCAGAACTTGCCTTTTTACAATGAGAGTTAGTCCATTCAAATCATACATACACAACACTTGTTTCTAAAACATTTCTAAAACTAAGGAAGAAGGAAAGCCTAGTACGATGTGCAAACAATGGGGCAAATCTATATATTATGCTTCATCAGGTATTTTAATTTTAAAGAATAATTCAACATTCAAGTCACCGTTCATGATATTGTGTGGCATTTTTGGTCAGGATAATGTGACGTGTCCTGTGTTATTCTGCTGATGAATGTATTCCGTAAGGTAACTATTCAGTTACTTATAGAATTTTTAAGTTTTACAGTACAGGGGTTTATTTGGCCCATTGTGTCTGGGCCAGCTCCCAAAAGAGCTTGCTACTGAGCTTGTCCCTTTCTCTAGCCCTATCTCCAAAGCCATCTAAATTGATCACTTGCAAATATTTATCCAGCTCTCGTTTGAAACCTTTTATGGAATCAGCTTCCATCACTCTCCCAGGCAGCACACTCCAAATCCTAACAGCTCTCTGAACAACAAAGGCTCTTCTCATCCCAATCCTAGTTCTCTCACTGACAATCTTGACCCCGTCTACTGACGTGCCAACTATTGGAAATAGAATATGCTGTGAAAATTGTTCATAATTTTGAAGACTTTAATAACACCACCTCTTAATCCAAAGCCCAGTTTCACTAATCTTTTCTTGCATCTAAGCTCCCTCCGTCCTGGCATTGTTCCAGTAAATCTCCTTTGCACTCTTTCCAGGGGCTTTAACATCTGTCCTTAAATAAGGTGCTGAGAACTGAACACAATATTCCAAATGTGGTGTAACCAATTATCTTTAGAGTTGTAGCATCACGTCCTTGCTTTTATATTCTACGTCTCTATTTATAAATTTCAGAATCCTATAAGCCTTCCTAACAACGGTTCAATTTGCCTGGCCACCTTCAGAGAATTATGCGCTTGAACGCAAAGGTCCCTCTGCTCCTGTACTCCCATTAAGGTTGTACCATTGAGCCAGTATTGTCTCTTCATATTTCTTTTACCAAAATGCATTACCTCATGTTGCACTGCATTGAAATTCATCTGCCTGGTGTTTACCCATTTGGCCAACTTGTCGATGCCTCTCTAAAGGCATTCAGCACTATCCTAACAATTAGAACATAGAACAGAGAACAATACAGCACAGAACAGGCCCTTCGGCCCACGATGTTATGCCGAACATTTGTCCCAGCTTAAGCAACCATCCATGTACCTATCCAACTGCCGCTTAAAGGTCACCAAAGATTCTGACTCCACCACTCCCACAGGCAGCGCATTCCAAACCCCCTCTCTGGGTAAAGAACCTACCCCTGACATCTCCCCTATACCTTCCACCCTTCACCTTAAATTTATGTCCCTTCGTAACACTCTGTTGCACCCAGGGAAAAAGTTTCTGACTGTCTACTCTATCTATTCCTCTGATCATCTTATAAACCTCTATCAAGTCACCCCTCATCCTTCGCCGTTCTAACGAGAAAAGGCCTAGCACTCTCAACCTATCCTCGTACGACCTGGTAAATCTTCTCTGCACCCTCTCCAAAGCTTCCACATCTTTCATAAAGTGAGGGGACCAGAACTGCACACAGTACTCCAAATGTGGCCTAACCAAAGTCCTGTACAGTTGCAACATCACTTCACGACTCTTGAATTCAATCCCTCTGCTAATGAACGCTAATACACCATAGGCCTTCTTACAAGCTCTTTCCACCTGAGTGGCAACTTTCAAAGACCTATGAACATAGACCCCAAGATCCCTCTGTTCCTCCAACCTCACTAAGAACCCTACTGTTAACCCTGTATTCCGCATTCTTATTTGTCTTTCCAAAATGGACAACCTCACACTTGGCAGAGTTGAACTCCATCTGCCACTCCTCAGCCCAGCTCTCCATCATATCTAAGTC
>NC_057720.1:83212538-83224109 GCF_004010195.1 Chiloscyllium plagiosum | reverse complement strand
GGTACATACGTATCAAGGACACGTCGTATCTGTTCCTTGAAGAAGTTCCACATTTCCACGACATCCTTCCCCGACAGCCTATGCTCCCAACTTATGCTCCTCAGATCCTGTCTTACAGCATCGTAATTACCCTCCCCCCAATTGTAAAACCTACCCTGTTGCACGCACCTATCTCTCTCCATAACCAAGGTGAAAGTCACAGAATTGTGGTCACCATCACCAAAATGTTCACCCACTAACAAGCCCATCACTTGTTCCAGTTCATTATCGAGTACCAAATCCAGTATGGCCTCCCCTCTGGTCGGACAATCTACATACTGAGTTAGAAAAGCTTCCTGGACACACTGCGCAAACACCGCCCCATCCAATCTACTTGATCTAAAGAGCTTCCAATCAATATTTGGGAAGTTGAAATCGCCCATGACTACTACCCTGTGGCTTCTGCACCTTTCCAAAATCTGTTTCCCAATCTGTATCTCCACAATTCTGGAAATTGAGATATTTTGTCCTCAACACCCATCTCCAAATTATGTATATACGTCTGAAAAAGTAAGAATCCCAACTCCAATCCCTAGGGAACACCACTTTCAACTCACCTCCCATCTCAGATATACTCATCAGTATCTACCCTCTGTTTCCTGTCTTTTAGCCAACTTCTAATTCATGCTGCCAAGGACCCAATAATTCCAAACATTTCAAATTTGCTAACCAACCTGCCACATGGCACCGTATCAAATGTTTTCTGAAAGTCCAAATATACCACATCCACAGCACTCCCCTCATCTACTCCCTGTGTCACCCTATTAAAGAACTCAGTCAAGTTTCAGATATGACCTGCCCTTGACAACGCCATGTTGATTGTCGAGTATTAGCTTATGTATCTCTAAGTCTATGTTTATCTTGTCCTATAGTATGGCCTCTATCATTTTTCACCACTACTGATGTCAAGCTGACAGGTCTATAGTTTCCTGGTTACCCCTTTCTTAGACAATAGTGTTACATTTGCAGTTCCCTATGACTAATCCTTTGTTCAGAGAGGCCTGGAAAATATCTGTAAGTGGTTGTCCGGGTTGCTGCCTTAGCCTCTCAGCAATCTGGGATGCATCCCACCTGCCTGATGACTTCTCTATCTGAAGTGCTGCTAGCCTATTTAGCACCTCTTCTCTATCTATTGCTATACAGCTCAAGACCAACATTTTCAACTGGACCATTGTCACCATCATTTAATTTGATAATGGCAGAAACAAAGTATTAATTTAGTATCTCTATCATACCCTTTGCTTCAGTGAGCAGTTTACGCTGCTTGTTCTTTATGGGCTTCACACTATCCATCACTCATCTTTTACTATTAATATGTTTGAAGTACATTTCACCATTTAGTTTAGCACAGCCTGCCATCCTTTCCTCATGCTTCTTCTTAGCCTTCCTTATTCCAGCCTTAGCCTCTGTTCTGCTTTTGAGATACTCTTTCTGATTTCTACTGCTATTATTATTATTATGGTATACATCATATTCCTCCTTTTTCTTCCTTATTTTCTCATTAATATCCTTTAGCCACCCATCGAGCTTTGGATACACCATATTTATTTCTCATGATATATACCTAGATTGCACCTTATTCATCTTTCTTTTGAAAGTTTCCCATTTTTCATCCACTGTTTTATCCACCAAAATGCATTTCCAATCAACCTGCTCCAGTTTAAATTTTAGACCCTAAAATCTGCCCTATTCCAATCTGGAATCTTAATTTATGACAGATTTTATCCTTTTCCAATTTAATATTGAATCTAAACCTGTTTATTTGGCGATGGATTCGTTCATGTTGTGATCAGTTGAGGCTTAGTTGATCTTTGGGCTACAGAGCCCAGGTCATGATGAATGTTCTGGCTTTTATTCTATTTAGGTGTAATTACTGGCCACAGTTTGAATGGTAATTATGCTGTTTTCACAGTGGCAGAGATGGAAGACTAAAACGTGTTTAAGATGAAGAAGGGATGATAGAGTAGAGCATTTCTTCTACTGGAGGGGTCTAAAATAAGTGGATATGTACATAGGTGAAATGCAAGATATATAGGACACAGCATTAACAAGCTCTTCCAGGACGAAATTGTGAAACTTTGCAACACATAAGCTGAGTTGGTAATTGCAGCAAAACCTTTGCTTATTTGAAGGTGAACACCTCAATTTGGGCTGTTGCCTCTGTTTTCTGTTCACTTTGAGTAAAACGTAAATGAGTTGGGAGTGAATGAAATTAATTTTCTAATAATATTACTTTCTCAGATACAACACCCTCTAATGCTGTGCATTGGTGCATTTCATTCCGTGCCAAAGTAAATATTCCTGTTTTAAATTATGAACAAATTTCACTCCCTCGCTCTATAGCAGTTCTGTACATGGATTGCATAATCAATTGGCAAACATCCAATGAGCTCCATTTAAGCTCTGCTTTAGATTGAGCTGCTTGGGCAGTAGGATGGTTAAAATTATATTTGTTGAATGGAGTCTGCCATCTCTATACAGTGTAGTCTGTGAAATGCAGGCCAGACCTGTCTTGACAACTGTTTCCAAGTTGAAATTCCATTTTTGTTTAGTTAGTGAAAAACCAGTCTCCGTATGAGGTTATCATAACAACACTGGCCTTTCATCTCTCCCTCTCCAGCTGAGCTCATTCTACTTGCAATGTTTTTATTCCTCTTTGCCCATATTTGAATGGTTGCCAACCAGGAAGGTTTAAAGCTGCAGTGTTTTTGATTTCAGCTAAATATCTTCATAGTCTGATGTTTAGCAAGAGGAGACTGAGTACTTTCCGACTGTTTGACAACTTTGGAGAGGTCTGAAGATAAATTCATCATGGTTCAATGAAGAGTGCCAAGCATAGCACCTGGCATACATAAAAATATGGTGCCATCCTGGTGAAGTTACAGCACAAGGCATGTAAAACACCAAGTAAAAGAAAAGGCTGTTTGATTCCACATCTGTGGATCAAATCTAAACTCTGCAGCCCTGCCTCCTCCAGTTGTGAATAGTGGTGGACAACTAAAAATACTCTCTGGAAGAGGAATCTGTCCAAACATCTCCATCCTCCGTGATGCAGCAGCCCACCACATCAGTGCAAAAAATAAAGCTGAATCGATGCAAAAGCACCTGGTGGGTGACTCATCTCAGTCTCCTCCTGAAGTCTCCAGCATCACAGAACCCAGTCTTCAGCCAATTCGATTCCAGTTCACGATACCAAGAAATGGCTTAAGGCACTGGATACTGCAAAGTCAGTGGGTCATGACAATATTCTGGCAATGGTACTGAAGACTTGTGCTCTGGAACTTGCAGTACCCCTAGCCTTTGATACAGCTACAATACTGACATCTATCTGAAAATTTGGAAAATAAGATTATGCATTTCCTATGTGCAAAAAGCAGGACAAATCCAACCCAGCCAATTAAAGACCCATCAATCAGCTCCCAATCATCAGTCAAGTGATGGACAAATTAGTCAGTAGTGCAGCAGTTGCTGAGCAATACCCTGCTCACTGACGCTCAATTTGGGTTTCTCGAAGGTCTCAGCTCCTGACCTCATTACAGCCTTGATTCAAATGTGAGCTAAGACAGCTCCCCACCACCTTGTCTTGGGCAATTACTAAACAAATATTTTGTGTCAGCATTTACTGTGGAAAAGGATTTGGAAGCCAGGGAACCTGGAGAAATAAATATTGATGTCTTGAGAAGAATTTATTTTGTCAAAGTGGAGGTGCTGGATGTCTTAATACACATAAAAGTAGATAAATCCCTGAGATGTGATCAGGTATTTCCCAGAACTTTGTGGGAAGCTCGGGAAGAGATTGTTAAACCCCCTTGCTGAGATATTTGTATCATCAAAAGCCATGGGTGAGTTGTCTGAAGACTGGAGGCTGGCTAACATGGTGCCATTATTTAGACAATAGACAATAGGTGCAGGAGTAGGCCATTCTGCCCTTCGAGCCTGCATCACCATTCAATATGATCATGGCTGATCATCCTTAATCAGTATCCTGTTCCTGCCTTATCTCCATAACCCTTGATTCCACTATTCTTGAGTGCTCTATCCAACTCTTTCTTAAATGAATCCAGAGGCTGGGCCTCCACTGCCCTTTGGGGCAGAGCATTCCACACAGCCACCACTCTCTGGGTGAAGACGTTTCTCCTCATCTCTGTCCTAAATGGTCTACCCCGTATTTTTAAGCTGTGTCCTCTGGTTCGGCACTCAGCGGAAACATGTTTCCTGCCTCCAGTGTGTCCAATTCTTTAATAATCTTATACGTCTCAATCAGATCCCCTTTCAGTCTTCTAAACTCAAGGGTATACAAGCCCAGTCCTCCAGTCTTTCAACGTAAGGTAGTCCCGCCATTCCAGGAATTGACCTCGTGAACCTACGCTGCACTCCCTCAATAGCCAGAATGTCTTTCCTCAAATTTGGAGACCAGAACTGCACACAGTACTTCAGGTGTGGTCTCACCAGGGCCCTGTACAGCTGCAGAAGCACCTCTTTGCTTCTATACTCAATCCCTCTTGTTATGAAGGCCAGCATGCGATTAGCCTTCTTCACTACCTGCTGTACCTGCATGCTTACCTTCATTGACTGGTGTACATGAACACCCAGATCTCTTTGTACTGTCCCTTTACCTAAATTGATTCCATTTAGGTAGTAATCTGCCTTCCTGTTCTTGCCACCAAAGTGGATAACCATACATTTATCCACATTAATCTGCATCTGCCATGCATCTGACCACTCACCTAACCTGTCCAGGTCACCCTGTAATCTCCTAACATCCTCCTCACATTTCACCCTGCCACCCAGCTGAGTATCATCAGCAAATTTGCTAATGTTATTACTAATACCACCTTCTATATCATTAACATATATTGTAAAAAGCTGCGGTCCCAGCACTGATCTCTGCGGTACCCCACTGGTCACTGCCTGCCATTCTGAAATAGAGCCATTTATCGCTACTCTTTGTTTCCTATCAGCCAACCAACTTTCAATCCAAGTTAATACTTTGCCCCCAATACCATGCGCCCTAATTTTGCTCACTAACCTCCTATGGGACTTTATCAAAAGCTTTCTGAAAGTCCAGGTACACTACATCTACTGGATCTCCCTCATCTATCTTCAGAGTTACATCCACAAAAGATTCCAGAAGATTAATCAAATATGATTTCCCCTTCATAAATCCATGCTGACTCTGACCTATCCTGTTACTACTATCCAGATGTGTCGTAATTTCATCCTTTATAATGGACTCCAGCATCTTTCCCACCACTGAGGTCAGACTAACTGGTCTATAATTTCCTGCTTTCTTTCTCCCACCTTTCTTAAAAAGTGGTACAACATTAGCCACCCTCCAATCCGCAGGAACTGATCCCGAATCTATCGAACTCTGGAAAATAATCACCAACGCATCCACGATTTCTCGATCTACCGCCTTCAGTACCCTGGGATGTAGACCATCCGGCCCCGGGGACTTATCAACCTTCGTACCTAACAGTCTCTCCAACATCAATTCCTGGCAAATATAAATTTGCTTAAGTTCAGGTCCTTCAGCCACTGTTACCTCAGGGAGGTTGCTTGTGTCTTCCCCAGTAAACACAGATCTGAAATAACAATTCAATTCTTCTGCCATTTTTTTGTTCCCCGTAATATATTCCCCTGTTTAAAGGCTACAAGGAAAAATCAGGGAACTAAAGACTGGTGAGCCTTACATCACTGGTGGAAATGTTCTTGGGGATTCTGAAAGACAGGAGTTACATATGTTTGGAAAGGCAAGGACAGATTAGGGCAATCAGCATGGTTCTCTATATGGGAAATAATGTCTCACTAACTTTAGATTAGATTAGATTACTTTACAGTGTGGAAACAGGCCCTTCGGCCCAACAAGTCCACACCGACCCGCCGAAGCGTAACCCACCCATACCCCTACATTTACCCCTTACCTAACATTACGGGCAATTTAGCATGGCCAATTCACCTGACCTGCACATCTTTAGACTGTGGGAGGCACCCGGAGGAAACCCACGCAGACACGGGGAGAACGTGCAAACTCCACACAGTCAGTCGCCTGAGGCGGGAATTGAACCCGGGTCTCTGGCGCTGCGAGGCAGCAGTGCTAACCACTGTGCCACCGTGCCGCCCAAAAAACTTGTTTGAGTTTTTTGAAGAGGTGGCAAAGAATATTGATGAAGGCAGAGTGGTAGGCATTATCGAAATGGACTTCAGCAAAGTGTTCAATAGGGTTCCGTGTGGTAGACTGGTTAGTAAGGTTAGATTATATGGGATTCAGGGGGAGCTAGCCAATAGGATACAAAATTGACTTGAAAATAGGAGACAGAGGGCTATGGTAGAGGGTTGTTTTTTGGATTGGAGGCCTGTGACCAGTGGTGTGCCATGAGGATCACTACTGGATCCACTGCTTCCCATCGCATATATAAATGATTTGGATGCAAATATAGGAAGTTTGGTTAGTAAGTTTGCAGATAACACCAAAATACGCAGTTTAGGTAGACAGTGCAGAATATTATCTCAATACATCAGGATAATGATCAAGTGGGCCAATATGTCACGGAATGGCAGGTGGAGTTTAATTTAGATAAATGAGAGGTGTTGCATTTTGGAAAGGCAAACCAGGACAGGGCATATATAGTTAATGGTAGGACCCTGGGGAGTGTTGCCAAACAAGAAAGCAGGTACGTAGTTCGTTGAAAGTAGGTTTGCAGATAGGTAAAAACAATGACTGCAGATGCTGGAAACCAGATTCTGGATCAGTGGTGCTGGAAGAGCACAGCAATTCAGGCAGCATACGAGGACAGGCAAAATCGACGTTTCGGGCAAAAGCCCTTCATCAGGAATAAAAGGAGATAGACAGGGTGGTGAAGAAGGCATTTGGCACACTTGCCTTCAAAGTTTGTGGGAAAATTTGTAGCTCGGGTGCTCGTTGTTGTGGTTCTGTTCGCCGAGCTGGGAATTTGTGTTGCAGACGTTTCGTCCCCTGTCTAGGTGACATCCTCAGTGCTTGGGAGCCTCCTGCGAAGCGCTCCTGTGATGCTTCCTCCAGCATTTATAGTGGTTTGTCTCTGCCGCTTCCAGTTGTCAGTTCCAGCTGTCCGCTGCAGTGGCCGGTATACTGGATCCAGGTTGATGTGTTTGTTGCTATCCCATCTACCCCAGTCATGTGCCGCAACATATCTGAATAGGTTGATGAAGAATATCTAGAACTAAATGCCTGTTCCAGTTCTTCTCCCTAGCTTGAGTTGGTCTCCCACTTTTGCTTTTCAACATTGCTAAGGATCCCAGTTTTCATAGTGTCTTCTAACATGGTTTCCGTTTACTTTGTGATGTATCCTGTTCAGAATATTTCCAATACACTACAGTGACCAGGACTGTTGAGTACTCTGGTTGGGTAATGTTATGTATAAGTTCTTATTCTAATTCATTGCTTCCTAATATTTCTAAGGTTTATTTTTACTGTAGTCACACATTCCACTGCCAATGTCAATTAACAATCAGAAATACCACATTCTTCTTTGTTCTGCCTCAGTGTGGTTTCTTTACCCATTCCACCTTTGCACTTGTCCACATTGTAACGACTTGTTAGTTTGATATCAAACTTTTATTTGTCCCAGTTCTTGGATTTAAGTCTTGGAAATCAAATTAGATTGGATGTTAGCCTGGCATGTTCCCAGCAATTCCATCCACTTGCTAGTGGACACGAACCAACAGGATCAAATCATTCTTAAATTTATCTTTATGTTTAAGTTTTAGACATTATGTCTCATTGAAGAAGTTTGTTTTAAGTGTTTGCAAGAATTTTTCTTTCTTGAGGACTTTTACTCCACCCAACATTCATCTGTATGTGTGACCAATGAAATTTAAATTGCAAAACCAAGTTTAGTTTATTCAAATAATTTCTGCAAGGAAATTGGAGATTATCTTTCACATGCGACTTTGATTCAAGTCCAGCTGTAATTTCCTGCAGTGGATTACTCTGCAATGTGTTCTTTTGTTTATTTTATTTTCTTGCTTGCTTTCTCTTTATGCCTCCCCTGTCTATAGTTACCATTTGGATTGAAATCTTTGCTTAGGCTTATGTAGCAGTACTTCTGAGAAAATACTAGAAACTAGATCCAACTCAGTCAGCATCCTTTACTCTCATTATTCTGTGTTCTCATAATGAAATGCCTTTTTCATTATGATTATTAGTTTTGCTGTCTCATTAAGTTGCCTGAATTTTCAAGTGTTTTGAAAGACTTTTCAAGTAAATCATTCTTCATGTCTACATATTCCAAAAGCTCTACTAGTCACCAAAACCAAACTACTGCGTATTTATAGCTATTCTGAATTAATTCACTATTAGAAACCATTTAGTGCCACATTTATAAACTGATTTTGATTTTGAGGATACTATAAAAGACTTGTGCTGTCTCGTGTACTTCATCTCACAAAGAACAGTTCCTCACTTTGATTCTTTTATTCTTATTCATTCAGTGGACATTGTATACTCATGACATCACCATTTTGTAACACTGAAACATGAGTGTTACATGATCTTTACCAACAGATGTAGACATGAAACAAGGCTGGAAGGGAAAGCCAACGCATACTTTTGCTTTTTGATATTTAAACCTTTAAAACCAGTTATGTTAACATGGATGGAATCTAATTACTATTAAATGAATGTAAAAATTTCAAATTCCAGTACAGTCATATTTTCCACAATCCTTAATGGGTTGGAAAATATATTTGCTGCATGTTTCTTTACTAACTTTATTTGTGAAATTGTTGTTTCCGGTAGTCAATATTCTCTAGGATGATGTCTTATTGCTAATTGAAAACTGGCAAAATCTTGCCCTTTGGAAGTAATTTTAAAAAATAATTCATTCACTGATTATGGGTAGCTTTGGTAAGGCCCTTATAAACAATATTACTTGATTTTAAGAAGGTAGTGGTGTGCAATTGTCTTTAGCAATGTAATCTGTGTGGTAAAGGTACTTGCACAGATCTGTTAGGTTGGGTGTTCCAGGATTTTCAGAGCATAGTAAAGGAACTGTAATATATTTCCAAGACAAGATTGAGTATGACTTGGAAGTGGTGGGTTTCTATATGATAGGTGCCAATGTTCTGCTAGGTGGTAGAGGCATGAGTTTGGAAATTGTTGTCAATTTAGCTTTGGGAAGTAGCTGTAGTGTCTGTTCTGAATGGTACTTACTGCTGCCACAGTGCATTCATGATGGAGGTCATGCATGTTCAATTCAGGGTGACAGGTAAGTGGGCTGCTTTGTTCTGGATGGTATTGAATTTCTTGAGAATTGTTGGAGCTGCATTCTACCAGGCAAACTGGAAAGCATTTGGTTCCAACCTGAAATGTTGACTTCCCTGCTCCTCAGATGCTGCTTGACCTGCTGTGCTTTTTCCAGCTCTACACTTTATTAAAACTGGGAAGCATTCCATCAGATGGTGGACCAAGTTTGGAGAAGTAAGGATGTCAGGAGTTCAGTTACCCACTGCAGAATTCCCAGTTTCTGACTTACTATAATCCACCAAATGTACAGGGAGTGCAATCTAGATCCTAACTACTCAGTGTGGTAAAGTTTCTCCTTGTGTTATTGGTCTGGCTGGTTTACTTAAATTTTCTGCCAATGCTTGCCCCGAGGATAGTGTAGCTGGCAGATTTAGTGATGATAATTTGATTATTAATTAGTTGGGTCTGGGGGAATTGCCCTGAGGAAGTTCTGCAATGATGTCATGATACTGAAATGTTTGATTAAAAGTTTGTTCTTCAGTGATGTTAACATATAATCTCCATATTTAACCACAAAATGGTATCGACTTACATTTCTCTACATTAAACTTTACCTGCCACTTGTCTGCCCTGTTACCCACTTGTCACTATATTTTTGAGGTTCTATACTTTCTTCAGTTTACAGTGTCTCCAGGTTTTGCATCATCTGCAAAGTTTGAAATTGACCCTGTACTCCAAGGTCAAGATCACTAATATTCATCAAGAAAAAGCACTCGGGACACTCGACTGCAAACCTTCTCACAGCCTAAAATAACATCCACTGCCATTAATATAAAGTGGACATAGTCACGGTGGACCACTGAGGTGAGGGCTACTCTCTCACTATGGAGAGATGATGGTGTTGGATTTAACTTGTGGGTCACAATGACTCAAGTGAAGAACAAGATTGAGAGGTGAGACCTTCATGACGACCTCAGCTGGTACAGAAATTGACTTGTGCATGCTATTGCCTTCACTTTGCATGCAAACCAGCCATCCAGCCAACCGAGCAAACTGACTCCATATTACCATTACTGTCTTTCTTAGCACCTAACCAATTTTGAATCCATGTTGCTACTGTCCCTTTCATTTCTTAAGCTCTGACTTTGCTCTTTAATCTAATGTGGCACTATAATAAACGTCTTTCAGCAGTCCTTGTACACAACATCAATAGCGTTACCTTTGCCAACCCTCTCTAAATAACTCTTACCAGGTTTGTAAAGAAATTTGTCTTTGACTAAAACCATGCTGGCTTTCCTTAATTAAACCATTTGACCATGCGACTATTCATTCTATTCCAAATGATTGCTTCTAGAAGTTTCCCCAACACCGAAGGTGATCTGTAATTGCTGGGCTAATCCTTAATTATTTTTGTACATCGATGTAATAATGTTTGTGGTCCTGTGGCACTACTCGCAAGTCTAATGAAGATAGAAAAATTATGAAAGTGCTTTCAGAAATTTTGTGGTTGTCTTGATAGACTTGATCCTGTTCTGGTGACTTTTCAACTACTACCAGTCTATCCAATGCCACCTCCTAATCAATTTTGAATTCTTCTAGTGACTGAAGTTTCTCTTCTTTCACCATGGACTGAGTAACACCTGCTTCCTTGATAAAGACACTTGTAAAGTATTTTGTAAATGCCTCAGTCATGTCCCCTGTCCCAAAGTGTAAAGCCCCTCTTTAGCCACTAATCAGACTTATTCCTCCTTTTACCCCATAAGTGCTTGTACAAGACTTTGAGACTTCCTCATAGAGTCATAGAGATGTACAGCATGGAAACAGACCCTTTGGTCCAACCCGTCTACGCCGACCAGGTCCAACCCGTCCACGCCGACCAGATATCCCAACCCAATCTAGTCCCACCTGCCGGCACTTGGACCATATCCCTCAAAACCCTTCCTATTCTTATACCCATCCAAATGCCTCTTAAATGTTGCAATTGTACCAGCCTCCACCATATTCTCTGGCAGCTCATTTCATACACATACCATCCTCTGCGTGAAACGTTGCCCCTTCGGTCTCTTTTATATCTTTCCCCTCTCACCCTAAACCTATGCCCTCTAGTTCTGGACTCACCGATCCCAGGGAAAATACTTTGTCTTTTTATCCTATCCATGCCTCTCATAATTTTATAAACCTCTATAAGGTCACCCCTCAGCCTCCGACGCTCCAGGGAAAACAACCACAGCCTGTTCAGCCTCTCCCAATAGCTCAAATCCTCCAACCCTGGCAACATCCTTGTAAATCTTTTCTGAACCCTTTCA